>NC_041391.1:654232052-654249802 GCF_002162155.2 Triticum dicoccoides | reverse complement strand
TTGTTAAGTGTGAGTGTGTGTTTTACCCATCCAGGCAGAAGTTATGTGCACGCAAGAGGAGAACGATTCGATGTGGCGTTAGGATTGAGGGTAATTAACTACGTATGGAGACATAGAGACCTTGAACGTGCATGTGTGAGAGGTATACATGTATACGTGGGATGTGTGTGTGTGCGTGCGCGCATGATCGAGATAAAAGAAAGAAGACATAAGTCATAAGATCAATGACATGGGAGAGATGGATCGGTATGACAATATGCATGCATGAGAGAATGCAGGGAAGAAGGCCCGACAATTGAGCATGTGTTTTTGTCTTTAAGAGATAGTGGCGTGGGCTGGAGCATCAATCTATGGGGAGCAAAGGGAGTGAGGCACAACGATTGTGCAAAAGAGATCAACCTATAAATGCATATGTATGGAGAGACATATATAGTGTGGGTGATAGGAAGCAAGACTCCATGAGAGAAAGAAATGTTGACGGAGAAACTACAGATAGATACAGAGATGGAGATGCTAGCTAGAGGGACATCCGCTAGTTTGGGTGTTGGAGATGACCGCCGGGTGGTTCAGAGGGGGAAGTTATATATGTGTGTGAGAGGGCACTTGATTGCATGTAGAGAGAAACATATGTAGTGTGTGTGATAGGAATCAAGAGTGAGGGCGAGAAAGAAGGTTGATGGAGAAACAAATAAATAGAAAGATAAAGATGCTAGCTAGTGTGCGTTAGATAGGAGTCGAGTGGATCAGAAGGCCGAGTTATGTGTGTGGATGTGAGAGAGATAGAGAGAGGGTGCATGTGAGTCACATACAAACAGATATCAGAGAGAAATGAGATCCCGAGAGACGGAGTTTTGTGTCTGCGAGAGAGAAAGATATTTCACAACGATAGTGATAGCTAGAGAGACATATGAGGGAACACAAGATATCTCTAGGGAGAGACAGTGTGTGTGAGCGACATACAAGAGAACAATGGAGAAATATGAGACCCTGGGAGACAGAGTTTGTGTTTGTGTGTGAGAAAGAGATATTTAAGAGGAAGAGTCGTAGGTTCTCATATCTAAGGAGCGAAAGACATCTTTGTATGAGGGGTGTGCGAGTGGCACACATGGGAATAGTAGAGAGAAATGAGACCCCGGGAGACAAAGTTTTGTGTTTGTGTGAGAGAAAGAGATTCCACATGGAGAATCATAGTTAGAGACACATAGGAGGGAGCGAGATATACTTAGAGAGAGATAGAGTGATGAAGGTCGAGGGAGAGAGTACCGTCAGTGTGTTATGAAGATAAAATACCATTGTCGACATACAGGTAGCACGAGAGATACCTGAGAGACGATGAACGCGTATAGGTCCAGAGAAATAGTCCTATATAAGCATGAGTGATAGCTATATGAGACGAATATCTGGATTAAAGGGGATTCAAATATTTAAAACTGGAGATCACGACATCGATAATATCATAATGCAAATTGGTGTATCAAACATGCATATTCATTTGAATTTGGGCACACGTGTAATGTTATATAGTTTATCAATATTGGTGATCCATAGATTCTTTAATTACAAACAACGCATGGTTTATATGCAATTAATGTCTAAACGGGATTACACTATATGTTGCGTGTGTGAAACACATTATACATGTTTGAGAATTAAAAAAACCCGCATGAAACACACATTAATTGGAGACAGTTAGCAAGGAATGCATACATTGGATTTCAACATAAAGTGGTTTCAAATATTTGAAAATCCAAATTGATGGATACAACCTTATGAATCTTAGATCATGCCATTTGTAAACCATATTTATGTATAAATGGTGTTGTGCTTTTGAAAGTATATATAAAAAATGATGTATATAGAATTTAATTCCAATGGAAAATGGATCCCGCCCGAAAAAAGTAGAATACAAACGGGATTCGAATTGAGTTCGCATGGTAAACGTGCACTCTGCAAAATTTGAACAAAGCAGGGAAAGTCGCAGTAACCGCTCGAAACCAAAATCTGCGAGATGGAAATTACTACTACCTATCCCTGCCACGCAAAGCCTATCTACTGGATTTCTATAGGTTTCGATAGGGGTAGGTTTGTAATTCACCCCAAACGTGACGTAACCGCCTCTCACCCGGATTCATACACGGTGGGAGCCAAAACACAGTGTGTCCTCGGCCGAAATCGACTCCCTCCCCGATTCATATGCATACACGGTGGGCGCCAAAAACAAACTCTCATCGGCAAATATTCAGTTTATGCGAGATTACCGTCCTATCCCCAACCGACTAATATTGATGTGATGTAGTAGAAATTTTAAACGGGGGCTAAGTTTGTAAATTTCCTCGCATTTGAGACAAGCGCGCCCTAAATACATGGTTCCCCCTTCCTCTCTACCTCCGTTTTCCACATTCGTACTCCGTGGGGGCCAAAACACCCTCTCCACCCCACCCTCCTCCGTCCGCCGCCGTCCGCCACCCCATCCATCGCCGTCCTCCTCCACCATGCTGGAGCTGATACCCGACGCCGCCGTCCATTACAAGAGATCGACCTCTCCCATCCATGGCTTCGGACCGGGATCCTTGCATCCCGTCCTCTCGCTTCATCCCCGCCGTCGTCCACCTTGCCGGCGTCGCTCCTACGATCGTATCATCCACCACGCCCCGCCGCCACCGTCTACCCTCCTGGATCTGCTTCCATGCCAACGACAGCCATCGCTATCGCAGCATCGTCAAATTCTCAGCAGATGCGTACACGACGCCGCACCAGAGGCGGTACTCTTTTGTATCTGCTCAACTTATTTATCGCAACAAGAAAATAGATTGCCACTCCTTTACTCTAATTTCTTGTCTTGGTTGCGAAGTTGCCTTTGTCCGGTTTGCACCTTCAGGTCTGCCATGGCACGCTCAACACTATACTCCCAATGCTTATGGTTTCCCCTTTTATATTCCACACTAGTTAAATCACAGTAGACTAAATTTCAAAATTGGGTCAGTCGATTTTTCAGAGCTCGCCGGAGTTCGCCGGTGGGAACGAAGGGGCTTGGGTGGTTGTTGGGCCTCGCTGAATAAAGAAAACTCGACGCGGGTGGGGGTTGCGGCGGGGGTGGGGGTGGGGGTGGCGGAGGAACACAGGTGATGGGGGCCGGTGGTCCGGCCGGCGGCCCGTGCGGTGTTCTGTATGGGAAGAATCAGAGACGAGGAAGAAGAAGGGTTAGGAGACGTAGGATCTTCATCCAACCGCCTGAAATGGTCCAGAGACAGTTGGGAGTTGCATTCTTAATGCGCTCTGGTTCATCATGTGTGGGCACTGCGCAACCAACATTTTATTATCGAAAATCTGCTTGCTCTTCTTTACCATGTTCCTCTTCCGTTCTTCTTTAATATGTACTCTCTCCGTTCCTAAATACAAGTCTTTGTATAGATTCCACCATGGACTACATATGGAGCAAAAAGAGTGAATCGACACTCTAAAATGTATCTGGATACATCTGTATGTGATCCATAGTGGAAATCTCTACCAAGACTTATATTTTGGAACGGAGGGAGTATGATAGTAGTACAATATGTTCTTGTACTGAAGATGAGCAGAGACATTTGCAGTGTAGAGGTCTATACGGTTGGTTGTGATGGACACTTTGAGCCTCTTTGATTCGTAGGATTTTGTAAACATAGGAATAGGATTTGTAGTGACCTGCACACTTGAATCCTATAAGAATAGCAAGGAAATGCGGAGAGCTGTGTCGCCTTTGAGAGTTACACTGATATTAACAGTACCACACCTTCAGTTGAAGAGAACTAGTATCCGAAGCCTTTCTAGCCGTACCGGCAGTACTAGCACATATATTCCAGCAAGTTCCACTTTGCTGATTTTACTTTGATGCTTACGGTTTTCCCCATTATATCTACACTATGATCTGTGTAGCTGCTTTTTGTCGCACTAGCATTAGTCCACTCTTGAAGCTAAACACTACAATGACTTACAAAATTGGCACCAAGGCATTGAGTGCCATTCTAGATGCAATGAAACTCATACGCTCCCCACCTGTTGATTCTTGTTCAGAATATGATCCTAATGACTCTTGTTCAAAATTGCCACATATAGAGAGACAGCATGGAATTGCATTTCTCTGGGTGCTGTGATTCATCATGAGTGGGCAACCAACATTGTATGCAATGAAGCGGAACCTCAAGAATATGCTTCCTCTTCTGTTCTTTAACATGTTCCTCTTTGTTTATTCTGTATTTAGTAAGTACAGTATGTTTATTGTCAGGAAGGGGCATAGGGACATCTGCAGTCAATAGCTGATAGAGCTGGCCTATACGTGATCGATAGGCTTTCAATTACTAGCGGCAATACACCACCGTATTTTCAAGCCAGTTCCACTTTCCGATTTATATATCTTGGTTATGGTGTACCCCTGTTATGTACACTTTGATCTGCCTAGTTGATGTGTGCTCTTGTTATCATGGTTTGGCAATAAACTCTCTATACAGTATATTATGAACCTATCATCTGCCAACTATCCTTACTTCTGGAGCCTATTTTTTCTGTACTTGTGCCAGATTATATAAATGCACGCACCATATTACAGCACACATGAGCTCTCTCATTAGAATCCAGTGATAGCACACAAGTGTTTACAGGGGCGCCCCTATATTAGAATGTCATCTGCATTACAAAGATAATCTCACTACTATTTATGTTTTCATGGTTCTCAGATATTATACGCAATTACAGTGAATATCAGAATCCGCGCATCAGAAGGAAATTGTGGAACACTGCAATGACTTACAAATTGGCACCAAGGCATTGAGTGCCATTCTGGATGTAATGAAACTCATACGCTCCCCACCTGTTGATTCTTGTTCAGAATATCATCCTAATGACTATTCTAACCTCTAGGAGTCAAAGGCAGATGGCCTGTCCTATTCACCCATCAAGGTTCCCGTTCTAATTTGGCAAGGTTTTATTGATTGCGCGTATCTTGCATATGTTGTCTTGCATTTCTTCTACTTTGTTGCACCACCATCTGCTTAGTTTACTCATCATATAACTCAAGATGCCACGCCCATCCATTATTAATACATATTCCATCTGTCATCATACCATGTTTTTCCACTCAAATGCCGTTCTTGTGCATCAGACATCAAAAAGGAAGAGGGTGATTGCCGAACCTGAAGGAGCACCAGCAAAGTCCTTGAAAAACGTGGTCGTGCCGGAGAAATCAGACAACGCCCCAGTTATATTGGCTGAACTAGTGACACAAAACGTAGGACCGACTCCGGAAGACTGTACCCATACTTCACTAGCCACACCACTAGCCCCACCACACAGGACCTGCACTCTAGCAAAAGGTATATCGATTTCATTTGCCATAGCACCAGCCGTACCACAGAAAAATCCCACTCCAGCAAAAAGTACAACAAGTCCACCGGCCGAAGACCTATCCCAACTGTAGAGACGGCCAATTCCTGTAGATTGGAACCCCATTCCATTTATTTCCAGTTTAAAAGACAATGCTTTCAATGTTGTTAGAGACTATGTGCATATATTCCCATCATGGGAAGATTATAGTGAAGACAAACACCATTTTCACATCTTCCTATCCGAACTATGTGTAAGTGCTATTATTCATGGTTATTATTTTCCTGTTTTCTGCTGATTGAACACATCAATGATTTACATTACATTGTTGTAACTAGGCGAGGGTCAATCTGGATAGTCATGACGAGCAAAGCTTGCTTGTGCTTTTCAAGGAAGCATTGCAGCAGTATCGGTGTTACTGAGGAAATCACACTTTGATGGCAAGTCTATAAACAAATTTCCGGTGAAGTCTCATGTGCTAAATTTAGAAGACATTGAATGGAAAAACCTTGTTATGCACTGGTCTTGTTCCCAGGATGAGGTACTGTCTATGAAATCACATGACAATTTGAACTTCTATTTTTCCGCATGTGCCTTACGGATCTTTTTTGCAGGAAATATGCTCGAAGAAGAATTCTGGTTTGAAAAGAACGACAGGATATCGCAAATATGCTGCCCGCTGCTTTGCTCTTGTTAATACTTGTTGTCCTGTATCACTGTACTTGCATACATACCTGGTTCATTATGTGACAGCAGTATGCATGATAGCTTGCTTATCAATTGTTCGATCCAAATTATCTGATCTATATGAATGGTTACATTAGTGTAGAATATATCCAATGCCAATGAATTTTTTTAGCTCTTCATTGTTCTTGTAAGTACATGTTGTCCTTTATCAGTGTACTTATATTGACAGGTAGTTGTTCATGTACAATCACTCTACATCTTATTTTCCTTGCCCTCCATTTTGTACACATCAGATCTATATTTACTCTTACCATAAGGTTGGTACTGAAGAAGTTTAGCTATGCATTGCTCTTGGCTGTGCCTTTTGCCTGTATCGTTGCACATACATTTATAGCTACTTGGTTATGTAGCATCACTCTTCATCTTATCTTAAATATTCTCCATTTTTCGTATATTATCACATCTATAGTTACTCTTAACAAAATGTAGAGGCAATGCTTATGAAGAAGATTCTGTGATAAACTTCTTGAATTGCCCCCCCCCCCCATCAGCATGGACAAGGGCTTTATAGAGCCTGCCCTCACCAGTAATGTAAGTTTGTCCTTCTCAAGCCTTCAAACTTTGTTGTGTATATTTGGTTAGGCATGACTGCAACAGCTGTTTATTTTTGGTGTTTGCATCAAATTGCATGTTTAAAGTATATTATGTAGTTCATAAACAAAAGTTTGTCCTTCTCAATTTCAGATTTCAGTTGTACAACCAAGTTCCTTCTTCATACCATGTAAATTAAACTATACAGAGCAAGTGATCTTCTTTTGCACTTCATGTATGCTTCTGTTCTTCATCCGTAATTCAGTGGTGTGGTGAACCTACCCACTACAGCACAATGTCATATTCTGCAATGTCTTAACTATGAACAATTTCATATCATTCTACTATTATTTAAACCGTCTCTTTATTTGCCAATCTGAAATGGGATAAATTGACAACACACTAACCATTGATACTTATGAGTTCTTGACCTGTAATCCAGTGGTGTCGTGAAGCTTCCAACTCCTTCACAATGTCATTTCCTGCCATGTCTTGACCTGAACAATACCATATTGTGTTAATGCAATTTTAAAATGTGTCACTTTATTCGTCAGTAAGAAATGTGATGAATTGTCAGCACTGTTACTTTTATGTGCAAAACCTGTCATCTGTCTGCTTGTTTATCATTCAGAGTGAGGAAGATATAAGTGTTGAACAAGCTCAGCCTCATCATCTTGCTCAGCTGCTTGTGCTACAGCTCGCCAGCAGGGCTAACCTTTCTTGAACTCTATTGAAGTGTTGTAGGTTTTGTATATTATTTTGTCGTCGTGTTTATTTGCACTGGTGGCGATCTTTGATGCCCAGTGTATGTAATCTGCTGTCTGCTTGTGCTTTATTATCATAGTGGCGAACTTTGATGCCCAGTGGATGTAATATGCCGTAATTTCTTTATTGTATAGTCTAGGTTTTTTCTTATTCACGATGTTGTAGTTATTTTACTGTATATATATCCTGTCTTCGCAGTAAACCGGCCAAACCGTAAAATTACGGTACATAATCGGGCCGTCATGCAATCATGATGTATGATCCGCATCATGGGCCCCGTCATCTTGGTCCGTTAAAAGGCCAAAGGTAAACTGGCCCACTAGTAGATTCAGGCCTTTAATAGCCCTCTTTTTGCAAGAAAACTCAATGGGATTTTAGGAGGCTGAGAAGTAGGTTGGGCCTGAAATGTGCCGAACAGCTCACGGGCCGGCAGCAGTCCGAAATGGACCCCGGCCCATGATTGTGCGAATCAAATCACAGGCTTTTAACAGGCCAAAATTGTCTCGGTCCTTGTTTGTCCCAATCAGATATCGGCTGCGAGCAGGCCGGATGCAAATCGGGCCGTAGTTAGGCCCAACTATATGACGGGATTTTAATAGGCCGAAATTAATATAGGGCTGAAATGTTAAATGGGCCGTTAACAGGCCGGATAACTAAATAGGCCTTTAGCAAGTGGGCCCAAAAGCATAGCATCCAGTTGATGAGCCGAATCTGATATGGGCCATAATTAGCCAAAAGCCTCTTAAAGGGCCGGACCTAATCTGGGCCGTAATTTGGCCCAGAACGTGGTAGGCTTTTAACAGCCCGGATCTCATATCGGCCATTATTAGGCCCGGAACGTGGCAGGCCATTAATGGACCGGATCAAATATGGGCCGGCATTTGGCCCAAAACATGGCAGCCAATTAATGGGCCGGCCTACTAGGGTCCTCAAAATCTTGTGGGCCTATAGCTGGGCCGGCCCATTAATGTCGGCAAAATCTCGTGGGCCTTTAGCTGGGCTGGCCCATTATGTTCCGCAACAATTTTGTGGGCCTTTACCTGGGCCGGCCCATTATGGCACACAAAAATCTTGTGGGCCTTTACCTGGGCCGGCCCATTATGGCCCGCAAAATCTTGTGGGCCTTTAGTTGGGCCGGTCCATTATGGTCCACAAAATCTCGTGGGCCTTTATCTAGGCCGGCCCATTATGGTCCGCAAAATCTTGTGGGCCTTTAGTTGGGCCGGCCCATTTAAACTTGTTGGGCCGGTCCACGTGTCAACATATCATAGGCGTGTCTCGCCCATTGGATGAGTGACACCTGTGCCAATGCGGACCTGACACGTGTCTCCTCCAGCCAATGATGATTTTACACGCGGAAAATCCCCATTGGTCGGGGCTGTTAACGGGTTATCGGATCCAAAACCCGACCCAATAGCTTAACGGCGTTCCGTTACGGTGGATACCACGTGTCGGTCACCCTTGATTAAAGAACTTCTGTGACATGCGATTTATCGTCATGGAAGTGGAAACTTCCGTGATGATAATTTTGGTAATGTCATGGAACCCTTCTACGACAGCACAGGTATGACTATCTTGACTTTGTCATAAAATCGTCATGGATGTACATGCATGACAAAAACGCGACCTACTGTGAGAAACATGTATCATCACGGAAGTGTATATTTTTTGTAGTGTTACCTTATCACAAAACTATCTGTTACCGATAATTTCAATACTTGCAGAGAATACCTTACTGAAAGCCACTTGTCATTTCCTTATGCTCCTCGTTGGGTTCAACACTCTTACTTATCGAAAGGACTACGATAGATCCCCTACACTTGTGGGTCATCAAGACACTTTTCTGGTGCCGTTGCCGGGGAGTGAAACGCCTTTGGTAAGTGGAACTTGGTAAGGAAAAATTTATATAGTGTGCTGAAATTTACTATCACTTGCTACTATGGAACATAATCCTTTGAGGGGCTTGTTCGGGGTATCTTCACCCCGACCAGTAGAGCAAAGAGTTGCTCCTCAACCTACTGAACCTACTGCACATACTAAAAATGTTTACTTTGAAATTCCTTTGGGAATGATAGAGAAACTGCTAGCTAATCCTTTTACAGGAGATGGAACATTGCATCCCGATTTGCACCTAATATATGTGGATGAAGTTTGTGGATTATTTAAGCTTGCAGGTATGCCCGATGATGTTATCAAGAAGAAGTTCTTCCCTTTATGTTTGAAGGGAGAGGCATTGCCATTGTATAGGCTATGTGATGATATGGGATCATGGAACTAGAACCGATTGAAATTGGAATTTCACCAGAAGTTTTATCCTATGCATCTTGTTCATCGTGATCGTAATTATATATATATAATTTTTGGCCCCGCGAAGGAGAAAGAATTGCTCAATCTTGGGGGAGGCTTAAGTCAATGTTATATTCATGCCCCAATCATGAGCTCTCAAGAGAAATGATTATTCAAAAAAATTATGCTCGGCATTCTCTCAGCAATCGCTCCATGCTCGATTCTTCTTGTATTGGTTCCTTTATGATGAAGACTATTGAATAAAGAAGGTATTTATTGGAAAGAATTAAACATAACTCTGAAGATTGGGATCTCGACGAAGGTAAGGCGTCAGGTATGACACCTAAGTTTGATTGTGTTCAATCTTTTATGGATACCGATGTTTTCCATGAATTTAGCACTAAATTTGGACTTGACTCTGAGATAGTAGCTTCTTTCTGTGAATCATTTGCTACTCTTGTGGACCTCCCTAAGGAGAAGTTGTTTAAATATAATCCTCCCAGTGAAGTAAAATTAGTTGCACCTATTAAAGTTGAAGAAAAGTCTATCACTTATAATGATCCTATTGTTCCTACAACTTATATTGAGAAACCCCCTTTCCCTGTTAGGATAAAGGATCATGCTAAAGCTTCAGCTGTGGTTCGTAAGAGTAATAATAAAACACCTACACCACCTAAGCAAACTAAAGTTGAACCTAGTATTGCTATGGTTAAAGATCTCTTGGCTGATGATATTGATGGGCATGTTATTTACTTCTGTGATGAAGCTACTAGAATTGCTAGACCTGATACTAAGAATAAACATAGACCTATTGAAGGCATGCCTGTTATTTCTGTTAAAATAGGAGATCACTGTTATCATGGCTTATGTGATATGGATGCTAGTGCTAGTGCAATACCTCATTCCTTATACAAAGAAATTATGCATGATATTGCACCTGCTGAGATAGAGGAAATTGATGTTACAATTAAGCTTGCCAATAGAGATACTATTTCACTAGTTGGGATTGTTAGAGATGTTGAAGTCTTGTGTGGGAAAGTTAAATATCCTGCTTATTTTCTTGTTCTTGGTTCCCCACAAGATGACTTTTGTCCCATTATATTTGGTAGACCCTTCTTGAATACTGTTAATGCTAAGATAGACTGCAAAAAGGATGTTGTTACTATTGGTTTCAGAGATATGTCTCATGAGTTTAATTTTGCTAAATTTCGTAGACAACCCCATGATAAAGAATTGCCTAGTAAGGATTAAATTATTGGTCCTGCTTCTATTGTCGTGCCTCCTAATGATCATTTAGAACAATATTTGCTAGACCATGAAAATGAGATGTTTATGAATGAAAGAAGGGAGATAGATGAAGTCTTCTTTAAACAGGGACCTATTTTGAAACACATTTTGCCTGTTGAAATCCTAGGGGATCCCCCACCACCCAAGCATGATCCCGTGTTTGAGCTTAAACCATTACCTGATACTCTTAAATATGCTTATCTTGATGAAAAGAAGATATATCTTGTTATTATTAGTGCTAACCTTTCAGAGCAGGAAGAGGAGAGATTATTGAAAACTCTGAAGAAGCACCGTGCTGCTATTGGATATACTCTTGATGATCTTAAGGGCATTAGTCCCACTATATGTCAACACAAAATAAAATTGGAGAAAGACGCCAAACTAGTTATTGATCACCAACGACGGTTAAATCGTAAGATGAAAGAAGTGGTAAGAAAAGAAATACTAAAGCTCCTGGAGACAGGTATAATTTATCCCGTTGCTGATAGTCAGTGGGTAAGTTCTGTCCATTGTGCCCCTAAGAAGGGAGGTATTACTATTGTTCCTAATGATAAAGATGAATTGATCCCGCAAAGAATTGTTAGAGGTTATAGGATGGTAATTGATTTTTGCAAATTAAATAAAGCTACTAAAAAGGATCATTACCCTCTGCCTTTTATTGATCAAATGCTAGAAAGATTATCTAAACATACACATTTTTGCTTTCTAGATGGTTACTCTGGTTTCTCTCAAATACCCGTGTCAGCAGAGGATCAAGAAAAGACCACTTTTGATTGCCCTTTTGGTACTTTTTCTTATAGACATATGCCTTTTGGTTTATGTAATGCACCTGCCACCTTTCAAAGATGCATGATGGCTATATTCTCTGTCTTTTGTGAAAAGATTGTTGAGGTTTTCATGGATGATTTCTCTGTTTATGGATCTTCTTTTGATGATTGCTTGAGCAACCTTGATCGAGTTTTGCAGAGATGCGAAGATACTAGTCTTGTCTTAAATTGGGAAAAGTGCCACTTTATGGTTAATGAAGGCATTGTCTTGGGGCATAAAATTTCTGAAAGAGGTATTGAAGTTGATAAAGCTAAGGTTGATGCTATTGAAACGATGCCATGTCCCCAGGACATTACCGGTATAAGAAGTTTCCTTGGTCATGCCAGTTTTTATAGGAGGTTCATTAAGGGCTTCTCTAAAATTTCTGGGCCTCTGACTAATCTCTTACAAAAAGATATTCCTTTTGTCTTCGATGATGATTGTGTAGAAGCATTTGAAATACTTAAGAAAGCTTTTATTTCTACACCTAATGTTCAGCCACCTGATTGGAATTTATCCTTTGAAATTATGTGTGATGCTAGTGATTATGTTGTAGGTGTTGTTCTAGGACAAAGAGTTGATAAGAAACTAAATGTTATTCAATATGCTAGTAAAACTCTAGACAGTGCCCAGAGAAATTATGCTACTACTGATAAATAATTTTTAGCAGTTGTATTTGCTTGCGATAAGTTTAGACCTTATATTATTGATTCTAAAGTAACTATTCACACTAATCATGCTGCTATTAAATATCTTATGGAAAAGAAGGATGCTAAACCTAGACTTATTAGATGGGTTCTCCTATTACAAGAATTTGATTTGCATATTATTGATAGAAAGGGGCTGAGAACCCCGTTGCAGACAACTTGTCTAGGTTAGAGAATGTTCTTGATGACCCACAACCTATTGATGATAGCTTTCCTGATGAACAATTAGCTGTCATAAATTCTTCTCGTACTGCTCCATGGTATGCTGATTATGCTAATTACATTGTTGCTAAATTTATACCACCTAGTTTCACATACCAGCAAAAGAAAAAGTTTTTCTATGATTTAAGACATTACTTCTGGGATGACCCACACCTTTATATAGAAGGAGTAGATGGTGTTATTAGACGTTGTGTACCTGAGCATGAACAGGAATAGATCCTACGCAAGTGTCACTCTAAGGCTTATGGAAGACACCACGCTGGAGATAGAACTACACACAAGGTATTGCAATCTGGTTTTTATTGGCCTACCCTCTTCAAGGATGCCCGTAAGTTTGTCTTGTCTTGTGATGAATGCCAAAGAATTGGTAATATTAGTAGACATCAAGAAATGCCTATGAATTATTCTCTTGTTATTGAACCATTTGATGTTTGGGGCTTTGATTATGTGGGACTGTTTCCTTCCTCTAATGGATATACACATATTTTAGTTGTTGTTGATTACGTTACTAAGTGGGTAGAAGCTATTCCAACTAGTAGTGTTGATCATAACACCTCTATTAAGATGCTTAGAGAAGATATTTTTCAGAGGTTTGGTGTCCCTAGATACTTAATGACTGATGGCGGTTCACATTTTATCCATGGTGCTTTCCGTAAAATGCTTGCTAAGTATGATGTTAATCATAGAATTGCATCTCCATATCACCCACAGTCTAGTGGTCAAGTAGAACTGAGCGATAGAGAGCTCAAGTTAATTTTGCAAAAGACTGTTAATAGATCTAGAAAGAATTGGTCCAAGAAACTTGATGATTCATTATGGGCTTATAGAACTGCACATAAAAATCCTATGGGTATGTCTCCATATAAAATGGTTTATGGAAAAGCATGTCACTTACCTCTCGAACTTGAACATAAGGCATATTGGGCCATTAAAGAGCTCAATTATGATTTCAAACTTGCCGGTGAGAAGAGGTTATTTCACATTAGCTCACTTGATGAATGGAGAACTCAGGCCTATGAGAACGTCAAACTATTTAAAGAAAAGGTTAAAAGATGGCATGACAAAAGGATACAAAAGCGTGAGTTTAATATAGGTGATTATGCGTTGCTATACAACTCTCGCTTAATATTTTTTGCAGGAAAACTTCTCTCTAAATGGGAAGGGCCTTACGTTATCGAGGAGGTCTATCGTTCCGGTGCCATAAAAATCAACAACTTCGAAGGCACAAAATCCGAAGGTGGTGAACGGTCAAAGAATCAAACATTATATCTCAGGTAATCCTATAAATGTTGAAACTAATGTTATTGAAACTGTAACCCTGGGGGAATACATAAGAGACACTTTCCAGAAAGTTTCAGACTCCGAAAAGGAATAGGTATGTGGTACGGTAAGTAAATCGACTCCAAAACAGTTCTAGTAGCAATTTTTCGAATATTTTAGAAAATAGGAAAATAAGAAGTAGTCCGGGAAGGACACGAGGCATCCACGAGGGTGGAGGGCGTGCCCTACCCCCTGGGCGCGCCCCCTGCCTCATGGGCACCTCGTGTACTCTCCGTACTCCATTTTCTTGCATGATACTTCTTTTGGTCAGTAAAAATTCATTATATAATCTCTCAAAGGTTTTGACCACGTATCATGCAAAAATCCTCTGTCTTTGTTTCGAGCTGTTTCTGCAACAGATTTAGAGAAAGATGTATTCTCAAGAGTCAGTCGGGGAGAGTCGGGTGTCTCATCTTACACCGGGACCAGGAGCAAACGGCGATGCTTATCACTTTGGGCCATCAACGGAGGAGGAGATGGAGGCTGACTTGAAAAGGATAGATGCCATGGAGGAAGATCAAGAAGTTACCTCTGGTTTCCAAGCCGGATTTACGATGGGGGAACTACAGAGCTCAGCTATCCCAAACTCGGTCATCCCTTCCAATGTTAGATTTCTTTCTTATGAAAATATGAAAAAGAGTGTCACTTGTTCTCCAGCAGCTATGCAACATCCATGGGTGAAAGGAGCTTTAGTCATCACGGGTAAGCTCCGCAAGGAAAATATGGACCTCAAGCAATAGGTCAATAAGCTTGAAGAGGAGAATCGTATCCTATGGGGCATCATCTCCAAGAAGATCGCACAACCACTTCTGAAGAAGGAGACATAAACACATGGGTATGGGCACTCCCCTTGGCAACTCCCAAGCTTGGGGGAGGTGCCCCGGTATCATATCATCACCATACTCCTATATTTACCATTTTACTTAGTTCGATCCTTTTAGTAATATCTTGATCTAGTAGAATAAAGCTTTGGTATGACTTAGTTATGAGTTTTGCCTTATGATCCTTTTATGTAATTGAGTCCGTGAGCTATATATAATAAAGATTAGTGTTGAGTCAAGTGCTTTGCTATCTTGCTATGATCTTGAGGGAATAAATAAAAGAATAAAAAGAAATAAAGAGGTCATATTGATCTTATGGAGAGTAACGACTTCACATATAAAGAGTATGATGAATAAAAGTTGTTGAGAGTTGACTAACATAGTTTTGGTCATCGTTGCAATTAATAGGAAGTAATAAAGAAAGAGAGGTTCTCACATATAAATATACTATCTTAGACATCTTTTATGATTGTGAGCACTCATTAAAATATGACATGCTAAAGAGTTGATGTTGGACAAGGAAGACAATGTAATGGGTTATGTTCTCTTATATTCGAAATAAAGTATATTGTCAGGGATCATCCAACATGTTGAGCTTGCCTTCCCCCCTCATGCTAGCCAAATTCCTTACACCAAGTAGAGATACTACTTGTGCTTCCAAACATCCTTAAACCCAATTTTGCCATGAGAGTCCACCATATCTACCTATGGATTGAGTAAGATCCTTCAAGTAAGTTGTCATGTTGCATGCAACAAAAATTGCTCTCTAAATATGTATGACTTATTAGTGTGGAGAAAATAAGATTTATACGATCTTGTGATATGGAAGCAATAAAAGCGACAGACTGCATAATAAAGGTCCATATCACAAGTGGCAATATAAAGTGACATTCTTTTGCATTAAGATTTCGTGCATCCAACCATAAAAGCACATGACAACCTCTGCTTCCCTCTACGAAGGGCCTATCTTTTATTCTTGTCTTATACATATGCAAGATTCATGGTGATCTTCTCCTTTCCTTTTTATATTTATCTTTTAGCAAGCACCTCGTGTTGGAAAGATCCTGATATATATATATATATATATCCAATTTGATGTAAGTTAGCATGAACTATTATTGTTGACATTACCTGTGACACCCCAAAACTTTTAACCTTGTTTTATTAAATAAAATTTTGCCAGGAAACTTAAACTTTTGTTTTCTCGATTTTTTCAGAACCTTTCTGTTTTTTATGGAATTTTTACCCCAAGTGAAAACTTCCCAATTTTTTTATTGCACTTGTTTACCCTCTCAAGGAAAACACTTCTATTATCAGTGGATTTATTTGCATAAATTTTGCTCTCTGAGCTTTATTCTTTAAAATGGATTTTCATTAGTTTTGAAGCCTTTTTTGAACTACAACCATTGGATAAATTTATTTAAAATTCCAACGAAAATTTGGGGATGCCATGTGATGTTTTTAAATCACTTTTATGCAAAAATATATTTCATTCTTTGGATATTTTGAGCTCTACACCAAGTTTTCAAATCTGGTCCAGTGGGCAATTTTGCACTACAACCTATTTAAATATTTCTTTAAAACTTCCACCAAAATTAGGGGAGGTCAGTAGGAGTATATTATCCATCTTTATGCAAAAACCTAGTTATGTCTTTTAAAAAATTTGAGTGAAACAACATCTTTTTCATTCTGGCCCAGTTGGGTGTTTTCTACTGCATCCCTAATTATGTGTGCTCTAGTGACAATGAGCTTTCACCTGCTTTTAGTACACCCTGCAAAACCCCTAAGTCCAAGAGAGTGAACCCTAGGGGTAGTTTTAGTCCATGAAACCATATCCTTTTCTTCCTGACCAGATTTGGTTTTCTCAAAGTTTGCACTAGCAAGTTTCTAGATTTGGCCAACTAACCTTACCATCCTGACCTGCATCTAAAGAGACTCTGATCTGGAGATTTTGGACCCTCCAAGAGTTGCTTAGATGCCCTTATCATTTTGTCAAACACCTTCTGTGCATGGCCAGTTTGGGCATGGTTTTCAGTTTGCACTTTGGACTTGCATGCTTTGCCAATTCAGCTTGTCTCATAGCTCTGTCGTAGCCTATAGCCCCACCCTGCCAAACCCCTCGTGGATTGGAGCTCCCTGGCCTGCCATAGCATTTCGCCAAGCACGTTGCGTGCATGCTCTGGGCGTGCCCAGAGTGTGCGTTTTTCATGTGCATGCACCCGAGCCACCGCGTTCACTCGCCCCGTGCCTCTGACCTTTGCTCACCTGCAGAGCCACACCCCGGCCTCATCCACTCACCGGAGCCCTCCAAAACAGCAACTATAGCCCTACAGCGCCGCCGTCAGGTCGGCCGTGGCGGCTAGCGGCCGGCCACAACCGCCTCTGCCAAGGACGGCGCCGCCCGAACTACTAGCACTCGCTAGCTGCCCCCTGGAGCAGCTCAAGCTCATCTGCAGCCTCGTCCTCTAGCTCTCGTCGCCGCCACGTCGCCCTAGCTACAGAATGGCGGTCGCCGGCGATCTTATCCGTGGCCACCGTCGGAGCCGACCTCGTTACGCCATAAAAGGAGGCCCCCGGACTCGTCCAGACACTCAGGCGACATCAGGCCACCCCCATAGCATCCCCACAGCCAGCCATCGTCGGTTGGAAGCCGTCTTCCCCGACTCCGGCCGGTTCGGCTGCCGCCGCGCCCCAGCGCCATGCGTCACAATCAGGGGGCCCCCTGCCCGTCCAACGCCACCATCCTCCTCCCCTCAACCCTACGGAGCTGCCCAACCTTTCAAACACGGTCGGGAGCAACCATGGCCCAAATTCCCAATCGTGCCCGAAGCTGCCGTCCACCGCAAAGCTTGCCGCCGGCGAGTCCCTTCATCCCCGCCACCCTCTCGACCACCGAGAGGAC
>NC_041391.1:654222105-654232042 GCF_002162155.2 Triticum dicoccoides | reverse complement strand
TTATTTACTTTATAAGCCCTTTATGTGGTGTCGCTCAGACGCCCGACTGTGGCATGTTGTTAATTATTTACTTTATAAGCCCTTTATGTGGTGTCGCCCAGACGCCTGACTGAGGCATGCTCGTTATTTATTATCCTTTCGAGGCGTCGCTTCAGACACCCGATTGGTGCATTTTATTACTACTCTGTTACTACATATTCATGTTGCATATACATAACATGCTTGCATGCATCATAGAGTTTTATTTTAAGACTGACGTTGTGATCATAGAATATTTCAGGACATGATTTGTTATATTATACCTGTGTTCATAATGTTTGCGAGTACATTCAAAGTACTCACTGTCTTGTCCCTGGCTATTGTCTTGGCCAGATTTCTTGCATGGAGAGGAGCATTGCGATGACAGCCCCGGAACCTAAGCAACAGTGATAGCATCACCGCGAAGATAGGAGTTAACCTGGTCAGCTGTTCCTGTTGGAAATGGAGTCCCATAGATGCTGATGTACCACAAACTGCTTCCGCCATCAACCACTAGCAACCTTATGTTGTACTCATAGGCCAGAATGGTCTTGTACTACATATTATGTATTTTTGCTTGGAGTTTTTGTATCAAGTTGGTGCCTCATCAGCTAACAGTAATCCTGGGGCTTGTGAGCACAAAGGCCATTTTCTGGGAAATTAATACCTGGAAAACCGGTCGTGACAGACTTGGTATCAGAGCTAGGCTGACCATTGGCTATTCCTATCTTAGCCAGGTCAAAAACCTAGGTTGACCAAACCACCAGACCTTAGCCTAACCCCAGCCAAGGCTTCTCGTGCAAGATAGCCACACAGTGACCCCGACACCTTTGGCAGTCGGTGCCCAACCTATCAGCCTAGCCTGTCGATCACGCGCCATTGACCGACCCCTAAATTGTCCCATTTGCAAGCGTGCGAAGGAAGACTCCATCCCCTTTTCCTATAAAAAAGACACGCTAGCCTCAACCCAACACAGCACAACATGTTTCCAAACCAAGCCATAATGCCTGGCCCCATCGTGCACAATGAGACCACAGCAAACAACCTTGGAGGTTTTGTGACCATGCTCGCAAACCTCACCCGCCGTGCCTTTGCATTAGAAGAGCCTCCAGAATATATTGTGTACCAAGGACCCATGAGCGGTGAAAACCGTCAATTCTGGGCCACTGTGAACATCTATGGTAGGGGACTATCCGCCCGAACGCCCCTACCGGTTCACCGGAAGGACAACTTCCTTTGAGCCACAAGCCATCCAACTAGCTGCTCGAGAAGCTATAGTTCAACTCTGGCACTTGTCGCCCAGGGTTAACTGTCGCTCGTTCTACTACTACCCCAGCCGTGACGGGTATGGCTGACCACCCCAGGTTGCCAACAGAGATCACGAGACAGATCCTGCATTATTGCATCTGGTGCGCTATGTAAGTGCACTAGAGGAACTGTTCGATCAGATCACTCTGGATCTGATCGCAGCTCGAGGAGAGCTGGTTCGCCGAGCCCCAGCTAGAGAAGAGGATGAGCCCAACGCCAACAATCCAGTTGTGCTGTTTGGACAACCGATCGAGTCCCTGAGGTCTGCCCCAGCCATCGACCAAGGTGCTTTGATGACCCCAGATGTGCTTCGTCGCCTTTTGGGAACACGCTCCAACGGGACTGTGGCCAACAATACCCGCGATGGTCATCATCGCTACCCCGACCCTGCAGCCCCTCAACCCCCTCCAGCTAATCCCGACAGTGAGACCCGAGGAGAAGCCTCGACTTCCACAAGGCACACCCACTTGGATATAAACGAGGTAGACTAAGTCACTCGAGTAGTACCGAGTCTCAGTATACCCACGCACTGTAATTACGTAACCTTGCATCGCCTTGAATAAACACATCCTGCTTGTGTGCCTCTGTTTTGAATAGTAGCCTTGCATAAATATGTTAGGTTGCGGTTGCATTTTTACCCCAGGCACAACTACCAAAAACCACCCCGACGACACCCACAGTAATGCGTCGCTTTGGTGAGATATGGGTATCTGTAATGTTGACCCCGACCCTGTAGAGCAGAACCGACAGACTAGTTACTCTTCACCACGGTAAAAGACCCGCCCGGATGCTATATAGAAGGCCACCTCGTGACCTTGCCAAGCATCCCTCATCTTGTGCACAACTCTCACAGCCATTACTTTACCATGCCGAGCCCCAGCATTTATCTGAGGACTCCAGACGCAGCCCCAGGTAGCTTCGTTAAAATTCTGTGGGACTTTACCTGCAGCACCATGAGTGCCATCCATCCACCCTAGTACGAGCTGCTCAAATCGAGGATCACCCCTTCCACCCCGAAATATTGGGCAGTGGTGCACATCCCTCCCGCAAACCCAACCCAAGACCCAACGGAAGTCTCTTTCGTGGGGAAATCTATGCCAACCCCACATATGGCTATAGAAGCTGCTGCGTACGAGGCGCTTGCTCGCCTTCGATTCGTGGTGCCCTATGCCAGTGATCGGGGGTACTATTACTTCTCGAGTCGCGCAGCACCTGGAGAAGTGACATCTTTTCCCGATGGACGAATTGAGAGAGACCCAGTACTGGCAAACCTGGCCTAGTATGTCATTGCTCAAGAGCGTTTGACCCAGCGAATAATGGGTTATCTCCAGAGCCTCGCTGATTTAAATCCTCAGATCGCCATCGGCAGACTACTGAGGCCCGACCAGGAGAGACGCGTTCACCAAATTGTCAATCCGCTTCCTCCGATAGAAGAAGAGTGTGCCCCAATCCCAGAGACGTTCTCTCAGGATCCTGTCCATTTACCGTTGTCTTCGTAAATGTCACTGCCATGATATAATTTCAGTGATATGTTGCAATCTATGCATAGTATCCTAGATTTGTGCGGTGAATTAAATTATGTGAGTGGTTCTTGCTGCTGTCAATTTTTTTACTAACTGTTTTCACTCTCGGCAAATCCTGAAGTGAGATGTTTCCCCTGTGTTGTTGCGGCATGTTCCTCTTCACAACATAGATTTTTATTCACGCGGCACCATAACAACAGTCTCACGACCCCAACCACGCGATCTGGTGCAAACCCGCGTGCACTTTTGCACCAAGCTAATTACCTCCCTAACACCCAACAGTCTCAGAGGGAGAGATTTGTGAGTAATTACTCGGGTACAAGTTACCTCGGCACCCTGACAGTAGTTAGCACCTGACACCGCACCTAATCATCGTGATCACCGCCACCGCGGAGAGGCAACACTCGAGCGGCCGCATCACGACGATCATCGAGGATCATCACGCATAGGAGCACGGAGAACCCCAGCAATACCGCCAACCCTCCGCACATCAGGATCACGTACCAGCCTGGCATCACCTCCGCCACTAGAGCCTCGTCCCGAGCTCCTGCAGACAGAAATGAAGGAGAAGGCAGGAGAAGGAGAAGCGAGGTAAGGTGGAGGAAGAAGAAGGAGCACCGCGGTCGTTTTATAGCTCGAGATCGGTGTACGGTGGGCGAAGTCCACCAGCGCCGCTCGTCGCTCGAGCGCCGGTGTTAGGAGGCCAATCCGCGAGCAGTGCCGACAGGGCACTGGCCCGCGAGGTGAGTGCATGATGCGCCGGCAGCTAGCACGCCGCGCACTACCGCAGGTATGGCCTAGATGCCCTACGCGCTAGACGTCGCCGGTGGAGGAAGCATGGGAAAGCGCGCGGGAGAGAGGAAGAAGAGAGAGCCAGAGGAAGAAGAAGAGACTGACAGTGGGCCCCGGGTCCACCTGTCAGCCAAAGGGAGCACTGTGCTCTCTGGTACGACCAGTGTATTTTAGAATTTAGAATCTATTCTAAATTTACTGTGTCCGATGTAGAAATCTCTTGTTTTCCCCCAAAACCGTGGATTTCTCCACGCAGCGCCAGTATCCCACACTGTAGTTTTACACCACTTATTGCCCTCTCACTGTAGCCGCATCTTACCGCTTAAGTGAGGTGATTTTTTTATGTGGTAAAAATAGTGTTTTCAAAAACAAGCCTTAGCAAATCTTGAGGACGAGATTTTTCTTAAGGGGGGTAGTGTTGTGACACCCCAAAAAATTTAACCTTGTTTTATTAAATAAAATTTTGCCAGGAAACTTAAACTATTGTTTTCTGTATTTTTTCAGAACCTTTCTGTTTTTTTATGGAGTTTTTACCCCAATTGAAAACTTCCCAAAAAAATTTATTGGACTTGTTTACCCTCTCAAGGAAAACACTTCTATTATCAGTGGATTTATTTGCATAAATTTTGCTCTCTGAGCTTTATTCCTTAAAATGGGGTTTCACTAGTTTTGAAGCCCTTTTTGAACTACAACCATTGGATAAATTTATTTAAAATTCCAACCAAAATTTGGGGATGCCATGTGATGTTTTTAAATCACTTTTATGCAAAAATATATTTCATTCTTTGGATATTTTGAGCTGTAAACCAAGTTTTCAAATCTAGTCCAGTGGGCAATTTTGCACTACAACCTATTTAAATATTTCTTTAAAACTTCCACCAAAATTAGGGGAGGTCAGTAGGAGTATATTATCCATCTTTATGCAAAAACCTAGTTATGTCTTTTAAAAAATTTGAGTGAAACAACCTCTTTTTTCATTCTGGCCCAGTTGGGTGTTTTCTACTGCATCCCTAATTATTTGTGCTCTAGTGACCATGAGCTTTCTCCTGCTTGTAGTACACCCTGCAAAACCCCTAAGTCCAAGAGAGTGAACCCATAGGGGTAGTTTTAGTCCATGAAACCATATCCTTTTCTTCCTGACCAGATTTGGTTTTCTCAAAGTTTTGCACTAGCAAGTTTCTAGATTTGGCCAACTAACCTTGCCATCCTGACCTGCATCTAAAGATACCCTGATCTGGAGATTTTGGACCCTCCAAGAGTTTCTTAGATGCCCTTATCATTTTGTCAAACACCTTCTGTGCATGGCCAGTTTGGGCATGGTTTTTAGTTTGCAGTTTGGACTTGCATGCTTTGCCAATTCAGCTTGTCTCATAGCTTTGGCGTAGCCTATAGCCCCACCCTACCAAACCCCTAGTATATTGGAGCTCCCTGGCCTGCCATGGCATTTTGCTGAGCATGTTGCGTGCATGCTCTGGGCGCGCCCAGAGCGTGCGTTTTGCATGTGCGTGCACCCGAGCCGCCGCGTTCACTCGCCCCGCGCCTCTGACCTTTGCTCACCTGCAGAGCCACCCCCCGGCCTCATCCACTCACCGGAGCCCTCCAAAACAGCCAGTGGAGCCCAACAGCGCCGCCGTTAGGTCGTCCGTGGCGGCTAGCGGCCGGCCACAACCGCCTCTGCCATGGACGGCGCCGCCCGAACCACTAGCACTTGCCAGCTGCCCCCTGGAGTAGCTCAAGCTCATCCATAGCCTCGTCCTCTAGCTCCCATCGCCGCCATGTCGCCCTAGCTACAAAATGGCGATCGCCGGCGATCTTATCCGCGGCCACCATCGGAACCGACCTCGTTACGCTATAAAAGGAGGCCCCCGGACTCGTCCAGACACTCAGGCAACATCAGGCCACCCCCATAGCATCACCACAGCCAGCCATCGTCGGTTGGAAGCCGTATTCCCCGACTCCGGCCGGTTCGGCCGCCGCCGCGCCCCAGCGCCATGCGTCGCAATCAGGGACCCCCCTGCCCGTCCAACGCCACCATCCTCCTCCCCTCAACCCTGCGGAGCTACCCAGCCTTTCAAACACGGTTGGGAGCAACCATGGCCCAAATCCCCAATCGTGCCTGAAGCTGTCGTCCGCCGCAAAGCTCGCCGTCGGTGACTCCCTTCATCCCCGCCACCCTCTCGACCACCGAGAGGACCGCCCTAGAGTGGCGGATCCATCCCCGTGCTTAGATCCCCGAGGGACGCCTCCGTTCGCCGGCGAGCCTTGCCGGAGCTCCGCCTTTGTTCGGTCGGAGGGGACGGCGCGCGCGTGGACTAGTCAAACCTGACTAGTGGGCCCGTGGGACCTACTGTCAGTGCCCACGCGTGGTCCACGCTAGTTAAGTGGAGACGTAAACTCGGAATACGCCTTTGACGTGGTCAGTTCTCGAAACGTTTTTCCTTTTTCTGTTTTATTTTGAAAACAGATTTTGACCAAAACTTTGACTAGCCATAACTTTTTAAATATAACTCCAAATAAGTTGATTATTTTTCCTACCTCTCTCAAATATTGTCTAGTTTATTTTCAAATTTATTTGAAAAAAAAATCAGACAACTTTTTGGTAATGTTTTTGAAACTATGTATTGATTCAAAAATATTTTAAATAGGATTTTTGGAGAGAGGAGAAAGCTTTCAAAAGTTTTGGAGTGAACCCTGCCTTCCCCACAACTTGAAGGCAAGCATTCTGAACTAGGGAATAATTTTGTGTGTGTTGTCTGACACGGTTACAATACCACCTTGACACGGAGTGTCCGTTATTTTATCTGATGATATGTTCAAACTCATGAGTGCATATAAATGATCTCATGCATATTGGAGATTTCCTTGTTGTTGGAAATGGTCATGCTTGTGATAGTAATCATCCTCGTGTGCTTTTCGTGTCTGTCAGAAGGAAGCCGGGAAAGTCTCTATCTTGGGTAGACCTGAGCTTGTCCCTAGTTCCTCGTCGAGATGAGTGTGTCCGGC
This sequence comes from Triticum dicoccoides, assembly GCF_002162155.2. NCBI lineage: Eukaryota > Viridiplantae > Streptophyta > Magnoliopsida > Poales > Poaceae > Triticum > Triticum dicoccoides. The sequence continues at coordinate 654,225,398 of NC_041391.1, read as the reverse complement.
ATGGCATGATGGGGTATGATGAGTGGTGATTCTGTCTATTGGATGAAATATATTCGTTGTGCTAATCATGCAGGGAATACTTAAACCTCCTGAGTCGACCATAGATCGAGTCTTGTTCCAGTAACCCCCATACTTGTTTCATACCACCACTTGTCCCTACATCAGGTAGGGTACGGTTCAGTAAGTTGTCAACCCCTTTCTAGCACACACCGTACAGAGGGGCCGGGATGAGGGTTCCACGGCCGTGGATTAAAGCCAGTCATCCGGTCAGGGGGCATGGGTGTTTCCTGTTGGGACCGAGAGGGGAGGCCACCCCTTAGAGCGCGTGATATAAATTTGATCCCATGCTACACGAGGTTGTAGCCTCCCCACTTAGAGTTTTGCTTGACAGGTGTCGTGGGTGATTCCAGACACCGGTAAGTTAAGCTGGTGTGTGCAGGTCAGGTGTGTTTTCAACTGAAAGATCGTAGACGGAATTAGTCCCGATGGACTAAAGGAATCTGTTATTCGTGGGTAAAGAGTACACCCTCTGCAGAGATTAAATCTATTCGAATAGCCGTGTCCATGGTTAAGGACTACAGTCTGGGATGGTCAAGTGTCGGTCTTAGTGTCGGTCTTCGGAGCAGAAACTACTAAACCAGAATATGGATCATGACGTGTGACTTATGATGATTATGATTATTATTATGGACTAACCCCCTTTATATTATTTGAAGTAATGGGTATCCCTGGGACGGTTCTAGCTCCTAGATATTCACTGTGATTGTTTTTCTTATAAGCCCTTTATGTGGTGTCACTCAGACGCCCGACTGTGGCATGCTGTTATTTATTTACTTTATAAGCCCTTTATGTGGTGTCTCTTAGACGCCCGACTGTGGCATGCTGTTATTTATTTACTTTATAAGCCCTTTATGTGGTGTCGCTCAAACGCCCGACTATGGCATGCTGTTAATTATTTACTTTATAAGCCCTTTATGTGGTGTCGCTCAGACGCCCGACTGTGGCATGCTGTTAATTATTTACTTTATAAGCCCTTTATGTGGTGTCGCCCAGACGCCCGACTGAGGCATGCTCGTTATTTATTATCCTTTCGAGGCGTCGCTTTAGACACCCGATTGGTGCATTTTATTACTACTTTGTTACTACACATTCATGTTGCATATAAATAACCTGCTTGCATGCATCAGAGAGTTTTATTTTAAGACTGACGTTGTGATCATAGAATATTTCAGGACATGATTTGTTATATTATACCTGTGTTCATAATGTTTGCGAGTACATTCAAAGTACTCACTGGCTTGTCCCTGGCTATTGTCTTGGCCAGATTTCTTGCATGGAGAGGAGCATTGCGATGACAGCCCCGAAACCTAAGCAACAGTGATAGCAGCCCCGCGAAGATAGGAGTTAACCTGGTCAGCTGTTCCTGTGGGAAATGGAGTCCCATAGACGCTGATGTACCACAAACCGCTTCCGCCATCAACCACTAGCAACCTTATGTTGTACTCATAGGCCAGAATGGTCTTGTACTACATATTATGTATTTTTGCTTGGATTTTTTGTATCAAGTTGGTGCCTCATCAGCTAACAGTAATCCTGGGGCTGGTGAGCATAAAGGACATTTTCTGGGAAATTAATACCCGGAAAACCGGTCGTGACATTACCCTTGAGGTAAAAGGTTGGGAGGCAACACTATAAGCCCCTATCATTCTCTGTGTCCGATTAAAACTTCATAACCATAAGTATTGAGTGAGTGTTAGCAATTGTGAAATGTTAAATGATAGTTAAGTATGTGGACTTGCTAAAAACCTCTTATATGGACTCTTTCTGATGTTATGATAAATTGCATTTGCTTCAATGACTGAGATTACAGTTTGTTAGTTTTCAATGAAGTTTCTGATTCATACTTGACATTGTGAATAGATTATTACTTGAGCATAAGAAATCATATGACAATATATATATATATATATATATATATATATATATATATATGTTGCTGTTATAAGAATGATCATGATGCCCTAATGTCCGTATTTTATTTTATTGACACCTCTATCTCTAAACATGTGGACATGTTTTTCGATCTCGGTTTCCGCTTGAGGACAAGCGAGGTCTAAGCTTGGGGGAGGTTATACGTCCATTTGCATCATGCTTTTATATCGATATTTATTGCATTATGGGTTGTTATTACACGTTATGTCACAATACTTATGCTTATTCTCTCTTATTTTACAAGGTTTACATGAAGAGGGAGAATGCCGGTAGCTGGGATTCTGGGCTGGAAAAGGAGAAAATATTAGAGACCTATTCTGCGCAACTCCAAAAGTCTTGAAACTCCATGAAAGTCATTTTTGGATTTAATAAAAAATACTGAGCAGAAGAAATACCAAAGGGGGGCCACCCACCGTCCACGAGGGTGTATGGCGCGCCCTACCCCCTGGGCACGCCCCCTGCCTCGTGGGCCCCCTGGCAGCCCTCCAATGACCATCTTCTGCTATATGGAGTCTTTTACCCTGGAAAAAATCATAAGCAAGCTTTCGGGACAAACACCGCCGCCACGAGGCGGTACCTTGGCGGAACCAATCTAGGGCTCCGGCGAAGCTGTTCTGCCGGGGAAACTTCCCTTCGGGAGGGGGAAATCATCACCATCAATCCTCTCATCAGGAGGGGGTCAATCTCCATCAACATCTTCACCAGCACCATCTCCTCTCAAACCCTAGTTCATCTCCTGTATCCAATCTTTGTCCCAAAACCTCAGATTGGTAGTGGGTTGCTAGTAGTGTTGATTACTCTTTGTAGTTGATGTTAATTGGTTTATTCGGTGGAAGATCATATGTTCAGATCCTTAATGCATATTAATACCCCTCTGATTATGAACATGAATATGCTTTGTGAGTAGTTACGTTTATTCCTGAGGACATGGGTGAAGTCTTGCTATACGTAGTCATGTGAATTTGGTATTCGTTCAATATTTTTATGAGATGTATGTTATCTCTCCTCTAGTGGTGTTATGTGAACGTCGACTACATGACATGATGCGGAGCATTCCTCGACTACCCGCACCGACACTCCATCACCACCGCAAGCACCGAGAGGACCAATGACAAGAGCACGCACGAGCGCCATCGAGAACGAGGGGAACTCCTTCCTCTTCGAGCTCCATTCAAATTCACACGAGAGTTGGGTCCCACCTAAAATGGAAGTATTGTGCATGATTAGGTATCAAGATGTTGATGAAGAGGCTAGCATGAAGACCCAAGCACCTACGTACGAGAAAAAGGAGGAAAGAAGCG
>NC_041391.1:654208491-654221384 GCF_002162155.2 Triticum dicoccoides | reverse complement strand
TTCCGGGTGCCCGGCCCCTTCACCCCGGGTGCGCGGACCACTCCGCGAGCCTGCGTGCAAGTTGGGGGTTTTGCCCTTGTAACCCTCTCCCCCTCTTATTTCGCCCCCAGACTATAAGTACCCCCTTCCTAGCTCATTAGCGGGGATAACAAATTATTAGATAAAACATTGTGAGCTTTGCTCCTTGTATCCCCTCCTCTTGGAGATCAAGACCCCTCTTGGGAAGAATCCTTTGGATTGTAAAGGCCTCCTCTTGGAGAAGATCATCATCAAGACCTCACCTAGTGGGAAGAACTTACCTAGTGCTATTTTCCTTGAATTGTTCATGTAATCTTGCGGATATCATGTATGCTACCCTAGTGGATGTGATATTTGGGTTTGTTTGAGTGTTTTGTGCCTTGTGTTCTTGAGTGTTCTTCCTCCTTTTCCCCCTGCAAGTGTGAAAACATCCCCTCTAGGTGTCACTGGGAAACGACACGATGGGATCACGAGGATCCCTTCTGCGGTTGCGGGGCGCGGCATTCTGAAAAGAGCAAGTTTAGCAACCAGCACAAGGATTGTTTACCCACGTTCGGGCCGCGAGGATGCGTAAAACCCTAGTCCTGCTTTGGTGGATGTATTGAGTGTTTCTGAGCTCTTGAACTAGCTACGGTGGTTGCGTCGTTCTAGAGAGCCGAATCCCTCTCCAGTATGCCATGGGCCTCCTTTTATAGTCGAAAGGGGCTGCCACAGTGGCACACAGGAGGTGGAAAGGCCTACAGTGCTATGAGATTATCGCTCGTATTACAGGACAAGATGCATTTAATGCGTAGCTTAGGGGTCCTCTTGCTTTATCGGGGACGGGAGCGAGGCCCATCCCGTCCGTCGCAGCTCCTCCTCGCTTAGACAGGCACCTTGGCCAGCGACGCATGTGGCGCCATGTAGGCAGGGAAGCAGCTGAGGTGGCGTGGTGGTGGAGCCTTCATGAAGATCTGCATGCCGCCAAGCAGGCGTGTGCTGAGTTGGCCTACAAGCTGCATGTTGCGACGCAGGTGCCTGCCCAACTGGTTGGGCTGGCAGCTGCATGTGAACGGCGGTGGAGACTTGGTTGGTCGGGCCTGGCAGTGGCCCCGTGACGCCCTCGGCAAGGGCCTTGCCGGGTGGCCCGGCAAGGGTCTTGCCGTGGTGCGCTATTGTCCCCGGCAAGGATCTTGCCGGGGGTCTTGTGGGTCTCCTTTGCTAAGGTCCCTCCAAGGGTTGCCATCTTCTGATCCTCATCTGATCTCATATATTCTTTGTCTTCACAAAGATCTGCATGCCATCATGGAGGTGCCTCCTGAGCCCTGGCCCAATAGTAGTTTATGGTGTTGGAGACCGTGGGTTCGAGGGCGGCTCACCTCGTTGGGGTGGGCGAGCCGCCCCGGCAAGGGGCTTGCCAGGGCTGCTCAGGCTGCCGGGGCAAGGGTCTTGCCGGGAAAACCTGCTTCGTCCATCTGCTCTCTCTGGTCTCGGTCTTTGGCGTTGCACTGATTGTTTCTGTGTTTGTGGCTCCGATTTCGTGTCTCCGCCCTGCTAAGTGTGGCTTTTGGCCCGTGGATCTGACTGCCCGCGCACAACTAAGGGGTACAAAGGAGTGCCCCTACTTTAGTACACCGACAGGAGCCCCCGGGCCTGGGCCACACATAGGAGTAATGCATTGTTGGGCCAGGCCCAAAACAGTGCGGGCAGGCGGGGTGGTTTTTACGGCAGTATCTTTCCATCCGACACGCTTCCCCACGACCTACATTGAATGCGTGACGTGGGGGTCGTGCGCACGTGCGTGATCGAAGCATGCTTGCGTCATCTTGCGGTGAACATTAAAGAGGTGGCTTGAGTGTCCCTTCGAGACCGCAGGGCCGCCGCTCATTTACTGTCCTTGCCTGGGAACCGTCGCTCCACGCGTCCCATTACCCCATCTCCCGCTCCACGTACACCGCATGCATGATGCAGAGCGAATGACTGGACTGCGGGATACGGGAAGACGTGCGTGCGCGGGTTGATTCCCACGCGCCTTCAATTGGGCGGGGAGGGTGGTCAATTGCCTCGCCCGCTGTCACCTTTAATGAGCCGGATTGGCCAAGAGGGGCGGCCGAGGCCCTCCCTCGTCTCTTTATAAGGAGGGGAGCGGGAGGAACGACGCCTCTCAGTACCTCATCATCCGCCTCTCCCCATCCCTACTCCTTCCTCTCTTCTACCATGGCGAGAGGGCGCGGTGATGCTTCATCGGTGGCGGCAAGGGTCTCTGCTCGACAACACGTCGCTCCTCCCCAAGAACTCATAGCGGCGGAGCCGGCCGCTAAAGGAAGGGGGAGGGAGAGGTCGAGGCCGTCGTGGTGCTCGAGGAAGAGGAGGACGGGACGGCAGATCAGCCTCGCCTCCGCCAGCGGCCCCTCCCCCGGTGGAGGGCCACGTTCGGGATAACCCTTACGAGTTCTTCATCAGGCTGCGCCAGCCGTCGTTCCGTCGTCTTCGCCTCCCGACCCCATTTGCGTGGGAGATGGAGTTGGACCCGCCGCAGACGCTGCGGCTGCATATGAGGGGTTGTGGGAACAGCAGCACATGGGCCGACATCGAGTTCCCCGCCCCTCACGTCATGTATCTTCGCCGAGGGTGGAAGACTTTTGCCCGCATCCACAGCTTGATGGAGGGGCTCATTCTCCATTTCAAATTAATGGAGAGCGGCCTCCTCTCCATCAAGGTCTTTGGGCACTTGGGGACTCGCGTAAGGTGCTGCGTGGAAAGCTCCTCTGATGATGAAGATTCCTCCTCGAGCGAGAGTGGAAAGGAGGACAGCGGCATCGACGACAAGGGTAGCGGGCGGCAGGATGACGGGTCCGACTAAGCGTCGGGTGCCGCTCCGGGCGACACCGATGACCCAATCATCTGTGTCGCCGGCTCCTTGAACTTCTTAGGGTCGCCTCCTTGGGCGGCTGGCGTAGGGCGGGCGGAGAAGGCGAAGAAGGCGGGTGGCGGGCCGTCAAGCTGGAGTACGATGGCACCGACGCCTTCATAGCATATTGACATACCACTGCCTCATCTTCCAGCTCTTCCTCTGGAGCGACCACCGCCAACCCTCTCCTAGGCAACCGCCGGCATGTTCTCTTGGCGCCTTCTGCTGCTCGTACCTCGCTTAGGCGCTCCTTCTGCCCTTTTGCCTTCTTGTTTCATTTCCTGAGGAGAGGGACAAGAAAGGATTACGGGCATCTTATCTTTTTTTCATTTGTAAGCCTTTGAGCCTTCGTTAAATTTAGAACTTGTAATCCCCATGCTCATGTTTTTCACTCCATACAAACTGTACCTGCACGGGGTGTTTTTAATGGAAAAAGGGATGTTTGCTGGGTTTTTCGTTTGTGGGTGAAACCCGCGACAAGGAGCGATTCCTCATTATTATTTAAGATAAACGTTTTTCACCCGGCAACAAGCCTTGCCGTCCCCCCACTTTGCTCGACCTTTCTCGCGCCCTTGGCAGAGGCAGGGATGAAGTGGGCTTAGGCACCTCGTTCCATTTCCTTGTTTCCGCGACTACCACCAAATCCGGACCCTGGAGATAATCCTTGGGTACAGAAAAAGGGGAGCACGGTAGCCTAGAAATAAAACGAGGTTTCACATATCCCAGCTCCATATCAAAATGCATGATAGAGGATAAAAGACTTATCCGGATCTGCAGCCCCCGGCAACCTTGGCTCGCCGCGGTTGGATCCTTGTACTTGCAGCCCCCGGCAACTTTGGTTTGTCGGGGTCGGGACGCCGGTCCGTTCCCTTTCTTCCAAATAGCTCGGCAGAAGTGCTCATGTGCCCTGCGAACCAAAGAGGACAGAAAGAACAGAAAGACGCGCACTCGACCTCTAAGCTAGGGGTTAGCGGCCGCTAAACACTATTAACCGAGGAAGAGACTCGACCTAGCATGCATGCTATAACTTAGGGCGCCAGCGCTTCATTTATTTATGCTTAGGGTCTACGCCTGGCTTTGTACAAAGGGTTACATGCCTTTTCATCAAGGCTTGTACAAAAGGTGGCTTACCGAGAGGCCCGGCAGCCGCGCCTTATGGGTAAAACTTGCGAAGATGCTCGATGTTCGAGGAGTTGCTCACTAGATGGCATCTTCGGTCTCCAGGCGGACTGTGTCGGGCCTGGTGACTCATATTACCCGATAAGGGCCTTCCCACTTTGGCGTCAACTTGTTAGAATTCTTGGACGACTGAACATGCCAAAGAACAACGTCGCCTTCCTCAAAGCTCCGGGCATGAACCTTGCGGCTATGGTAGCGGCGCAAGGCTTGCTGGTAGCATGCTGCTCTCACAACCGCCCGGAGACGATCTTCCTCAGAGAGCGTTGCGTCTTCTTGCCATAATCGCTCTTGCTCAAGCTCATCATAAGCGAGCACTCGAGGTGACCCGTATATGAGTTCCATGGGGAAAACTGCTTCTGCCCCGTAGACAAGGGCAAAGGATGTCTGGTCGGTGGCTCAATTCAGCGTCGTTCTGATCAACCAAAGAACCGCCGGCAACTCGTTAATCCAGCGCCTTCCACTCTTGCGCAGCTTGTCAAAAGTCTTCGTTCTTAAGCCTCGCAGAACTTCAGCATTTGCTCTCTCTGCTTGGCCGTTGCTTCGTGGGTGTGCCACGGAAGCAAAACAGACCTTGCTGCGGAGATCCTCAATGTACTGCATGAAGGCGTGGCTTGTGAATTGTGTGCTGTTGTCGGTGATGATCCTGTTGGGGATCCCAAAACGGCAAACTAGCCCCTTGAAGAACTTGATGGCTGACTGCGCTATCACCTTCCTCGCCGCTTCCACTTCTGGCCACTTTGTGAAGTTGTCGATTGCAACGTCCAAGTACTCAAAGCCCCCAACGACATGAGGAAAAGGGCCCAATATGTCGAGCCCCCAGACAGAGAAGGGCCAGGAGAGAGGGATGGTTTGAAGGGCTTGAGCTGGTTGATGAAGCTTCTTTGAATGGAACTTGCACGCTTCACACTTGGTTACTAGTGTCGTCGCATCCTGGAGGGCAGTGGGCCAGAAGAAACCTTGCCGAAAAGCCTTGCCAGCAAGGGCCCTCGACCCTATGTGGGAGCCACATATGCCTCCATGTATCTCTGCCAATAGCTCTTGTCCTTCCTCCCAGGAGATGCACTTCAATTTCACCCCATTCGGTCTTTTTCTGTACAAGACGTTGTCAACGAATTGGTACATAGTAGACAGACGGGCTACTCTCTCTGCCTCTTCCTGCTCCTCAGGAAGCTCTCCTTTTTGGAGGAATCAGACGGTGTGATGCGCCCATGCTGGAGCCCGTGGCTCGACGACAAGGACCAAAGGCATCTCTTCTGCCATGGGAGCGACCGTCTCTACGGCCATGGCATGAGGCCCTGCCAGAGTGGGTTGCCCCGCGGCAGGATCGGCATCCACGACAACATCTTCGCCAACGGCTCCGGGGAGCTCGGCGGGGAAGTACTTGCCGGGGCCCAGCTTCCTCCGCTTGTTCTGTCCAGTTGATGGTTCGACGGATGGTTGAGTTAAATGAAGCAAGTACCTGGTTCCACAAGTAGCTTGAGGGCAGCGCACTTTGACAGGTAGTCGGCGGTGTCGTTTTCCGTCCAAGGGACATGCTCTGCTCGTGTATCGTCAAAGCGCTCCTCTAGTTTCCTCACTTCATCCACGCAAGCTTCCATCAACGGGCTTTGATAATCTTTGTTGATCCGCCTGACGACGAGCTGCGAGTCACCCCTGACAATGATCTTTTTAACTCCGAGGTCCGCCGCGATCCTGAGACCGGCAAGCAAGCCCTCGTACTCAGCGGTGTTGTTAGTTTACATCTCCCGGGGGAAGTGCATTTGGATGACATACTTGAGGTGCTCTCCGGTGGGTGCGACAAGCAACACACCAGCGCCGGCGCCTTGCAGCGAAAAAGCCCCATCAAAGTACATGATACAGTTGCGGCTCGTTTCCTTGCCGGGGAGAGTGGTCTCCTGTACCTCTTCATCGGGCGTCGAGGTCCATTCTGGAACGAACTCTGCCAAGACTCTGCTCTATCTCGGGTGAGGGAAGGGGGAAGCTCCAGGAAGGCTTCGCTCGCTCGCTCAAAAAGCTCTAACGCTCGTTTACGAGTGGAGTGCATAAGCCCTTATTCTACAAATATGAAGATTGAGATTCGCCAATTTACCGGATCTATCCTCTTCTACTAACTTTACAAAATGGAAGGGAAAATGTGAAGACCAAAGATGTCAACTAAAGCATAGTCAACTGCAAATCGGCCGGTTGGTTTGCTTCTCTCCAAGTATGGGAGATTTTCCAATCTTCGAAAGACGCTCGTACTTTCTTGATCTTATGAAGAAGGGGCTTTCCTTAGCTGTGGACTTTGGGATCTTGAGAGTAGACCATGTCTTACGTTAGGGAATCCGAATAAATCCAAATCCTCTGACACTCCTTTTCAGCTGCTATTTGAATACATGTTCAGATGCAAAAGAGCTCGACTTCGAGTATGGTCTTGTTCTTAACTGCTTGAGAGAACGCATATATCCCCTTTTTTTTGCTAAACCTCCACAAGCCTTCCCATGCTCGCTAATTGAACCGTCCGTCTTCATCTTAATCCATTCATTTCCTGGTGGTCAACACACAATAGAATATGTTTGTTTTTGATCGGATTGAGACAAAAGTACCATTTTTTAGGATGTTCGTCGATTCTTCCTCTTCTTTCTCTCATAAAACTTGAGATACTAGCTTCTAATCTGCATATTTTTGCAAATCCTTTTCCATTTGGATTTTTGAAAACATTAACTTACCTCTAGAATTCCACTATATATAACGTTGACGTTCCGCCAAAATGTGCCAGAGCGAGTGAAAGGCAAGCCTACCCACGGTTTTAACTTGCCATCCCCAACAAATCTGCTAGCAGCCCATTCGAGTTCCGCTTGGAAACAAGAAGCTCTTCTTTATTTGCGTTTTTTTGCCCAAGATAAGCCCATTTTCTAGAGCCAAGCCTATTATAAGAGTTCAACTGCCATATTCGGATGGAGTCCAAATGCTTGCATCTTGGGCTGAAGAATGACCCAATTCCTTAGCTTCCATGCATTAATCATATCCGGGGATGTGGGAATAGGGAGATGCCATCCATCTACACGACACGATAGCTTAAGCAAAGAATAGAGAGAGCTAAGCTAGAATACAAACACAAAAGATATTCCACTAGCGTAGGCCTACCATAGAAAAGTCTAAAAAAACCTTTTCTTTGTCTGTCAGCGGGAGAGAAAGCACCTGAAGTACTAAACATAATAGGTATTAGTTTTGTAATGGTTGGGGCAGCAAACTCGGATTCGGCAAGAATCTCATTTTTTGGTAGTACGAAGGGGGAATTGGCCCAAAATTGGATAGGGGTAAAGACGCAGCCGGGTGCCGGCGGCTTATTCAAGTGCCCCCCGAACCGCGCAAAATGGTCGCCTATTACACGGCTCACAAACTCTGCCTTGGGTGGGGCTACCTATTATTTGTAGGCGGTACGTATGGCGCACGCAGGGCCTCGGTTTGCTGCGTGGACTGTCTGTGAATTTCCTACAGAGTGTAATGGAACCCAGCTCAGCTCCGCCGGGCCAAAAGAAAAGAACGGAACAGCCGGAGGCGAAGAATAGAGTATAGCCAAGGGGCTTTCATCGTCCGTAAAGGACCTAACGAAAGACCGTGCTCCGAAGTGTGCACTTCGAGTTTTGTTTTAAGAACACTTGGACTTACCCCTTCATTTTGAGCCATGTCTAGGTAGAATCGGCAAGATTGAACCGAGGCCCGCCCGGGCACCGCCGGGGGACAACCAGACCAACCAGTAGGCTTTCTTTCCGAAGTTTCCTCCCGGGGCCCTTAAATCATTGAATTCATAGGCATAGGGGCGTCCCAGGCAGTGGTTCATTCAATGAGAAAGAAAGACAGGAGGGCAGGATTCATTGTGTCGGGCTAATTCATTCTGGGAAAAAAGGGGGAAGGGAGTCACCTGAGCTATGCGAAGGGAAGGAAGTCGTGGGCTGAGCCGGAGGTCACTTTTCCCGATCCATCCCGAAGGGTTTTTTCCCTCTCTCTCCCCATCATCGTACCCAGTCCTGCTATCGGCTCAGCCCTATCTATTCATCTCTTTTTTTTTACATGGAGATTTTTTGGATCTCTCTTGTTCATAGATCTTGAAAGCGGATCAATAGAAATTTCTCAAAGGATCTATCTATAGAAAGATCTAGATATCTATCATCATCTATCTCTATATCTAGATATGGAAGAACCCTCGAAGCCTGTCCCCGATGACGATGCCCCCTGGGCGAAAGGAAAGGGGCCGCCATTCTCTTTCTTTCCTCAATCGTTCCGATCATTTCTCTCATTCCCTTTTATTTGTTTTTTTGGGTTGGTTCGTTCCCTCCTCCTATCTACACAATTCTCTGTCTTCATTCGTGATCATCTTAGGCGAAAGGATAGGTATAAATTTTGTGGAGGGGCGGCTGTGAAAGGGCGATTCCCCCTTTTCCATTGAAGTAGGGAAGGGGGTGATTGATCTTTTTTTGAATCAGGCCTTACTGACCAAGTGGTGGTATAAGCTTCATTGCGGATGAAAAGAATTCCTTGTGAGCGGAGCTACAAAAGGAAGTTCAAGCTCAAGAAATCCTCTCAATAGGGATTGGGCAAGCAAGCTGTTTGTTTATTTGATCTTACCCGGTTGTGAGACGGGACGTGAAGTCAACCAATTACATGTGTGTTCATATTGTCCCCGGCACCTTCCTCCTAGCTGAGTATGGATGATGAAGTTAGCTGGAGTGTGGAGCGAGTGCGTGGTAGATGGAACTCCTATTTACCGCATTTCTTCTTGCACTTCCAACTTGAAGAGGAAGAAGCATCTCTCTTTGCATCTTCAATAGATAGGAAAAAGGATCTTGACCTGAAGCCTTCGACGAAAGAAAGGGATACTTGGTGAAGTCAGAGGTGGTTTTCCTTCCCTAGATTCATGGAAGGACTTTTTGAAGTTTGAGTGAGGAAGGAAAGCGGGAAAGGTCCGATACAAAGGAAAGGGTTGTGAGGCTTAACGATTTAGAATATAGCTGTTGAGGTGGCACCTGTTCCCCCGGGGCAGGGGTATATGCCCGTAGCTTTCTTCTGTCACTTCTTTCAAATCAATGAAGTGGAAAAGTAATAGAGTAAGGGACCCTTGTTTACAAAGAAAGCTGTCATTCCAAGAACTCGAAGTCAAGCATCTTCGGGAATACCCAGATTAGTCTTCAACTAGAGAAAGGATAGGAATCTCCTTTGCTGAGTTTTCTTCTCCAGCGGATGTAGCGGTAAAAGATTCTATTCTTTCCGCGGTCTAGTTACGTCTTTCCTCTCCGAATATAAAGAGCTCTATTAACATAGACCCTCTCCTGACTCTCTATCATTTTAAGAAAGCAGCAAATCCTTCTCTCTATTCTACTATCTGATCTCGTCTGTTGAAAATCGATCTGAAATATGGTCATATCTTTGTTATCCCAATAGTAAACCTTCTTACTTCTCTTCGCATCTCGAAAGACGCAAAAGATCTGTTATTAGCTTATTTATAAGCTGTCGAAGGTCCTTAAAAGCCTTGATTTGTGGCTTACGGCTTACTTGCCTTTTTCCTTAAAGCCTATATAGACAGACATAGACTGAGGGCATTCTGGGCATCCATGCTCCTGGCAATGGCAAGATCCGAGATGTCAGTTGCTTGTCTTCAAGCCTCAACCTTATTCTGACTCCTACTAGGGCAATCAAGTTTAAGTTAAGCCCGAACAGCTTAGTTTTCCACTTCTCTTCCGGCACAAGCTTCTTTGCCAAGCCTTCATATCACTCTTTTTTGCCCTTCACTATCATCCTTCTGCTTGACGAAATCAATTAAACCAGCGTCTGTTGAATGAAAGTTCTCCGAGATTTCTCGTATGCATGTGTTTTTTACAGCCTCCGCATCTCCCACGTAGGCACATAATTTATCATAGAGCGGTTTAGTGAATTGATTGTTTTTGAAGCTCTCAAATTGCTCGTCATTGAATTGATTGATTCGGCGTATTGCCGAATATCTTCCTGATCCTGAGCCGGTCGATTCAAGTCAATAGTTAAAGGAGAATCGTCGAGGTGCTTTCGAACTTTAAACCAAAACTCGACAGCTCCAGGGCCCATTCCACGATCCTCCCCATTGCATCTGGGTTATGCAGTATCCGTTGCAATGGGAGGCGGGTGACCACGGTGATCTCATGCGCTTGGAAGTAATGACGCAGCTTCCTCGAGGCCATAAGGAGGCCGAAGAGCAATTTTTGCACACCTAAGTACCTCGACCTAGCCCCCTGCAAGAGGGAGCTGACGAAGTAGACTGGGTGCTGCACCATTTTCTTCTTTTGCGCCACTTCACCCAGTCGTGCGGGCCCTATCGCACTAGCGTCAGCCTCTGCCGGGGACTCAGTCTTGCCGGGACTGAGCCCTGCCTGGGATGGTTCCGGCTCGCCATCTGTTGACTCCGCCGCTGCCGCTGCCTCTTTGTCGACCTCTCTCTGCACCACTAGTGCGGCACTAGCCACCTAATTCATTGCCGGTAGGTACGGCAGCAACGGTTCTTGTGGTTTGGGTGCAACCAGCACTGGGGTAGAGGAGAGGTACTTCTTCCAATCCTGCAGCGCTGCCTCGGCCTCCGGGGTCCACTCCATCGATCCCGTCTTCTTCAAGAACTTGAAAAAAGGAAGGGCATGCTCCGCGGACTTGGAGATGAATCTGCTCATGCCAGCAACGCAGCTAGTGAGCCGACGCACGTCTTTGATCTGTTTAGGTGCCTCAATCTGCTCGATGGACTCGATCTTATCTGGGTTTGCTTCAATCCCGCGCTGCGCCACAAAGAACTCGAGAAGCTTGCCGGACGTGACACCAAAGACACACTTCTCGGGGTTCAACTTGAGGTTGATCTTGTGCAGGTTCGCAAATGTTTCCTCCAGATCTTGCACAAGTGTTGCTTTGTCCTTGGTTTTGACCACTATGTCATCCATATAAGCTTCCATATTTCTATGTAGTTGGGGCTCAAAACCAATTTGGACTGCTCTTACAAAGGTTGAGCCAGCACTCTTCAACCCGAAAGGCATCCGTAAAAAGCAATACGTACCACATGGGGTGATGAATGTTGTCTTCTCCTTGTCTTCTTTCATCATGAAGATCTGGTGGTACCCTGAGTAGGCATCGAGGAATGATAACAGGTCACACCCAGCCATGGAGTCAACAATCTGGTCGATGCACGGTAACGGGAAGGGATCCTTTGGATAAGCTTTATTGATGTCTGTGTAATCAATACACAATCTCCACTTCCCGTTTGCCTTGCGCGCCATTACCGGGTTGGACAACCATGTCGGATGGAGCACCCCCCTTACCAAGCCTGCCGCCTCTAGTTTCCTGATCTCCTCCGTGATGAACTCCTGCCTCTCTAGAGCTTGCTTCCTGACCTTCTGCTTGACGGGCCGTGCATGAGGACAGACAACAAGATGGTGCTCAATCACTTCCCTGGGAACGCCGGGGATGTCGGAGGCTTGCCATGCAAACACATCGACATTCGCCCATAGGAAAGTGACAAGCTCGCTTTCCTATTTGTTGTCGAGGGTGGAGCTTATGGTAAAAGCTCCCCACGTGATGTCCTCCTTGACGGGCACCTTCTTGGTCTCTGGTGGTGCAGCTCTGGACTTCTTCCTCTTGCCAGTGGAGCTCTCTGGCACGTCCTCAACGGGAGTGCAACACCCCAAAGAGGTGTGCTTGCCGGAGTGGGTGCGAGGGGTCTCGCCGGTCTTTTTCCCTCCCAGGACTCCGTTGGTAGGAGCAGGTGCCTTGGCGGCAGCTGCTGCAACTGCTTCCCGGTAGAGTTTGTTGGCGCAAATCAACGCGTCCTTCTTGTCGGAGGGGACGGTGATGATGTTCATTGGCCCAGGCATCTTCAGCGTGTTGTAGGCGTAATGTGAAGCCGCCATGAACTTGACTAGTGCCGGGCGGCCGAGGATCCTGTTGTAGGGCAAGGGGATCTCGGCTAAATCAAAGACAATCCTCTCCGTCCTGTAGTTCAGCTCGCCTCCGAATGTCACGGGCAGCGTGACCTTTCCTTTCGGCTGGCTCCTCCCCGGGTTGACCCCTTGGAACGTGCCCGTCTCCTCGAGGTCTCCATCAGGGATCTGCAGCCTCCTGATCACAATAGGCGATATCAAGTTCAGACCGGCCCCGCCGTCAACCAACATCTTCATCACCTTGAGGATGCGGATTGTTGGTGAAACCAACAACGGCAAGCACCCGACCGGGGTAGTGCAGTCAGGATGGTCCTTGGTGCCGAAGATGATAGGTGCACTGGACCACTTTAGTGGCTTCCGCGCGTTGAACGACGGCTCCACCACTGTGATCTCACGCGCCCACTGCTTGAGCTGGCGGTGGGATGTATGCAGTGAGGCGCCACCATCGATGCACATGGCTTCTGTGGCTTTCTGGAACTCGTGGTCGCCGGACTCACCGTCCTCGTTGTGATCATCGTCTTCCTGCTTCTTGTCGCGGCCCCGGGCGGGCCTCTCCTGCAGATTATCTTTTCCGCAGCGGCCTCCTTGGCCGCCACGCTTCTTGCCGGATCCCTCGGCACCCTCTTGGCCCTTCTCCTTGTACCGCCGCTCATACTCGGCTTTCTGCTTCTCAGCGAGCAGCTCCACTTGCCGGCAGTTCTGGAGGTCATGGCCCTTGGTGCGGTGGATCTTGCAATACTTCTTGTCGGAGCCCCCTGGCTTATCAGCAGCCGCCAAGGCCCGGCAAGCGACACACCCGGCAACCTCCTTGCCGGGGTCACTCGCCTTGGGTTTCTTGGTGGCGCCGGTATCGTCGGACCCCTCGACGGCAAGCACGGCCT
>NC_041391.1:654204831-654208481 GCF_002162155.2 Triticum dicoccoides | reverse complement strand
CCAGATTAGTCTTCAACTAGAGAAAGGATAGGAATCTCCTTTGCTGAGTTTTCTTCTCCAGCGGATGTAGCGGTAAAAGATTCTATTCTTTCCGCGGTCTAGTTACGTCTTTCCTCTCCGAATATAAAGAGCTCTATTAACATAGACCCTCTCCTGACTCTCTATCATTTTAAGAAAGCAGCAAATCCTTCTCTCTATTCTACTATCTGATCTCGTCTGTTGAAAATCGATCTGAAATATGGTCATATCTTTGTTATCCCAATAGTAAACCTTCTTACTTCTCTTCGCATCTCGAAAGACGCAAAAGATCTGTTATTAGCTTATTTATAAGCTGTCGAAGGTCCTTAAAAGCCTTGATTTGTGGCTTACGGCTTACTTGCCTTTTTCCTTAAAGCCTATATAGACAGACATAGACTGAGGGCATTCTGGGCATCCATGCTCCTGGCAATGGCAAGATCCGAGATGTCAGTTGCTTGTCTTCAAGCCTCAACCTTATTCTGACTCCTACTAGGGCAATCAAGTTTAAGTTAAGCCCGAACAGCTTAGTTTTCCACTTCTCTTCCGGCACAAGCTTCTTTGCCAAGCCTTCATATCACTCTTTTTTGCCCTTCACTATCATCCTTCTGCTTGACGAAATCAATTAAACCAGCGTCTGTTGAATGAAAGTTCTCCGAGATTTCTCGTATGCATGTGTTTTTTACAGCCTCCGCATCTCCCACGTAGGCACATAATTTATCATAGAGCGGTTTAGTGAATTGATTGTTTTTGAAGCTCTCAAATTGCTCGTCATTGAATTGATTGATTCGGCGTATTGCCGAATATCTTCCTGATCCTGAGCCGGTCGATTCAAGTCAATAGTTAAAGGAGAATCGTCGAGGTGCTTTCGAACTTTAAACCAAAACTCGACAGCTCCAGGGCCCATTCCACGATCCTCCCCATTGCATCTGGGTTATGCAGTATCCGTTGCAATGGGAGGCGGGTGACCACGGTGATCTCATGCGCTTGGAAGTAATGACGCAGCTTCCTCGAGGCCATAAGGAGGCCGAAGAGCAATTTTTGCACACCTAAGTACCTCGACCTAGCCCCCTGCAAGAGGGAGCTGACGAAGTAGACTGGGTGCTGCACCATTTTCTTCTTTTGCGCCACTTCACCCAGTCGTGCGGGCCCTATCGCACTAGCGTCAGCCTCTGCCGGGGACTCAGTCTTGCCGGGACTGAGCCCTGCCTGGGATGGTTCCGGCTCGCCATCTGTTGACTCCGCCGCTGCCGCTGCCTCTTTGTCGACCTCTCTCTGCGCCACTAGTGCGGCACTAGCCACCTAATTCATTGCCGGTAGGTACGGCAGCAACGGTTCTTGTGGTTTGGGTGCAACCAGCACTGGGGTAGAGGAGAGGTACTTCTTCCAATCCTGCAGCGCTGCCTCGGCCTCCGGGGTCCACTCCATCGATCCCGTCTTCTTCAAGAACTTGAAAAAAGGAAGGGCATGCTCCGCGGACTTGGAGATGAATCTGCTCATGGCAGCAACGCAGCTAGTGAGCCGACGCATGTCTTTGATCTGTTTAGGTGCCTCAATCTGCTCGATGGACTCGATCTTATCTGGGTTTGCTTCAATCCCGCGCTGCGCCACAAAGAACTCGAGAAGCTTGCCGGACGTGACACCAAAGACACACTTCTCGGGGTTCAACTTGAGGTTGATCTTGTGCAGGTTCGCAAATGTTTCCTCCAGATCTTGCACAAGTGTTGCTTTGTCCTTGGTTTTGACCACTATGTCATCCAGATAAGCTTCCATATTTCTATGTAGTTGGGGCTCAAAACCAATTTGGACTGCTCTTACAAAGGTTGAGCCAGCACTCTTCAACCCGAAAGGCATCCGTAAAAAGCAATACGTACCACATGGGGTGATGAATGTTGTCTTCTCCTTGTCTTCTTTCATCATGAAGATCTGGTGGTACCCTGAGTAGGCATCGAGGAATGATAACAGGTCACACCCAGCCATGGAGTCAACAATCTGGTCGATGCACGGTAACGGGAAGGGATCCTTTGGATAAGCTTTATTGATGTCTGTGTAATCAATACACAATCTCCACTTCCCGTTTGCCTTGCGCGCCATTACCGGGTTGGACAACCATGTCGGATGGAGCACCCCCCTTACCAAGCCTGCCGCCTCTAGTTTCCTGATCTCCTCCGTGATGAACTCCTGGCTCTCTAGAGCTTGCTTCCTGACCTTCTGCTTGACGGGCCGTGCATGAGGACAGACAACAAGATGGTGCTCAATCACTTCCCTGGGAACGCCGGGGATGTCGGAGGCTTGCCATGCAAACACATCGACATTCGCCCATAGGAAAGTGACAAGCTCGCTTTCCTATTTGTTGTCGAGGGTGGAGCTTATGGTAAAAGCTCCCCACGTGATGTCCTCCTTGACGGGCACCTTCTTGGTCTCTGGTGGTGCAGCTCTGGACTTCTTCCTCTTGCCAGTGGAGCTCTCTGGCACGTCCTCAACGGGAGTGCAACACCCCAAAGAGGTGTGCTTGCCGGAGTGGGTGCGAGGGGTCTCGCCGGTCTTTTTCCCTCCCAGGACTCCGTTGGTAGGAGCAGGTGCCTTGGCGGCAGCTGCTGCAACTGCTTCCCGGTAGAGTTTGTTGGCGCAAATCAACGCGTCCTTCTTGTCGGAGGGGACGGTGATGATGTTCATTGGCCCAGGCATCTTCAGCGTGTTGTAGGCGTAATGTGAAGCCGCCATGAACTTGACTAGTGCCGGGCGGCCGAGGATCCTGTTGTAGGGCAAGGGGATCTCGGCTAAATCAAAGACAATCCTCTCCGTCCTGTAGTTCAGCTCGCCTCCGAATGTCACGGGCAGCGTGACCTTTCCTTTCGGCTGGCTCCTCCCCGGGTTGACCCCTTGGAACGTGCCCGTCTCCTCGAGGTCTCCATCAGGGATCTGCAGCCTCCTGATCACAATAGGCGATATCAAGTTCAGACCGGCCCCGCCGTCAACCAACATCTTCATCACCTTGAGGATGCGGATTGTTGGTGAAACCAACAACGGCAAGCACCCGACCGGGGTAGTGCAGTCAGGATGGTCCTTGGTGCCGAAGATGATAGGTGCACTGGACCACTTTAGTGGCTTCCGCGCGTTGAACGACGGCTCCACCACTGTGATCTCACGCGCCCACTGCTTGAGCTGGCGGTGGGATGTATGCAGTGAGGCGCCACCATCGATGCACATGGCTTCTGTGGCTTTCTGGAACTCGTGGTCGCCGGACTCACCGTCCTCGTTGTGATCATCGTCTTCCTGCTTCTTGTCGCGGCCCCGGGCGGGCCTCTCCTGCAGATTATCTTTTCCGCAGCGGCCTCCTTGGCCGCCACGCTTCTTGCCGGATCCCTCGGCACCCTCTTGGCCCTTCTCCTTGTACCGCCGCTCATACTCGGCTTTCTGCTTCTCAGCGAGCAGCTCCACTTGCCGGCAGTTCTGGAGGTCATGGCCCTTGGTGCGGTGGATCTTGCAATACTTCTTGTCGGAGCCCCCTGGCTTATCAGCAGCCGCCAAGGCCCGGCAAGCGACACACCCGGCAACCTCCTTGCCGGGGTCACTCGCCTTGGGTTTCTTGGTGGCGCCGGTATCGTCGGACCCCTCGACGGCAAGCACGGCCT
>NC_041391.1:654029546-654038145 GCF_002162155.2 Triticum dicoccoides | reverse complement strand
GTTCAAGAGAACGGGGTTGAAGGAGTCGTACTCGTCGTGATCCAAATCACCGGAGATCCTAGTGCCGAACGGACAGCACCTCCGCGTTCAACACACGTACAGCCCGGTGACGTCTCCCACGCCTTGATCCAGCAAGGAGAGAGGGAGAGGTTGAGGAAGACTCCATCTAGCAGCAGCACAACGGCGTGGTGGTGATGGAGGAGCGTGGTAGTCCAGCAGGGCTTCGCCAAGCACCGCGAGATATGAGGAGAAAGAGAGGTAGGGCTGCGCCAACAGGAGAAGAAACTCATGTGTTGGCAGCACCAAAACCCTCAAGTATATATAGGGGAGAGGGAGGGGGGTGCGACCCCTCTAGGGTTTCCACCCCAAGGGGTGCGGCTGCCCCAATCCCATCTAAGGGTGGCGGCCAAAGGGGAAGAGAGGGGAAACTTGCCCCCCAAGTTAGGTGGAAGCACCCCCTCCCCAAACCCTAGGCGCCTTGGGCCCTTGTGGGGGGGCGCACTAGCCCACCTAGGGCTGGTCCCCTCCCACACTTGGCCCATGCAGCCCTCCGGGGCCGGTGGCCCCACTTGGTGGACCCCCGGGACCCTCCCGGTGGTCCCGGTACGTTACCGATAAAACCCGAAACTTTTTCGGTGACCAAAACAGGACTTCCCATATATAAATCTTTACCTCCGGACCATTCCGGAACTCCTCGCGACGTCCGGGATCTCATCTGGGACTCCGAACAACATTCGGTAACCACATACAAACTTCCTTTATAACCCTAGCGTCATCGAACCTTAAGTGTGTAGACCCTACGGGTTCGGGAGACATGTAGACATGACCGAGACGTTCTCCGGTCAATAACCAACAGCGGGATCTGGATACCCATGTTGGCTCCCACATGTTCCACGATGATCTCATCGGATGAACCACGATGTCAAGGACTCAATCGATCCCGTATACAATTCCCTTTGTCTAGCGGTATTGTACTTGCCCGAGATTCGATCGTCGGTATACCGATACCTTGTTCAATCTCATTACCGGCAAGTCTCTTTACTCGTTCCGTAACACATCATCCCATGATCAACCCCTTGGTCACATTGTGCACATTATGATGATGTCCTACCGAGTGGGCCCAGAGATACCTCTCCGTCACACGGAGTGACAAATCCTAGTCTCGATTCGTGCCAACCCAACAGATACTTTCGGAGATACCTGTAGTGCACCTTTATAGCCACCCAGTTACGTTGTGACGTTTGGTACACCCAAAGCATTCCTACGGTATCCGGGAGTTGCACAATCTCATGGTCTAAGGAAATGATACTTGACATTACAAAAGCTTTAGCATACGAACTACGATCTTTGTGCTAGGCTTAGGATTGGGTCTTGTCCATCACATCATTCTCCAAATGATGTGATCCCGTTATCAACGACATCCAATGTCCATGGTCAGGAAACCGTAACCATCTGTTGATCAACGAGCTAGTCAACTAGAGGCTTACTAGGGACATGGTGTTGTTTATGTACCCACACATGTATCTGAGTTTCCTATCAATACAATTATAGCATGGATAATAAACGATTATCATGAACAAGGAAATATAATAATAATAACCAATTTATTATTGCCTCTAGGGCATATTTCCAACAGTCTCCCACTTGCACTAGAGTCAATAATCTAGTTCACATCGCTATGTGATTAACACTGATAGGTCACATCGCCATGTGACCAACATCCAAAGAGTTTACTAGTGTTGCTAAACTAGTTCACATCACCATGTGATTAAGACTCTATGAGTTCTGGGGTTTGATCATGTTTTCCTTGTGAGAGAAGTTTTAGTCAACGGGTCTGCAGTACTCAGATCCGCATGTACTTCGCAATTCTCTATGTCATATTGCAAATGCTGCTTCCACGCTCCACTTGAAGCTATTCCAAATGGTTGCTCCACTATACGTGTCCGGTTTTCTACTCAGAGTCATCCGGATAGGTGTTAAAGCTTGCATCGTCGTAACCCTTTACGCCGAACTCTTTATCACCTCCATAATTGAGAAATAAATCCTTATTACTCCAAAGACAATTTTGACCGCTATCTGGTGATCCACTCCTTGATCACCTTTGTACCCTCTTGCCAGACATGTGGCAACGCACACATCAGGTGCGGTACATAGCATAGCATACTGTAGAGCCTACGTCTAAAGCATAGGGGACGACCTTCGTCCTTTCTCTCTTTTCTGCCGTGGTCAAGCTTTAAGTCTTAACTTCATACCTTACATCTCAGGTAAGAACTCCTTCTTTGACTGATCCATCTTGAACACCTTCAAGATCATGTCAAGGTATATGCTCATTTGAAAGTATTATTAAGCATTTTGATCTATCCTCATAGATTTTGATGCTCAATGTTCAAACAGCTTGATCCAGGTTTTCTATTGAAAAACACCTTTCAAATAACCCTATACGCTTTCCAGAAAATTCTACATCATTTCTGATCACCAATATGGCAACAACATATACTCATCAGAAATTCCATAGTGCTCCCACTCACTTCTTTGGAAATACAAGTTTCTCATGAACTTTGTATAAACCCAAAATCTTTGATCATCTTATCAAAGCGCACATTCCAACTCCGAGATGCTTACTCCAGTCCTTAGAAGGATCGCTGGAGCCAGCATACCTTTTAGCATCCTTAGGATCGACCAAAACCTTTTTGATTGTATCACATACAACCTTTCCTTACGAAAACTGGTAAGGAAACTCGTTTTGACATCCATCTGCCAGATTTCATAAATGCAGCTAATGCTAACATGATTCCGACGGACTTAAGCATCGCTATGGATGAGAAAATCTCATCGTAGTCAACTCCTTGAACTTGTGAAAAACTCTTCGCCACAAGTCGAGCTTCATAGACGGTGACATTACCGTCCACGTCCGTCTTCTTCTTAAAGATCCATTTATCTCAATGGCTTGCTGATCATTGGGCAAGTCCACCAAAGTCCATGCTTTGTTCTGATACATGGATCCTATCTCGGATTTCATGGCTTCTAACCATTTGTCGGAATTTGGGCCCACCATCGCTTCTCCATAGCTTGTAGGTTCATTGTTGTCTAGCAACATGACCTTCAAGACAGGATTACTGTACCACTCTGAAGCAGTACACATCCTTGTCACCCTATGAGGTACGGTAGTGACTTGATCTGAAGTTTCATGATCACTATCATAAGCTTCTACTTCAATTGGTGTAGGTGCCATAGGAACAACTTCCTGTGCCCTGCTACACACTAGTTGTAGTAATGGTTCAATAACCATATCAAGTCTCCACCATCCTCCCACTCAACTTTTCGAGACAAACTTTTCCTCGAGAAAGGACCCGGTTCAAGAAACAATCCCTATTACTTTCGGATCTGAATTAGGAGGTATACCCAACTGTTTTGGGTGTCCTATGAAGATGCATTTTATCCGCTTTGGGTTCGAGCTTATCAACCTGAAACTTTTTTCACATAAGCATCGCAGCCCCAAACTTTTAAGAAACGACAACTTAGGTTTCTCCAAACGGTGTCGTCTCAACGGAATTACGTGGTACCCTATTAAAGTGAGTGCAGTTGTCTCTAATGCCTAACCCATGAACGATAGTGATAATTCGATAAGAGACATCAAGGTACGCACCATATCCAATAGGGTGCTACTATGATGTTCGGACACACCATCACGCTATGGTGTTCCAGGCGGTATTAATTGTGAAATAATTTCCACAATGTCTTAATTGTGTGCCAAAACTCGTAACTCAGATATTCATCTCTATGATCATATCATAGACATTCTATCCTCTTGTCATGAAGATCTTAAACTTCACTCTGAAATTACTTGAACCATTCAATAATTCAGACTTGTGTTTCATCAAGTAAATATACTCAACATCTACTCGAATCATCTGTGAAGTAAGAACGTAACGATATTCACTGCATGCCTCAGCACTCATTGGACTGCACACATCAAAATGTGTTACTTCCAACAAGTTGCTATCTAGTTCCATCTTACTGAAACCAAGGCTTTTCAGTCATCTTGTCCATGTGGTATGATTTGCATATCTCAAGTGATTCAAAATCAAGTGAGTCTAAACGATCCATCTGCATGGAGTTTCTTCATGCGTATGCACCAATAGACATGGTTCGCATGTCTCAAACTTTTCAAAAATGAGTGAGTCCAAAGATCCATCAACATGGAGCTTCTTCATGCGTTTTATACCAATATGACTTACATGGCAGTGCCACAAGTAAGTGGTACTATCATTACTATCTTATAATTTTGGCATGAAAATGTGTATCACTACAATCGAGATTCAATAAACCATTCCTTTAGGTGCAAGACCATTGAAGGTATTATTCAAATAAATAGAGTAACCATTATTCTCCTTAAATGAATAACCGTATTGCGATAGACATAATCCAATCATGTCTATGCTCAACGCCAACTCCAAATGACAATTATTCAGGTTTAATACTAATCTTGATGGTAGAGGGAGCGTGCGATGTTTGATCACATCAAACTTGGAAACACTTCCAACACATATCGTCAGCTCACCTTCAGCTAGTCTCCGTTTATTCCGCAACTCTTTTATTTCGAGTTACTAACACTTAGCAACCGAACCGGTATCTTAATACCCTGGTGCTACTAGGAGTACTAGTAAAGTACACATTAACATAATGTATATCCAATATACTTCTATCGACCTTGCCAGCCTTCTCATCTACCAAGTATCTAGGGTAATTCTGCTCCAGTGGTTGTTCCCCTTATTACAGAAGCACTTAGTCTCGGGTTTGGGTTCAACCTTGGGTATCTTCACTAGAGTAGCAGCTGATTTGCCGTTTCATGAAGTATCCCTTCTTTCCCTTGCCCTTCTTGAAACTAGTGGTTTCATCAACCATCAACGATTGATGCTCCTTCTTGATTTCTACTTTCACGGTGTCAAACATCGCGAATACCTCAAGGATCATCATATCTATCCCTGATATGTTATAGTTCATCACGAAGCTCTAGCAGCTTGGTGGCAATGACTTTGGATAAACATCACTATATCATCTGGAAGATCAACTCCCACTCGATTCAAGTGATTTTTGCACTCAGACAATCTGAGCACAAGCTCAACGATTGAGCTTTTCTCCCTTAGTTTTCCGGCTAAGAAAATCGTCGGAGGTCTTATACCTCTTGACGTGGGCACGAGCCTGAAATCCCAATTTCAGCCCTCGAAACATCTCATATGTTCCGCGACGTTTCGAAAACGTCTTTGGTGCCTCTACTCTAAACCATTTAACTGAACTATCACGTAGTTATCAAAACGTGTATGTCCGATGTTCGCAACATCCACAAACAACGTTTGGGGTTCAGCCCACTGAGCGGTGCATTAAGGACATAAGCTTTCTACTGTCCGCATAATCGCTACTGTCAACTTTCAACTATATTTTCTCTAGGAACATATCTAAACAGTGGAACTAAAGCGCGAGCTTACGACATAATTTGCAAAGATCTTTTGACTATGTTCAGGATAATTAAGTTCATCTCATAAACTCCCACTCAGATAGACATCCCTCTAGTCATCTAAGTGATTACATGATCCGAGTCAACTAGGCCGTGTCCGATCATCACGTGAGACGGACTAGTCATCATCGGTGAACATCTTCATGGTGATCGTATCTACTATACGACTCATGCTCGACCTTTCGGTCTCTTGTGTTCCGAGGCCATGTCTGTACATGCTAGGCTCGTCAAGTCAACCTAAGTGTTTCGCGTGTGTAAATCTGTCTTACACCCATTGTATGTGAATGTAAGAATCCATCACACCCGATCATCACGTGGTGCTTAGAAACGACGAACTTTCACAACGGTGCATAGTTAGGGGGGACACTTTCTTGAAATTTTAATAAGGGATCATCTTATTTACTACCATCGTTCTAAGCAAATAAGATGCATAAACATGATAAACATCACATGCAATCAAATAGTGACATGATATGGCCAATATCATATTGCTCCTTTTGATCTCCATCTTCGGGGCTCCATGATCATCATCGTCACCGGCATGACACCATGATCTCCATCATCATGATCTCCATCATCGTGTCTCCATGAAGTTGCCTCGCCAACTTATTACTTTTACTACTATGGCTACCGGTTAGCAATAAAGTAAAGTAATTACATGGCGTTGTTCAATGACACGCAGGTCATACAATAAATAAAGACAACTCCTATGGCTCCTGCCGGTTGTCATACTCATCGACATGCAAGTCGTGATTCCTATTACAAGAACATGATCAATCTCATACATCACATATCATTCATCACATTCTTCTTGGCCATATCACATCACATAGCATACCCTGCAAAAACAAGTTAGACGTCCTCTAATTGTTGTTTGCATGTTTTACGTGGCTGCTATGGGTTTCTAGCAAGAACGTTTCTTACCTACGCAAAAACCACAACGTGATATGTCAATTGCTATTTACCCTTCATAAGGACCCTTTTCATCGAATCCATTCCGACTAAAGTGGGAGAGACTGGCACCCGCTAGCCACCTTATGCACCAAGTGCATGTCAGTCGGTGGAACCTGTCTCACGTAAGCGTACGTGTAAGGTCGGTCCGGGCCGCTTCATCCCACAATACTGTTGAAACAAGATTGGACTAGTAACGGTAAGCATATTGAAAAAAAATCAACGCCCACAACTACTTTGTGTTCTACTCGTGCAAAGAATCTACGCAATAGACCTAGCTCATGATGCCACTATTGGGGTAGCAGAAATTCAAAATTTTCCTACGTGTCACCAAGATCTATCTATGGAGAAACCAGCAACGAGGGGAAGGAGAGTGCATCTACATACCCTTGTAGATCGCTAAGAGGAAGCGTTCAAGAGAACGGGGTTGAAGGAGTCGTACTCATCGTGATCCAAATCACCGGAGATCCTAGTGCCGAACGGACGACACCTCCGCGTTCAACACACGTACAGCCCGGTGACGTCTCCCACGCCTTGATCCAGCAAGGAGAGAGGGAGAGGTTGAGGAAGACTCCATCTAGCAGCAGCACAACGGTGTGGTGGTGATGGAGGAGCGTGGTAGTCCAGCAGGGCTTCGCCAAGCACCGCGAGATATGAGGAGAAAGAGAGGTAGGGATGCGCCAACAGGAGAAGAAACTCATGTGTTGGCAGCACCAAAACCCTCAAGTATATATAGGGGAGAGGGAGGGGGTGCGCCCCCTCTAGGGTTTCCACCCCCAGGGGTGCGGCTGCCCCAATCCCATCTAAGGGTGGCGGCCAAAGGGGAAGAGGGGGGAAACTTGCCCCCCAAGTTAGGTGGAAGCACCCCCTGCCCCAAACCCTAGGCGCCTTGGGCCCTTGTGGGGGGGGGGGGGCGCACCAGCCCACCTGGGGCTGGTCCCCTCCCACACTTGGCCCATGCAGCCCTCCGGGGCCAGTGGCCCCACTTGGTGGACCCCCGGGACCCTCCCGGTGGTCCCGGTACGTTACCGATAAAACCCGAAATTTTTTCGGTGACCAAAACAGGACTTCCCATATATAAATCTTTACCTCCGGACCATTCCAGAACTCCTCGTGACGTCTGGGATCTCATCTGGGACTCCGAACAACATTCGGTAACCACATACAAACTTCCTTTATAACCCTAGCGTCATCGAACCTTAAGTGTGTAGACCCTACGGGTTCGGGAGACATGTAGACATGACCGAGACGTTCTCCGGTCAATAACCAATAGCGGGATCTGGATACCCATGTTGGCTCCCACATGTTCCACGATGATCTCATCGGATGAACCACGATGTCAAGGACTCAATCGATCCCGTATACAATTCCCTTTGTCTAGCGGTATTGTACTTGCCCGAGCTTCGATCGTCGGTATACCGATACCTTGTTCAATCTCGTTACCGGCAAGTCTCTTTACTCGTTCCGTAACACATCATCCCGTGATCAACCCCTTGGTCACATTGTGCACATTATGATGATGTCCTACCGAGTGGGCCCAGAGATACCTCTCCGTCACACGGAGTGACAAATCCCAGTCTCGATTCGTGCCAACCCAACAGATACTTTCGGAGATACCTGTAGTGCACCTTTATAGCCACCCAGTTACGTTGTGACGTTTGGTACACCCAAAGCATTCCTACGGTATCCGGGAGTTGCACAATCTCATGGTCTAAGGAAATGATACTTGACATTAGAAAAGCTTTAGCATACGAACTACGATCTTTGTGCTAGGCTTAGGATTGGGTCTTGTCCATCACATCATTCTCCAAATGATGTGATCCCGTTATCAACGACATCCAATGTCCATGGTCAGGAAACCGTAACCATCTGTTGATCAACGAGCTAGTCAACTAGAGGCTTACTAGGGACATGGTGTTGTTTATGTACCCACATATGTATCTGAGTTTCCTATCAATACAATTATAGCATGGATAATAAACGATTATCATGAACAAGGAAATATAATAATAATAACCAATTTATTATTGCCTCTAGGGCATATTTCCAACAGCGCACCCACCTAACTTGGGGGGCAAGTTTCCCCTCTCCCCCCTTTGCCGCCCCCCCCCCCCAGATGGGATCTTGGGATGG
>NC_041391.1:653923437-654029323 GCF_002162155.2 Triticum dicoccoides | reverse complement strand
CCAACTACATGAAGTTCTTCTCCTGTTGGCACAGCCCTACCTCTCTTTCTCCTCATATCTCGCGATGCTTGGCGAAGCCCTGCAGGATTGCCACGCTCCTCCACCACCACCACGCCGTTGTGATGCTACTGGACGGAGTCTTCCTCAACCTCTCCCTCTCTCCTTGCTGGATAAAGGCATGGGAGACGTCATCGGGCTGTACGCGTGTTGAACGCGGAGGTGCCGTCCGTTCGGCACGAGGATCTCCGGTGATTTGGATCACGACGAGTACGACTCCCTCAACCCCGTTCTCTTCAACGCTTCCGCTTAGCGATCTAAAAGGGTATGTAGATGCACTCTCCTTCCCCTCATTGCTGGTTTCTCCATAGATAGATCTTGGTGACACGTAGGAAATTTTTTGAATTTCTGCTACGTTCCCCAACAGTGGCATCATGAGCTAGGTCTATTGCGTAGATTCTTTGCACGAGTAGAACACAAAGTAGTTGTGGGCGTTGATCTTGTTCAATATGCTTACCATTACTAGTCCAATCTTGATTCGGCGGCATTGTGGGATGAAGCGGCCCGGACCGACCTTACACATACTCTTACGTGAGATAGGTTCCACCGACTGACATGCACTTGTTTCATAAGGTGGCTAGCGGGTGCTAGTCTCTCCCACTTTAGTCGGATCGGATTCGATGAAAAGGGTCCTTATGAAGGTTAAATAGCAATTGGCATATCACGTTGTGGCTTTTGCGTAGGTAAGAAACGTTCTTGCTAGAAACCCTTAGCAGCCATGTAAAACATGCAAACAACAATTAGAGGATGGCTAACTTGTTTTTGCAGGGTATGCTATGTGATGTGATATGGCCAAGAAGAATGTGATGAATGATATGTGATGTATGAGATTGATCATGTTCTTGTAATAGGAATCACGACTTGCATGTCGATGAGTATGACAACCGGCAGGAGCCATAGGAGTTGTCTTTATTTATTGTATGACCTGCGTGTCATTGAACAACGCCATGTAATTACTTTACTTTATTGCTAACCGGTAGCCATAGTAGTATAAGTAATAAGTTGGCGAGACAACTTCATGGAGACACGATGATGGAGATCATGGTGTCATGCCGGTGACGATGATGATCATGGAGCCCCGAAGATGGAGATCAAAAGGAGCAAAATGATATTGGCCATATCATGTCACTATTTGATTGCATGTGATGTTTATCATGTTTATGCATCTTATTTGCTTAGAACGACGATAGTAAATAAGATGATCCCTCATTAAAATTTCAAGAAAGTGTTCCCCCTAACTGTGCACCATTGCGAAAGTTCGTCGTTTCGAAGCACCACATGATGATCGGGTGTGATAGATTCTAACATTCACATACAACGGGTGTAAGCCAGATTTACACACGCGAAACACTTAGGTTAACTTGACGAGCCTAGCATGTACAGACATGGCCTCGGAACACAAGAGACCAAAAGGTCGAGCATGAGTCGTATAGTAGATACGATCAACATGAAGAAGTTCACCGATGATGACTAGTCCGTCTCACGTGATGATCGGACACGGCCTAGTTGACTCGGATCATGTAATCACTTAGATGACTAGAGGGATGTCTATCTGAGTGAGAGTTTATTAGATGAACTTAATTATCCTGAACATAGTCAAAAACCCTTTTCAAATTATGGCATAGCTCGCGCTTTAGTTCTACTGTTTTAGATATGTTCCTTGAGAAAATATAGTTGAAAGTTGACAGTAGCAATTATGCAGACAGTAGAAGGCTTATGTCCTTAATGCACCGCTTGGTGTGATGGACCTCGAACGTGGTCTGTGGATGTTGCGAACATCTGACATACACGTTTTGATGACTACATGATAGTTCGGTAATGTTAAATGGTTTAGAATTGTGGCACCGAAGACATTTTGAAATGTCGCGGAACATATGAGATGTTTCAAGGGCTGAAATTAGGATTTCAGGCTCGTGCCCACGTCAAGAGGTATGAGACCTCCGACGAGTTTTCTAGCCTACAAACTAAGGGAGAAGATCTCAATCGTTGAGCTTGTACTCAGATTGTCTAGGTACAACAATCACTTGAATCGAGTGGGAGTCGATCTTCCAGATGAGATAGTGATGTTTCTCCAAAGTCATTGCCACCAAGCTGCTAGAGCTTCGTGATGAACTATAACGTATTAGGGATGGATATGATGATCCTTGAGATATTCGCGATGTTTGACACCGCGAAAGTAGAAATCAAGAAGGAGCATCAATTGTTGATGGTTATTGAAACCATTAGTTTCAAGAAGGGCAAGGGCAAGAAGGGGTACTTCATGAAACGGCAAATCAGTTGCTGCTCCAGTGAAGAAACCCAGGGTTGAACCCAAACCTGAGACTAAGTGCTTCTGTAATGAGGGAACGGACACTGGAGCAGAACCACCCTAGATACTTGGTAGATAAAAAGGTAGGCAAGGTCGACAGAAGTATATTGAATATACATTATGTTAATGTGTACTTTACTAGTACTCCTAGTAGCACCAGGGTATTAGATACCAGTTTGGTTGCTAAGTGTTAGTAACTCGAAATAAAAGCTACGGGATAAACGGAGACTAGCTAAAGGTGAGCTGACGATATGTGTTGGAAGTGTTTTCAAGGTTGATATGCTCAAGCATCGCACGCTCCCTCTACCATCGAGATTGATGTTAAACCTGAATAATTGTTATTTGGTGTTTGCGTTGAGCATAGACATGATTGTATTATGTCTATCGCAATACGGTTATTCATTTAAGAAGAATAATGGTTACTTTGTTTATTTGAATAATACCTTCAATGGTCTTGCACCTCAAAGAATGGTTTAATGAATCTCGATCGTAGTGATACACATTTTCATGCCAAAAGATATAAGATAGTACCACCTACTTGTGGCACTGCCATGTAAGTCATATTGGTATAAAACGCATGAAGAAGCTCCATGTTGATGGATCTTTGGACTCACTCGTTTTTGAAAGTTTGGGACATGCGAACCATGTCTATTGGTATATACGCATGGAGAAACTCCATGCAGATGGATCATTTGGACTCACTTGATTTTGAATCACTTGAGACATGCAAATCATACCACATGGGCAAGATGACTGAAAAGCCTCGTTTTCAGTAAGATGGAACAAGAAAGCAACTTGTTGGAAGTTATACATTTTGATGTGTGCAGTCCAATGAGTGCTGAGGCACGCAGTGGATATCGTCATGTTCTTACTTCACGGATGATTTGAGTAGATACTGCATATTTACTTGATGAAACACAAGTCTGAATTATTGAATGGTTCAAGTAATTTCGGAGTGAAGTTGAAGATCATCGTGACAAGAGGATAAAATGTCTATGATATGATCATAGAGATGAGTATCTGAGTTACGAGCTTTGGCATGCAATTAAGACATTGTGGAAATTGTTTCACAACTAACACCGCCTGGAACACCATAGTGTGATGGTGTGTCCGAACATCATAGTTGCACCCTATTGGATATGGTGCGTACCATGATGTGTCTTATCGAAATACCACTATCGTTCATGGGTTAGGCATTACAGACAACCGCACTCACTTTAATAGGGCACTACGCAATTCTGTTGAGACGACACCGTTTGAACTATGGTTTGGAGAAACCTGAGTTGTCGTTTCTTGAAAGTTTGGGGCTGCGACGCTTATGTGGAAAGGTTTCATCGTGATAAGCTCGAACCCAAAAACAGATAAATGCATCTTCATAGGATACCCAAAATGATTGGGTATACCTCCTATCTCAGATCCGGAAGCAAAAGTGATTGTTTCCAGAAATGGGTCCTTTCTCGAGGAAAAGTTTCTCTCGAAAGAATTGAGTGGGAGGATGGTGGACTTGATGAGGTTATTGAACCATCACTTCAACCAGTGAGTAGCAGGGCACAGGAAGTTGTTCATGTGGCACCTACACCAATTGAAGTGGAAGCTGATGATAGTGATCATGATGCTTCGGATCAAGTCACTACCGGACCTTGTAGGTCGACAAGGACGCGTACTACTTCAGAGTGGTATGCAATCCTGTCTTAGAGGTCATGTTGCTAGACAACAATGAACCTACGAGCTATGGAGAAGCGATGGTGGGCCCAGATTCTGACGAATGGCTCGAGGCCATAAAATCCGAGAGAGGATCCATGACTTTGGAAGAAATACTTGATGGTCGTAAGGCCATTGTGTACATATGGATTTTAAAAGGAAGACAGACAATGATGGTAAGTACTGCCATTAAGAAAGCTCGATTTGTCGTTAAGATGTTTTCCGACAAGTTCAAGGAGTTGACCACGATGAGACTTTCTCACTCGTAGCGATGCTAAGAGTCTTTTGGAATTGGATTAGCAGTTACTGCATTATTTATGAAATCTTGCATATAGGATGTCAAAACATTGTTTCCTTGACAGTTTTCTTGAGGAAAGGTTGTATGTGATATAACCAGAAGGTTTTGACAATCCTGAAAGACGCTAACAAGTATGCAAAGCTCCAGCAATCCTTCTAAGGACTAGAGTAAGCATCTTGGAGTTGGAATGTACGCTTTGATGAGATGATCAAAGATTTTGGGTTTATACAAAGTTTATGAGAAACTTGTATTTCCAAAGAAGTGAGTGGGAGCACTATAGAATTTCTGATGAGTATATGTTGTTGAAATATTATTGATTGGAAATGATGTAGAATTTTTGGAAAGCATGTAGGGTTGTTTGAAAAGTGTTTTTCAATAGAAAACCTGGATTAAGCTGCTTTAACATTGAGCATCAAGATCTATGAGGATAGATCAAAAACCGCTAAATGGTACTTTCAAATGAGCACATACCTTGACATGATCTTGAAGGTGTTCAAGATGGATCAGTCAAAGAAGGA
Organism: Triticum dicoccoides; assembly: GCF_002162155.2. Classification (NCBI taxonomy): domain Eukaryota; kingdom Viridiplantae; phylum Streptophyta; class Magnoliopsida; order Poales; family Poaceae; genus Triticum; species Triticum dicoccoides. Next base: position 654,024,441 of record NC_041391.1, on the reverse strand, counting down.
GTTCTTTCCTGAGTTGTAAGGTATGAAGTTAAGAGTTAAAGCTCGACCACGGCAGAAGAGAGAGAAAGGATGAAGGTCGTCCCCTATGCTTCAGACATAGGATCTATAGTATGCTATGCTGTGTACCGCACCGGAAGTGTGCCTTGCCATGAGTCAGTCAAGGGGTACAAGAATGATCCAGGAATGGATCATTGGACAGCGGTCAAAATTGTCCTTGGAGTAAATAAGGACATGTTTCTCGATTATGGAGGTGATAAAGAGTTCGGCGTAAAGAGCTACGTCGATGCAAGCTTTAACACCTATCCGAATGACTCTGAGTAGCAAACCGAATACATATAGTGGAGCAACCATTTGGAATAGCTCCAAGTGGAGCGTGGAAGCAGCATTTACAATATGACCTAGAGATTTGCGAAGTACATACGGATCTGAATGTTGCAGACCCGTTGACTAAAACCTCTCTCACAGGCAAAACATGATCAAACCCCAAAACTCATTGAGTCTTAATCACATGGTGATGTGAACTAGTTTAGTGATACTAGTAAACTCTTTGGATGTTGGTCACATGGCGATGTGACCTGTCAATGTTAATCACATGGCGATGTGAACTAGATTATTGACTCTAGTGCAAGTGGGAGACTGTTGGAAATATGCCCTAGAGGCAATAATAAATTAGTTATAAATACATTTCCTTGTTCATGATAATCGTTTATTATCCATGCTATAATTGTATTAATAGGAAACTCAGATACATGTGTGGGTACATAGACAACACCATGTCCCTAGTAAGCCTCTAATTGACTAGCTCGTTGATCAATAGATGGTTACAGTTTCCTGACCATGGACATTGGATGTCTTTGATAACGGGATCACATCATTAGGAGAATGATGTGATGGACAAGACCCAATCCTAAGCCTAGCACAAAGATCGTAGTTCGTATGCTAAAGCTTTTCTAATGTCAAGTATCATTTCCTTAGACCATGAGATTGTGCAACTCCCGGATACCATAGGAATGCTTTGGGTGCACCAAACGTCACAACGTAACTAGGTGGCTATAAAGGTGCACTACGGGTATCTCCGAAAGTGTATGTTGGGTTGGCACGAATCGAGACTGGGATTTGTCACTCCGTGTGACGGAGAGGTATCTCTGGGCCCACTCGGTAGGACATCATCATAATGTGCACAATGTGACCAAGGGGTTGATCACGGGATGATGTGTTACGGAACGAGTAAAGAGACTTGCCGGTAACGAGATTGAACAAGGTATCGGCATACCGATGATCGAATCTCGGGCAAGTACTATACTGTTAGACAAAGGGAATTGTATACGGGATTGATCGAATCCTCGACATCGTGGTTCATCCGATGAGATAATCGTGGAACATGTGGGAGCCAACATGGGTATCCAGATCCAGCTGTTGGTTATTAACCGGAGAATGTCTCGGTCATGTCTGCATGGTTCCCGAACGCGTAGGGTCTACACACTTAAGGTTCGATGACACTAGGGTTATAAAGGAAGTTTGTATGTGGTTACCGAATGTTGTTCGGAGTCCCGGATGAGATCTCGGACGTCACGAGGAGTTCCGGAATGGTCCGGAGGTAAAGATTTATATATGGGAAGTCCTGTTTTGGTCACTTGAAAAGTTTCGGGTTTTATCGGTAACGTACCGGGACCACCGGGAGGGTCCCGGGGGTCCACCAAGTGGGGCCACCATCCCCGGAGGGCAGCATGGGCCAAGTGTGGGAGGGGGCCATCCCCAGGTGTGCTGGTGCGCCCCCCCACAAGGGCCCAAGGCGCCTAGGGTTTGGGGAGGGGGCGCACCCACCTAACTTGGGGGGCAAGTTTCCCCTCTCCCCCCCTTGGCCGCCCCCCAGATGGGATCTTGGGCTGGCCGCCGCCCCTAGGGTGGAACCCTAGGTGGGGGCGCAGCCCCCCCTCTCCCCATATATAGTGGAGGCAAAGGGGTAGCCCAACTACATGAAGTTCTTCTCCTATTGGCGCAACCCTACCTCTCTTTCTCCTCATATCTCGCGGTGCTTGGCGAAGCCCTGCAGGATTGCCACGCTCCTCCACCACCACCACGCCGTTGTGCTTCTACCGGATGGAGTCTTCCTCAACCTCTCCATCTCTCCTTGCTGTATCAAGGCATGAGAGACGTCACCGGGCTGTACGTGTGTTGAACGCGGAGGTGCCGTCCGTTCGGCACTAGGATCTCTGGTGATTTGGATCACGACGAGTACGACTCCCTCAACCCCGTTCTCTTGAACGCTTCCGCTTAGCGATCTACAAGGGTATGTAGATGCAGTCTCCTTCCCCTCGTTGCTGGTTTCTCCATAGATAGATCTTGGTGACACGTAGGAAATTTTTTGAATTTCTGCTACATTCCCCAACATGTGAGGCCTCCAATCCTAGGGAGCTTAGTGATATAGTATATTTTAGACTTAATAAATAACACTATAATGGTTAGTACTATATTTAATATTGGGCCATTCTCTTCTTGCAGCCCAGGCGGTCAACCTCTTTACCCGGCCTATGGATTGGCCATGTCCATTTGCATGGTCGTGGAGGGCCGGATCTGTCTTGTGTTCATCATACCCGCCATCTCCTATCTCCTAGTCATGGGCACTTTATTGGCCGTGGAGGGAATGTATCTCCTCGTCGTGGACACTTCATTGGTCGTGGAGGACACGGAGGTAAGGCGTGCTTGGTTGAAGTTCGTGCATGCCTTCGCGTGGACTGTCCTGCTCTCTTAGCTCAAAGTTTGCTACTGAGATGAGTTATCATCCATTCTATATGCAGTATCTCATATCTCCTAGCACTTTTTTGTATACCTCTTTGAAACAATTGACCTATATATTCATGTAGAGGCCCTATGTATGTCGAACTCTAATAATTGCCGCACTTCTATTATGGATTTGAGGAAACCGATACTGTATATCTATGTAGAGGCTCTATTTATTTCGAACTCTATTGGGAATCGCTCAAAGAAATGAGATTTCTCATGTCACCTCCTACGAGTGGTGAGTTGATTTAACCCGTGTTGTGAGATTGATTAGTAACTGGGATTTGGAAACCCCTTCTGCAGCGAAGGATCGTGGGTTGGCTTTTTCATATCGACCAGCACTATATGGGTCTTCCTCTATAGCGGGGTCGGTTGAAACAAATTTGGGACCCCGGGGCAAAAAGATATAAAATATTTATATCAAACTCTTATGCTTATTTATTTTTATTTTACCTTTATCATACTACAGTTTTAAGGAGTATAAGTTTTATTATTTAACTGGTATTGTTAACCATGTAAAGTAGTTGATATAGTTAACCAGTGTTCTTTGTTATCAGTACGAATATATATCATTAAGAAAAGTTATTTTTGTTAATTTAAATTAAGTGATATAATAGAAGTTATATTTTAGTTTTTTTTGTGAAGAAATCACAATTTATGCAGTGCACATGTACATATTTATGTGTACGTATGTTTATATATAGTTTAGTTTCATAAAATATCATGCTAGAAATTTCTAAAGAATAATGTCCAACTCATATCTTAATAGTGATTTCTACTGTACTATTAGTTCTACATATTTATAGAACATGTAGAGTATAAATTGTATAGTTTGCAAATGTGTTAGTTAGATTCGGTAATACGTTCATAATATGCATGATATTGACATAGGCAAGTAGCACCGATCACAGACGAGCGTAGACATATTGCCGATTTAGTTATGCTTACATATAATTTATTTAGTTGGTATGCTTATCTAGATGTTTAGTTTCATTGGTTCTAAAATAAAATGTTATGTACGAATTAAACCCAGAAATCTAGTTTACATAGATTTCAGTATAACCCACATGACGTCTATCAGAGAGTGGGACTAGCAGGCTAACCAAGCTCATTCTCGCCTATCAAATTCATTTTTGCCTATCAGATTGGTAGTTACTTTGATGTGATGTAGATATGCTTCTTCAAACTTAGGATAATATTTTAGACTTAATAGATAGCATTATAATGGTTAGTACTATATTTTATATTGGGGCCCTTCTCCTCTTGCGGCCTAGGTGGTCGACCACTTTGCCTGGCCTATGGGTCAGCCATGTTCATCTGCATGGCCGTGGAGGGCCGGATCTGGCTTGTGTTCATCATACCAGCCATCTCCTATCTCCTCATCGTGGGCACTTTATTGGTCGTGGAGGGAATGTATCTCCTCGTCGTGGGCACTTCATTGGTCGTGGAGGAAATGAAGGTAAGGCGTGCTTGGCTGAAGTTCGTGCATGCCTTCACATGGACCGTCATGCTCTCCTAGCTCAGAGCTTGCTACTAAGAGGAGTTATCATCCATTGTATATGCAGTATCTCCTAGCACTTTTTTGTATACCTCTTTGAGACCATTGAGCTATATATATTCATTTAGAGGCCCTATGTATGTCGAACTCTAGTAATTGTCGAATTTCTATTATGGATTTGAGGAAACTGAGACTATATATCTATGTAGAGGCTCTATTTATGTCGAACTCTAGTGGGAATTGCTCGAAGAAATGAGATTTCTCATGTCGCCTCTTTGAAATCTTTGTCGTCCACATTAAATTCAAATTTATATGTAAATATGACATAGATGGCAATTTCTTAGTAATATTTACATATATTGTGGTAATATTGCAATGTTACCTTTTCATCGTTGTAGAAACCCACTTCATATGCACTGCCATGACCACCTTGATGGAAAATGTGGACAATTTACCTATCTTGTGTGATGCACCGAACATGAAGAATAAATTCTGTTTCCATAGATTCGCTTGCACTCACATTCATGCTTTGGACATGCCATGTTTAGACTACTATCCATTTTCTCATGTTGTTGCTTCGAGCATGATGAGCAATTTGTCTTCTCGTTGTCTTTTGTAATAATGTTCTAATTTTATGCATGAGGAAACCCTTATAGTTTCCTCATACTCCCTCCATAAAGAAATATAAGAGCGTTTAGATGTTGATAAGGGGATTCCCATATTGTTATGCTCAACGTAATGAGTAAATGATAAGGGGATTTGGACTCATTTTATGTGTTGCATGATTCCCATATTTGTGTGTACATTGATACGAATGTTATGCATTTTAATGTTGATGCATACACTTGGTACACTTTACGTCCCCATTGTGTTGAGCATAACAATTATCATTGCATGATGGATGGCGTATTCTTATATCGTGCATCAAATATATTTGAGCATTGCATATCTTGTGTTAACTCTCATGTGTATATACATATCATGATGGATGATAATCTATCACACATACACTTTTTTCCGTTTGTCTCTATGTTGTGTAGACACTCATGATTACATGTCAACTTCACAATCTCATTAGTTGACGAAACGAGCCATGACTAAGGGCGTGTTCAACAGTGTTCTTTAAATGGACGCCCTCAAATGTCCATGGACATCCGGCCGGCCGGGCAGCATCCACCCAATGATATCCCTTATATGCCCCACAAAGTTTCTTTATAGCTCAGGCTACATGGAACCTCTTATCCTCAACCCTCCAGCCTTGCTTTGAGATCCGTACTCTCCAACTAACTTATAACAAGCAGATTTCTCTTTTTTGTTTCTCTAAAATAAAACAATATATGAACTTTAAACTTTACAGATCGAACAAACATTAGAACATCAATGTGTGAAAAAACTTTCAGATTTTTTGGTCTGATATAAATATAGATAATGAGATTTTGTTTGACAATAAATATTATTTTAATTATTTAAAATGCATGAAAAAAAAATCTGAAAGTTTTTTTCCAGATTGTAGTTGGAACTAGCAAGGTGACCCGCGCATTTGCGCGGCTAGATTTCCTATGAGTTTTCTTACCTATGATATGTTATAGTCTAATACACAATGTGGAAATTCATTTTTTATTTCATTTTGTCATCATTTTTAGTAAGTTATATTTGGATTGGAAAATGTTTTATTTTTTGTACTAACCTATGTGGTGATTTTCCAAATATACCTTTCAAACTAAAAATATTATATTCTATCATGAGAAAGTACTTTGTTCTTGTCTTATTGTGTATATCAAGTTGTTGGCAAAATATTTGGTATGTGAGAACAAAAATCATAGCTGTGTGCTTGGCACATGTCATGCCAATCTACATAGATTCTTGTTGGATTCTTTTTTAGCTTTCCATATTCATCGTCTTCCATTCGAATGGTGTCAATCTTTTATCCAAAAAACCTAAAAAAAATCCAACCATGCTTAATATTACTATTAAATATGAAAATTATTGTGTGCATTCATCTACAACTACTAACATAGGCTCACCCTTAATGTTTTGTCATGTGGATGTATTTGACAAAGAAATTAAAAAGTACATGTAGGCGCTAGTGCTGCGTTCTATATATATTTGGGTGCATTTCATTTCATTTCAATCATGGAACGTGTACATGCATGGTCCTTTTAATTTTCTTAAAGAATTATATTAGCTTGCTTCATCACTTAAATTAGTAATATAATTCTTCTCTGTATAATAAAAGGTAGCGTGTGTAGAATGTAACTTTTCCTGGCAATCGCTAGTTTCTAATCAGTTATATTGCTTGCAAAAAAATTTAATTAGTTATATGGATAGGTTAAAAAAGTAGTTATATGGGAAATAATAATAAAATACATGCATTTATCCGATACGTGGATGGTTTAATCATCTGACTAACCTTTTTTTAATAGATTTTGAGATAGCTCATTGCTCGCGCTGAGCTGTAACTGGTATCTCGATTTCTAATTTCATTTTGTATTCTATGTCCACCTAATAACAGATTCATAATATATAATGTTGTTGGAGTAGAGCCGTAACTGGCTATCTCTATTTCTAATTTCTTTTTTTATTCTATGTCCACCTAATAACATATTCATAATATATAATGTTGTTGGAGTTCACAGGAAAAATAAAATGGTTTCTAAATATGAGATTTGTAGTATTTATGCACGCATTGAAAGTTATATTACAATAGGTTAATAAAAAAGGTTTAATTCCTATAAACCATTGTACATTATAATCGCATGGATCAATATATGAGGTAATTAAATTGCGAACATGGATGAACCTTATGGAATACTCCAGGTTTTCAAAGCAATATGAATTTCTATCCATGGAACCCATTCGGCCCTCAACACTTGCTCTAGATGTTAATGCTTGTGTCTTGCATTTAGAAATGATGTTCATGCAGTTAACCTACGTATATAAAGGTTCAGCTTTTTTGTTAAAGAATATAAACCTTATGCTTAACAAAGCTTGACGTGATTTTGTCTCGCTTTTATATGAATGTGGGTTTTCCTGCCTTCCTTATTAGTTTTATTTCAACATCCATTTACGTGGCTATTTTTTTCATGTCGTTTATAAAATTTCTATGGCTTACTGTGAGAACCAATATATTACTTACCTTTTCCTTTCTTTTTTGTTGTTGTTTATTCTTCCGGGAGTCAGTGAATAGTGGTGCGAGTATGTCCGTCTGCTTGAGTTTGTATTTGGTGTTTTTAAAGAGTGTCGTGCCATGCAAAAGTAAAAAAAAAGATATACATGTTAAATTTCTCATATTTTCACCTCGTTACGTACACTCTGAATTGTTGGTCGCCTTTTTTCTTCCATGAATTGGTTTTTTCTTAACAATCAACCATGATATTTCTAAGCAATATTCTAGTTTTCCTTGACTATTTACTTCGACGTACTACCACTGAGTTTGTTGTTATAATCCACGCCCATGCATGTATAAGCTAAATCCTTCCTTGCCTTCTACGTGCAAAAGAAATCATGCAAAGGAGTGAAAGTGAAGATTTAAATTTTTGGTAAAGTGAAGATTTGGAGATGTACTCAAACGTTTGTGCGCGCTGCCGTGGTAATGCAATAACACGGCTGGAGTACTAATTGGACTTCAAATGTAATCGGTTTTGTGTCTATATGGAATAGTGTATACGTGGGCCTTGCCAATGGAATAGTTGACCGTGTGGACTATGGACTCTCTTTTCAAGCTGACTATAAGTTGGCCTTGCCGATAGAATAATTGTCCGTATGGAATCTATTGCATGCCTACATGGCTCCTTGCACCGTATGGACTATGAACTCTTTTTTTTAGCTTACTACGGCCGCCTCCTTTTGTCTATGTGCTCACCTTGCCGTTGATTTAACTGGCCGGATGGACTTTGTAGGCGTGTACGCTGACTTGCCAAGTTGAAGTCAATGGCCGTACTTAATATAGGTGCACCTTACGTGTCAGATTTAATATGTGAAAAACTATACATGTACACTTTATTCGTATGTAACGCTTATATCTTTTAATCTTGGCCGTTTATATCTAAATTTGACTGTTAAGATAATTTAATCTGTGTGGACGAACGTAATGGCTTGTTTGACTTCTGTTTTAATTATATAATAGATAGATGTATTGTTCTTCTGCAAAATTTGAAATTTATATGTTGTGCCGTTCGAGAGAAACAAAAAAGACAAATGCGTCTACACAGATCGCGATGCAGAAATGAATGGCAAAAATAAGGGGTACCGTGTAGCCTGAGTTACAGAAAACCACACTCTATATGCTCGGGCCCCTCTCCTTTTTCACCAAGTCAAATTTACTCATCTCAAATAGCGGTTCTACTACTAAAAACATATGGATCAAGAAATAAATAATGTACAATCATAGACATCAGAGGGTTATGTTACACTCTCCATACAATCACTCGAAATGAAATTCACACAAATCTTGAAGCTGCTCCATCTATCAGGAGGTTGTACAAAAGCAGAACTAGATTAAACGGAGACACCATGTAACCACCAGTTTAGTACCACGACCAGAGCACTGTACTTCAAATATTAACTATAAACGTTGCTCCTTATTCACAAAACTTACTCATTGGCTCATTTCTTAGATGCCAGTAATTTGGTACTAAGATCACCATCATCGCTTCCTAGTGTACGCTTCTTGGCAAGCTTGACAAGCTGAAGATACACGCCGAGTAACAACATCCAGACTAGCCACGCGATAATAACAACCGGCCATGCATCCCACGGGTTGTTGGAAACCTTCATAGTCCATGTGATCAGGCCAAATGAAAACAGCAAATACAGCACTATGATCACATTCTACAAAGGAGAGACAAAGCAGCATGCAGGATAAGTTAGCTTCTGAGCACAAAAGAAAAATTCAGGAGAGATAAATTGTATGGAATTCAACAATGAAGAGCATGGCAAGCAGGAGCCAGAGGTCACAATATATTCCTGATTAGTATAGTAAAAAAGTTAACACGTCACTAAAGCACCGACCATTAGCAAATCAGAATGGCAAAAATCAGTAAACATATACTTAAGGTGAATCTATTGGGATGCTCTTGTTATATAGGCTCTTGATCGCTGGCGGAGCTATGCCTATTTGCTGCAGGGGCCATGGCCCCCCAGCCAATGAACTTTTTCTGAAGAAACTCTATTTTCAGTGGCACAAATTCATAGAAATACAGTTTTTGGCCCCTCCAAAAAATTATATTTCGTGATTTGCCCTGAAAGGGAAAAAACCCGTGCTCCCGGTTCGGTTTTTTCGTCCGGTTTTTTCATAAAAAAATTCATCAAAACCGATCAACATGGGATCTAGTTTTGAAGATCTCGACGTGAGGAATCCAACGGTGAAAGCGGTTCGAGATTTGGACGCATGGTTTGAGAGATAAAACATTTTGAATAAACGGATCTACGAAAAAGGGAAAACTCTCAGGTTGCGACAAGTGACGCGCTGCATGTGCATCACTTGCCGCAACCAGGAGAATTGAAGTAATCTTTGCAATGAGTGCTCATCAATTAGTGATTTCGACATCTTCCTATCGTGGCTAAACTAGGCGTCCTTGTTTTGGGCCGAGGGCCATGTCAAACGCGCTCTCGTGGTGTATGTCCGCTTTGTTCTAAGGCTAGTCATAATGGGAGTAATTTAGGTAGTAACATAGTGCATTTCTAGAAAATTTTGCTTACGTGGCAAGTAGTTAATGAGAGGTGGTAACATAATATGTTATTGTAACATAGCGCTTCCCGAACAAGATGAGTCTATAATAAATGAAGCCATTCATGATACTACTATTATATTAATTTGCATTATGAAGGTAGTAACTTAGACTAGTGTCATGCATATGACACTAGTCTAAGTTACTCCCCACTATGACCAGCCTAAGTATGCTTTTGAGATGGTTCTAAAAAAATAAACTCAAAGCTGTGAAACGAGTGAACTGGAAAATGCCAATATGACTTCGCTTCAGTCATGTTCCTGGTGTTACATAGGGCATGTACAATGGTTGATAAGGTAGTCTTATCTTAAGTCTTGCATGTAATTTAGAGATGACAAAAACAAGGTGTATACAATGGGTCATCTTTGAGCCTTATCTTCAATAACTAGCTATTCCTAAAAACATGGTGAGACATATTGTGTTAAGAGATCATCTCTTGTCTTCTCTTAAATAAGAGAAGACAAACATTTTCTTATGATTTCTCTCTCCTCTACCTCATCATTTATCCTACGTGACATTGCTAAGATAGAACCATTGTACATGCCCTAAGAGCTCAACCATGCATAATAACTTATCAACACACCAACTTCACACGATTACCAGCAAAACTAGATACTCCCTCTGATCCATATTACTTGTCGCTGGTTTAGTACAAAGTTGCAGCGAGTACAACATTTCTGTTGCAACACCGCCATTTACAGGGTCATCCTAAGTTCACTCTGCAGATGTACACCCGAAATGTGGGCTTCAGACCTGACGAAGCAGGTACCAACACCTTTTAGCTACAGCAACTGGGCGATCAAACACGTCTTCAGAAATCAAAATCAGAACAAGCATTTGCATAGCTGTGGGGATAGGAGGCAAGGAAATTTCAACGTGTCCTGCGCTAGGCTCCCGGTGGTCATGACCGTAGGTTGCTCATTGTGACTGGCAGCTACTTATGCTCTGTTCTCAGCACAGGATAGTGCAATTCTACAATCTTTTCTGCTGCATTTTTTTTAGAAAAGGAGGATGACCCCCCGCCTCTACATCTGAGCGATGCATACTGTCACTTTATTAATTATTCTCACAAGACCTTATAAAGCCATACAACAGCAAGACTAAAGCCACCGTCTAAGCAACAACTGTCGCTACACCTATCCAATTGATGAAGGGGCGCAGATAGTCTGGGTCTAATACCAAACAGACATCGCAGCCAAATCTAAACATCTAAGACCTGAGGTCCCAACCAGGACGCCTGTCGGGTATGGGGCACCTACCAGTCCGGCGCACTCCTCAACCAGGACGCCTGCGGGGTATGAGGCCGCCGCAGCCACCTGCCACCAATCCATTTTCAGTGTTGTACTGCTGCATCAACCTTGTCCGGTCTAACTGCCGTCGACGCCACCACGACGCCAGACAGCGCCACCTCCCTGCGCGAGTTCATCTCCGCGCATCGGACTCCGAATCTCCACAACGCCACGCCGCCAAGATCCACCGCCATTAATGTATAAGATGAAGTACCACTCCACCAAAGAAATCGTCCTCTGTTCCCCGAGCCCGTGTGTACCTCCATGAATGACGCCCCCAAGGGGGAAACGACACCAGAGCGCCGCCATCATCCGATCAACTGATCTAGGGTTTCCCCCGAAGGTAGTAGAGAGTGACCTTGAACTTCTCCACGGCGATGCCTTCAAGAAGGAAACGACACAGACAGCGCCGCCACCGCTGGCCTTTGCATTAGTCAAAAGAAAGTTTTCACTCAGATCTGTTCAAAGAAACTTCATCTCTCAAGCACGGGCCTCCGCGTCCTGCAACGTCCCTGGGAGCGGGATCCCAAGATCCGCCGCCACCGACGCCGCCACAAGGACCCACCACCCGACCGTCATCCCTGAAGGGGACGACGCCACCACCGTGCCGGATCTGGCATCACGCCAATGCCTTCGGCCGCCCCCAATCAGATCGGTGAAGAAAGATAGCCAACGCGAGCGCCCACCACCGCTTAGGACCGCCGGATGGCGCCCGAGCCCGACCACCCGAAAGAGAACCGATCTGGGGCAGGAAACCCCAGATCCGCCGCCGCCAGCCCCCGCAGCGCCGTCGGGATCCCATCGGCCCGCCGCCCGAGCGCGCCAACTCCGCCTCCATGATGTACGCCCAGGGACGCCATTGCATCTCAGCCAGAGGATCCCCTCGTGAAGAAAGGAGAAAGGCCCGCCGTCCGCCATCCGCCGGGCGCGGGGAAGAAGGGGAGGAGGGAGGTCGAGGGCGGCGGCGGTTGGGGCGCCCAAGTCGCCCCCCTGGAGGCGATGCAAGCGAGCCTTTCTGGTTGTCTTCAATGGCGAGCTGAAGCTGAAGCTGCTGGTTGATACGTCTCCAACGTATCTATAATTTTTTATTGTTCCATGCTATTATATTACCCGTTTTGGATGTTTATGGGCTTTACTTTACACATTTATATCATTTTTGGGACTAACCTATTTACTGGAGGCCCAGCCCATATTGTTGTTTTCTTGCCTGTTTCAGTGTTTCGAAGAAAAGGAATATCAAACGGAGTCCAAACGGAATGTAACCTTTGGGAGCGTTATTTTTGGAACGGAAGCAATCCATGGGACTTGGAGTGCAAGTCAGGGAAGCTTCGAGGGGGCCACGAGGCAGGGGCGTGCCCACCCCCCTAGGCACACCCTCCACACTCGTGTGCCCCTTGTGGCTCCCCTGGCCGACTTCTTTCGTCTATATATTCCCATATACCCTAAAAACATCGAAGACAACAATAGATCGGGAGTTCCGCCGCCGCAAGCCTCTGTAGCCACCAAAAACCTCTCGGGAGCCCGTTCCGGCACCCTGCCGGAGGGGGGATCCCTCACCGGTGGCCATCTTCATCATCCTGGCGCTCTCCATGATGAGTAGGGAGTAGTTCGCCCTCGGGGCTTAGAGTATGTATTAGTAGCTATGTGTTCGATCTCTCTCTCTCTCTCTCTCTCGTGTTCTCTCTATGGCACAATCTTGATGTATCACGAGCTTTGCTATTATAGTTGGATCTTATGATGTTTCTCTCCCTCTACTCTCTTGTGATGAATTGAGTTTTCCTCTTGAAGTTATCTTATCGGATTGAGTCTTTAAGGATTTGAGAACACTTGATGTATGTCTTGCCGTGCTTATCTGTGGTGACAATGGGATATTCACGTGATCTACTTGAAGTATGTTTTGGTGATCAACTTGCGGGTTCCGCCCATGAATCTATGTATAGGGGTTGGCACCCGTTTTCGTCTTGACTCTCCAGCAGAAACTTTGGGGCACTCTTTGAAGTACTTTGTGTTGGTTGAATAGATGAATCTGAGATTGTGTGATGCATATCGTATAATCATGCCACGGATACTTGAGGTGACAATGGAGTATCTAGGTGACATTAGGGTTTTGGTTGATTTGTGTCTTAAGGTGTTATTCTAGTACGAACTCTATGATAGATTGAACGGAAAGAATAGCTTCGTGTTATTTTACTATGGACTCTTGAATAGATCAATCAGAAAGGATAACTTTGAGGTGGTTTCGTACCCTACCATAATCTCTTCGTTTGTTCTCCGCTATTAGTGGCTTTGGAGTGACTCTTTGTTGCATGTTGAGGGATAGTTATATGATCCAATTATGTTATTATTGTTGAGAGAACTTGCACTAGTGAAAGTATGAGCCCTAGGCCTTGTTTTCTAGCATTGCAATACCGTTTGTGCTCACTTTTATCATTAGTTACCTTGCTGTTTTTATATTTTCAGATTACAAAAACCTATATCTATCATCCATATTGCACTTGTATCACCATCTCTTCGTTGAACTAGTGCACCTATACAATTTGTCACTGTATTGGGTGTGTTGGGGATACAAGAGACTCTTTGTTATTTGTTTGCGGGGTTGTTTGAGAGAGACCATCTTCATCCTCCGCCTCCCACGGATTGATAAACCTTAGGTCATCCACTTGAGGGAAATTTGCTACTGTCCTACAAACCTCTGCACTTGGAGGCCCAACAACGTCTACAAGAAGAAGGTTGTGTAGTAGACATCAAGCTCTTTTCTAGCGCCGTTGCCGGGGAGGTGAGTGCTTCAAGGTAACGAGGAGGAGCTTTCTATTCAACCAATCTCATCAATAAGGAGCTCAAAAAAGAGGGATGAACCCACACATAATGTGAAGAAGAAAAAGAAAAGACGGAGCAACAAAGGTAGAAAGGTATCTCTCCCAAATGATGTTGCTCCTACTACTCATTGTGATGATGATAATTGCTATATTATTGGTGCTATCCATACTATTAATGATGAGAGTGATTATGCTTATGATATGAAAAGGCCCAAGCTTGGGGAAGCTATGTTTGATGAGGATGAAATATTTGAGAATATATTTGCTGAAATTAATGTTTGTCCCAAGCTTATGGATGTTACGTTTAATGAAGATGATATTTTTAGCCTCCCAAGTTTTGATATGCAAAGTTGTTATGATGATAGCATGCCTTCTACCTATGATGATTATAGTGATGAAAGTGGGTTTGGAAGAGTGTCAACTTTAGGAAGTAATGATCCCACTATTTTGGAGGATGTTGAATCTTATAATATTTATGAAAGTGGATTTGGAAGAGTGTCAACTTTATTTAGTGATGATTCCACTATCTTGGAAGAGGTTTCAATCGATTATGATGAGAACAAAGTTGCTACTTATGATGATTATTATGATGAAACTTATGCTATAAAAAGTAGTGCTGATTATATTTATAAAACTTGTCATGATTATGATTACCCTTTTTCTGAACATTACTCTTTTAATGTGGAAACAATTTATAGTATTCAAGTCTCTTATGATACTCCCACTATTCCAAATGAGAAGAATTTTACTTATGTGGAGAGTAGTAAATTTTCTATGCTTGTAGATCATGAAAAGAATGCTTTAGGTGCTGGTTATATTATTGAATTAATTCATGATGCTACTGAAAATTATTATGAGGGAGGAACATATGCTTGTAGGAATTGCAATAATATCAAGTTTCCTCTCTATGTGTTGAAAATCTTGAAGCTATGCTTGTTTTACCTTCCTATGCTAGTTGATTATTGTTCTCATAAGTTGTTTGCTCACAAAATCCCTATGCATAGGAAGAGTTCTAGACTTAAATGTGCTAGTCATATACTTCATGATGCTCCCGTTATGTTTCAATTCTTATCTTTTATGTGAGCATCATTGTCATCATCATGCCTAGCTAGAAAGGCATTAAAGAAAAGCGCTTGTTGGGAGACAACCCAATATTTATCCTTACTGTTTTTGTGTGTTCACATGATTATTCTACTGTATTAATCATGTTTTATATCTTTTGTTTCAATAAAGTGCCAAGTAAGACCTTTAGGATAGCTTACGGTGATAGTTGTGTTGATCCTGCTGAGAATCAGAAACTTTGCACCCAGTAATTTAGTTTTGATAATTCACAGAGACGTGCTTCTGATCTGATTCTTTTTGACCTGGATTGGTACACAAATTGCTTAGGACTTCCTAATTTGGTAAGCCTTTTAGAGTTCCAGAAGTATTCGAGAGTTACAGATTGCTACAGACTGTTCTGTTTTTGACAGATTCTGCCTTTCGTGTGTTGTTTGCTTATTTTGATGCATCTATGGCTAGTATGTAAGGGTATGAACCATAGAGAACTTGGAATAAAGTAGGTTTACCACCAATATAAATAAAGGATGAGTTCATCACAGTACCTTATGTGGTGGTTTTGCTTTCTGGCACTAACGGAGCTTATGAGATTTCCTGTTGAGTTTTGTGTTGTGAAATTTTCAAGTTTTGGGTAAAAATTTGATGGACTATGGAATAAGGAGTGGGAAGAGCCTAAGCTTGGGGATGCCCATGGCACCCCAAGATATTCAAGAATAGCCAAAAGCCTAAGCTTGGGGATGCCCCCAGAAGGCATCCCCTCTTTCGTCTTCGTTTATCGGTAACTTTACTTGGAGCTATATTTTTATTCGCCACATGATATGTGTTTTGCTTGGAGCGTCTTGTATGATATTAGTATTTGCTTTTTAGTTTACCAAAATAATCCTTGTTGTACACACTTTTTGGGAGAAACCCACTTGATTGGAATTTATTAGAATACTCTATGTGCTTCACTTATATCTTTTGAGATATATAGTTTTTTGCTCTAGTGCTTCACTTATACCTTTTAGAGCACGGTGGTGGCTTAATTTTGTAGAAATTGTTAGTATCTCATGCTTCACTTATATTATTTTGAGAGTCTCTTAGAACAGCATGGTATTTGCTATGGTTATAAAATTGGTCCTAGAATGGTGGGCATCCAAGTTGTGTATAATAAAAACTATCATAGGAAGTGAATTGGATGCTATGATCAATTTGATACTCAATAATTGTTTTGAGATATGGAGGTAGTGATATTAGAGTCATTCTAGTTGGGTGATTATGAATTTAAAGAATGCTTGTGTTGAAGTTAGCAAGTCCCGTAGCATGCTCGTATGGTGAAAGTTGTGTAATAAATTTGAAACATGAGGTGTTCTTAGATTGTGCATCCTTATGAGTGGCGGTTAGGGATGAGCGATGGTCTTTTCCTACCAATCTACCCCCCTAGGAGCATGCGTGTAGTGCTTGGTTTTTGATGACTTGTAGATTTTTGCAATAAGTATATGAGTTCTTTTTTGACTAATGTTGAGTCCATGGATTATACGCACTCTCACCCTTCCATCATTGCTAGCCTCTTCGGTACCGTGCATTGCCCTTTCTCACCTTGAGGGTTGGTGCAAACTTTGCCGGTGCATCCAAACCCCGTGATACGATACGCTCTATCACACATAAACCTCCTTATATCTTCCTCAAAACAGCCACCATACCTACCTATTATGGCATTTCCATAGCCATTCCGAGATATATTGCCATGCAACTTTCCACCGTTCTGTTTATCATCATGACACACATCATCATTGTCATATTTCCTTGCATGATCATGTAGCTGACATCGTATTTGTGGCAAAGCCACCATGCATAATTTTTCATACATGTCACTCTTGATTCATTGCCCATCCCGGTACACCGCCGGAGGCATTCATATAGAGTCATACCTTGTTCTAGTTTTGGGTTGTAATTCATGAGTTGTAAATAAATAGAAGTGTGATGATCATCATTTTTAGAGCATTGTCCCCAATAAAACAGAAAGGCCCAAAAAAAGGGAGGCCCAAAAAAATAAAATAAAAAAGGGGGCAATGTTACTATCTTTTTCCACACTTGTGCTTCAAAGTAGCACCATGTTCTTCATATAGAGAGTCCCATATGTTGTCACTTTCATATACTAGTGGGAATTTTTCATTATAGAACTTGGCTTGTATATTCCTACGATGGGCTTCCTTAAAATGCCCTAGGTCTTCGTGAGCAAGCAAGTTGGATGCACACCCACTAGTTTTTTTTGTTGAGCTTTCATACATTTATAGCTCTAGTGCATCTGTTGCATGGCAATCCCTACTCCTCATGTTGACATCAATTGATGGGCATCTCCATAGCCCATTGATTATCCTCGTCAATGTGAGACTTTCTCCTTTTTATCTTCTCCACACAATCTCCATCATCATATTCTATTCCACCCATAGTGCTGCATCCATGGCTCACGCTCATGTATTGCGTGAAAGTTGAAAAAGTTTGAGATTATTTAAGTACGAAACAAATGCTTGGCTTGTCATCGGGGGTGTACAAGATGGGAGCATTTTTGTGTGACGAAAATGAAGCATAGCCTAACTATATGATTTTGTAGGGATGAACTTTCTTTAGCCATGTTATTTTGAGAAGACATGATTGCTTTGATTAGTATGCTTGAAGTATTACTATTTCTTATGTCAATATGAACTTTTATTTTGAATCATTTGGATCTGAACATTCATGCCACAATAAATAAAATTACATTGAGAATTATGCTAGGTAGCATTCCACATCAAAAATTCTGTTTTTATCATTTACCTACTCGAGGACGAGCAGGAATTAAGCTTGGGGATGCTTGATACGTCTCCAACGTATCTGTAATTTTTGATTGTTCCATGCTATTATATTACCCGTTTTGGATGTTTATGGGCTTTACTTTACACATTTATATCATTTTTGGGACTAACCTATTAACCGGAGGCCCAGCCCATATTGTTGTTTCTTGCCTATTTTAGTGTTTCGAAGAAAAGGAATATCAAACGGAGTCCAAACGGAATGAAACCTTTGGGAGCGTTATTTTTGGAACGGAAGCAATCCAGGGGACTTGGAGTGCAAGTCAGGGAAGCTTCGAGGAGGCCACGAGGCAGGGGGCGCGCCCACCCCCCTGGGCGCGCCCTCCACCCTCGGGGGCCCCTCATGGCTCCCCTAACCGACTTCTTTCGCCTATATATTCCCATATACCCTAAAAACATCGAAGACAACAATAGATCAGGAGTTCGGTCGCCGCAAGCCTCTGTAGCCACAAAAAACCTCTCGGGAGCCCGTTACGGCACCCTGCCGGAGGGGGGGTCCCTCACCGGTGGCCATCGTCATCATCCCGGTGCTCTCCATGACGAGGAGGGAGTAGTTCACCCTCGGGGCTGAGGGTATGTATCAGTAGCTATGTGTTTGATCTCTCTCTCTCTCTCTCGTGTTCTCTCTATGGCACGATCTTGATGTATCGCGAGCTTTGCTATTATAGTTGGATCTTATGATGTTTCCCTCCCTCTACTCTCTTCTGATGAATTGAATTTTCCTCTTGAAGTTATCTTATCGGATTGAGTCTTTAAGGATTTGAGAACACTATGTATGTCTTGCATGTGCTTATCTGTGGTGACAATGGGATATTCATGTGATCTACTTGATGTATGTTTTGGTGATCAACTTGCGGGTTCCGCCTGTCGGTGTCAAAACCGGCGGATCTCGGGTAGGGGGTCCCGAACTGTGCATCTAAGGCTAATGGTAACAGGAGGCGGGGACACGATGTTTACCCAGGTTCAGGCCCTCTCGATGGAGGTAATACCCTACTTCCTGCTTGATTGATCTTGATGATATGAGTATTACAAGAATTGATCTACCATGAGATCATAGAGGCTAAACCCTAGAAGCTAGCCTATGATTATGATTGTTGTTGTCCTACGGACTAAGCCCTCCGGTTTATATAGACACTGGAGGGGGCTAGGGTTACACAGAGTCGGTTCCAGAGAAGGAGATCTACATATCCGAATTGCCAAGCTTGCCTTCCACGCAAAGGAGAGTCCCATCCGGACACGGGACAAAGTCTTCAATCTTGTATCTTCATAGTCCAACAGTCCGGCCAAAGTATATAGTCCGGCTGTCCGAGGACCCCTTAATCCAGGACTCCCTCAGTAGCCCCAGAACCAAGCTTCAATGACGATGAGTCCGGCGCGCAGATTGTCTTCCGCATTGCAAGCCGGGTTCCTTCTCCGAATACTCCATAGAAGATTTTGAACACAAGGATCGTGTCCGTCTCTGCAAAACAAATTCCACATACCACTGTAGAGAGCACAATATTCCTCAAATCTAATCTGCTGACGACTTTTCATAGCGTGACATCAAGTCGCGGCCCGATCATTATTCGAACCGTTTTTTCCGAACCTGCCACCGCACATACCGCGATACGGTTTTATTGGCACGTCTTGTCGAAGCAGAGATCGTGTCCCCTTATCACGGGATTCTCATCAATACGGGTGTGGGTAACCCAACCGCGCCATCAATCATGGCGCTTGGGGAATAAGCGAGTTTACTGGGGAAGTGGGGAGGCGCAAGATCTATGTTGCCTTTATAAGGGGATAAGAACTGTTGGGAAACGTAGTAATTTCAAAAAAATTCCTACACACATGCAAGATCATGGTGATTCATAGCAATGAGAGGGGAGAGTGTTGTCCACGTACCCTCGTAGACCGAAAGCGGAAGCGTTAGAATAACGCGGTTGATGTAGTCATACGTCTTCACGGCCAGACCGATCAAGCACCGAAACTACGGCACCTCCGAGTTCCAGCACACGTTCAGCTCGATGACTATCCCCATACTCCGATCCAGCAGAATGTCAGGGAAGAGTTTCATCAGCACGACGGTGTGGTGAAGATCTTGATGTTCTACCATTGCAGGGCTTCGCTTAAGCACCGCTACAATATTATCAAGGAGAACTATGGTGGAGGGGGGCACCGCACACGGCTAAGAGATCAAGAGATTAATTGTTGTGTCTAGAGGTGCCCCCTGCCCCCGTATATAAAGGAGCAAGGGGGGGGCAGCCTAGGAGGGGGTGCGCCAAGGGGAGTCCTACTCTCACCGGGAGTAGGACTCCCTCCTTCCTTGTTGGAGTAGGAGAAGGGGAGAAAGAGGAGGGAGAGAGAGGAAGGAAAGGGGGGACGTCGCCCCCCTCTCCTTGTCCTATTCGGACTAGGGGGGAGGGGCGCGCGGCCCAGCCCTTGCCTCCTCTCCTCTTCTCCACTAAGGCCCATTGAGGGAGTCCTGGACTAGGGGTGTCCGGATAGCCGAACTATCATGATTGGCCGGACTCCAAGACTATGAAGATACAAGATTGAAGACTTCGTCCCGTGTCCGGATGGGACTTTCCTTGGCGTGGAAGGCAAGCTTGGCAATACGGATATGTAGATCTCCTACCATTGTAACCGACTATGTGTAACCCTAGCCCTCTCCGGTGTCTATATAAACCGGATGGCTTTAGTCCATAGGACGAACAACAATCATACCATAGGCTAGCTTCTAGGGTTTAGCCTCCTTGATCTCGCGGTAGATCTACTCTTGTAATACCCACATCACCAATATCAATCAAGCAGGACATAGGGTTTTACCTCCATCAAGAGGGCCCGAACCTGGGTAAAACATCGTGTCCCTTGTCTCCTGTTACCGTCCGCCTAGACGCACAGTTCGGGACCCCCTACCCGAGATCCGCCTGTTTTGACACCGACATTGGTGCTTTCATTAAGAGTTCCTCTGTGTCGTCAGTGATAGGCTCGATGGCTCCTTCGATCATCAACAACGACGTAGTCCAGGGTGAGACCTTTCTTCCCGGATAGATCTTCGTATTCGGCGGCTTTGCACTGCGGGCCAACTCGCTTGGCCATCTGGAGCAGATCGAAAGCTACGCCCCTGGCCGTCAGGTCACGTTTGGAGGTTTGAACTTCACGGCTGACATCCGCGGAGACTTGATCTTCGATGGATTCGAGCCACAACCGAGCGTGCCGCACTGTCACGATGGGCATGATTTAGCTCTGCAGTCGGACAGTGCCCTAGAGGTCGTACACAAGTCCGCTCTGATCCTCAATTCAGAGCCGGTTGCGCAGATCAAGGACGGATGGCTAGACACCGCCTCGGGGGCTGCAACCTCTATGGTGATGGAGCCGAACACTGACCTTGTCCCTCACGAAGCTCGTGACTCCAAGGTGCCGGACTCCGAACCTCCCGCGCCCCCTCCAATCGAATCCGATTGGGCGCCAATCATGGAATTCACCGCTGTGGACATCTTTCAACACTCACCTTTCGGCGACATCTTGAGTTCGCTAAAGTATCTCTCGTTATCAGGAGAGCCCTGGCCGGACTGCGGTCAGGACGGTTGGGATGCGGACGACGAAGAAATTCAAATCCCACCCACCACCCACTTAGTAGCCACTGTCGACGATTTAACCGACATGCTAGACTTCGACTCCGAAGACATCAACGGTATGGACGACGATGCCGGAGACAACCAAGAACCAGCGCCTACTGGGCATTGGAAAGCCACCTCATCATATGACATATACATGGTGGATATCCCAAAGGATGGGAATGCCGAAGGAACAGCGGAGGATGACCCCTCCAAGAAATAGCCAAAGTGCCGGCGTCAGCGGCGCCGCTCTAAATCCCGTCACAGCAAGAATGAAGATTCCGGCACCGGAGATAATAACACCCTAGACAGTGCCGAAGACAACCCCCTCCAGCAAGATTCAGCACAGGAGGACGGAGATGCCAGCCCTCATGAGAGAGCAGCAGACGAAGAGGTAGAGGATTACATGCCTCCCTCCGGAGACGAGGCAAGCCTCGACGACGACGAATTCATCGTGCCTGAGGATCCCGTCGAACAAGAGCGTTTTAAACGCAGGCTTATGGCCACGGCAAACAGCCTCAAGAAAAAGCAGCAACAACTTTGAGCTGATCAAGATCTGCTAGCCGACAGATGGACTGAAGTCCTTGCGGCCGAAGAGCATGAGCTCGAATGCCCCTCCAAAAGCTACCCTAAACGCAAGCTGCTCCTCCGATTAGAGGAGGAGGCATATGAACCTGCATCACCAGCAGACAATAGGCTGACCGACCACCCCGTGGCCGCGACAGAGAGGCCTCTAGGCCCTCCACTAGAACCGTACCCCGGCATCGCTCGAAAAGCACAAGGCCATAGGGGAACGCTCTGGACTTGCGAGATATATTGGAGGATAAGGCAAGACAATCAAGATCGATCTATGGATCGCGTGGGTGCCCCATGATACGTGACGACAACCGTCGCGCCGAACACAGTAAGTCCGGCCGGGCCGAGCACAGTAGACAAAGCTCTCATGAACTTCGTCGTGATATCGCCCAATACAGAGGCGCCGCACACCCACTATGCTTCATAGATGAAGTAATGGATCATCAAATCCCCGAAGGGTTTAAACCCGTGAACATTGAATCTTATGATGGCACAACAGACCCCGCGGTTTGGATCAAGGACTATCTCCTCCATATCCACATGGCCCGCGGTGATGATCTCCACGCCATCAAATACCTCCCACTCAAGCTTAAAGGACCAGCCGGCATTGGCTTAACAGCTTGCCAGCAGAGTCAATTGGGAGTTGGGAAGACCTGAAAGCCGCATTCCTCGATAACTTCCAAGGCACATACGTGCGACCACCAGACGCTGACGACCTAAGCCATATAATTCAGCAGCCAGAAGAATCGGCCAAACAATTCTGGACATGGTTCCTAACTAAGAAAAATCAAATCGTCGACTGTCCGGATGCGGAGGCCCTCGCAGCCTTCAAACATAACATCCGCGACGAGTGGCTTGCCCGGCACTTAGGACAAGAAAAGCCGAAATCCATGGCAGCCCTCACATCACTCATGACCCGCTTCTGCGCCGGTGAGGACAGCTGGCTAGCCCGCAGCAACAACCTTAGCAAAAATTCTGGCAGTCTGGATATCAAGGACCGCAATGGCAGGTCGCGTCGCAACAAAAACAAACGCCGCATTAACGGCGACAATAGTGAGGATACGGCAGTCAATGCCGGATTCAGAGGCTCTAAACCCGGTCAGTGGAAAAAGCCATTCAAAAGAACTACCCCAGGTCCGTCCAATTTGGACTGAATACTCGACCGCTCGTGCCAGATACACGGCACCCCCGAAAAGCTAGCTAACCACACCAACAGGGACTATTGGGTATTCAAGCAGGCAGGTAAGTTAATTACCGAAAACAATGACAAGGGGCTGCATAGCGATGACGAGGAAGAGACCCGACCGCCGAACAATAGAGGACAGAAGGGTTTCCCCCCACAAGTGCGGACGGTGAACATGATATACGCAACCCACATACCCAAAAGGGAGCGGAAGCGTGCACTCAAGGATGTATACGCGATGGAGCCAGTTGCCCCGAAGTTCAATCCATGGTCCTCTTGCCCGATCACTTTTGATCGAAGGGACCACCCCACCAGCATCCGCCACGGCGGATTCGCCGCATTGGTCTTAGACCCAATCGTCGATGGATTTCACCTCACCAGAGTCCTGATGGACGGCGGCGACAGCCTGAACCTGCTTTATCAGGATATAGTGTGCAAAATGGGCATAGACCCCTCAAGGATTAAACCTACCAAGACGACCTTTAAAGGCGTCATACCATGTGTAGAGGCCAATTGTACAGGCTCAGTTACACTGGAAGTGGTCTTCGTATCCCCAGATAACTTCCGAAGCGAGGAGTTAATCTTCGACATAGTTTCGTTCCGCAGCGGCTATCATGCCCTGCTCGGACGTACCGCGTCCGCACTACGCATACCTCAAGCTCAAGATGCCAGGCCCTCGAGGAGTCATCACGGTCAACAGAAACACTGAACGCTCTCTCCGAACGGAGGAACATACAGCGGCTCTCGCTGCAGAAGTACAGTACAGCCTCTTAAGGCAATTCTCGAGTCCGGCCGTCAAGCGACCGGACACGGCTAAACGCGCCCGGAGTAACCTACAACAAGACCACCTGGCACGTTCCGAGCACGCGTAGCAGTGCGGCCCCAACCCCAGCCCCTGCAAAATTTCAAGACAGGTCCTTCGCGTACATCATTACGCTCTGGAGATACCATGGGCATAGGGGGAGGGGCACGACCACGATAGGCCCAGAATGCGGCTTAACCACACCAGGGGCTCTCAAGTGTGTCGTTCTTCTTTTTTCTCTCTCCCTTTTTTTACCCGCAGGACTCCGTTCATCAGAGGCCCTGTCCGGTAGTAGACCTGCCGAACTCACGATGCAACAGCCAGGGAAGGAGAAAGGCTACGACGAATATCCAGGTGGTCTGCATTACGATTTACGAGCATTAAATCTGTTTTATACACCATTCCGCAGCCTACCCCTGGAGGGGGACATGTTTAATAGTCCCATCCTTTGCTTATCGCACCATTTGTATCTTTCTGCATTCACAGCAGTATTTCTTGAATAAACAATGCAGCACCTTTTTTTGCTTATAATTGCATTTCTTTCTTATACATATATGACATGTTGCATCTGTACACTTTGGTACGGCTAAATACACCAGGGGCTTATGCTTACCGCATCATGGTGTGATAAGTCCGGACACTTTCACAAGTGCGGCACCCCGAACTTATAGCATTATATGCATCAGCTCCGAATCATGTCTTGGGTCAATAGTTGGGTTTGCCCGGCTCCCATGTTTTGGTACCTTATGTTCCGTCGTATCGGCTAAGGTAGCACTGGGAGAACCACTGCGATTGCGCCCCAGTTGAGCTGGGCGAGCGCCTCAGTGGAGAAAGCTAAAACTGACCATCATGATGAGGCGAGAGCCGGTCGCTGTTCAAGAGGGTTTTTTTTCGAGTCCCTAAAGACTTATGCCGCTTAGAGCGAGGAACCGGCTTTGTCCGGCCCAGGCGTGGATAGAGCCCCAAATTCGGCCCTCCGAACACTAGGGGCTTCGCCGAAATTTAAAATTATAGAATTCTATGGCTAAGTGAGAGTGTTCAAGCATTATAAGTCCGGTTGCCTTGTTCGTTGTGTTGAGCGCCTCCCTAGATGGACCCAAAAATGGGAACAAGAGTGCTCAAATGTAACCCGAACACCCCAGCACTCGTGGCATGGGGGCTGAAGCCGACGACTTGCCATCTCTCAGATTTGATAAACGGACGCACAGAAGGTAATATTTTAAATTAACAAGTGTTGCTTAGCGCATATGAACAATGTTTTCAGCGCACAGGATAACAAGCTGTGAGTCTACTCAAATATTACATCTTTTGAGCACTCACCCGCAATAATGCGGGCACCCTTCAGGACACTCTTATAATACATCTCGGGTGTGCGATACTCCTTGCCCGGCGGTGGCGCGTCCGTCACAAGCTTCTCAGCATCCATCTTGCCCGATTGCACCTTCGCGCGGGCAAGGGCCCGACGGGCACCTTCAATACAGGCGGAGTGCTTGATGACTTCAACCCATGGACACGCATCCACCAGCCGCCGCACCAGGCCGAAGTAGCTCCCAGGCATGGCCTCCTTAGGCCACAGCCGAAATATGAGGCCCTTCATGGCCTGTTCGGCCACCTTGTGGAGCTCGACCAGCTGCTTCAGCTGGTCGCTAAGGGGCACCGGATGTCCGGCCTCAGCATACTGAGACCAGAAGACCTTCTCCGTTGAGCTCCCCTCCTCGACCCTATAGAAAGCAGCAGCATCGGACACGCTGCGGGGCAGATCTGCGAACGCTCCTGGAGAGCTCCGAATTCGGGTAAGTGATAGGTAATTCACACTCACATGCTTACTTTGCATGAAAAATGCCTTACCCGCCGCTATTTTCTTCAACGCCTCGATTTCCTGAAGGGCCTTGTAGGCTTCGGCCTTAGTGGCTTTGGCACTCTCAAGAGCCGATGCAAGCTCGGACTCTCGAGTCTTCGAGTCACGCTCCAAACTCTCATGTTTTTCCACGAGAGCCTGGAGCTCTTGCTGTACCTCCGCCACCCGCGCCTCCTGCTTCTCTCGCTCGGTGCGCTCCGCGGCCGCATTACGTTCGGCCGCGGACACCGTCTCCTTCAGGGTCGCCACCTTGTTTGTGGCCCCTGCAATACCCATGTTATCCTTGTCATTCTTCTTGCAACCAAATCCTTTTCTGTAAGGTACAATTTTAATAAGGTGTTACTCACCTTCCTTGTCCTCGAGCTGCCTCTTGGCACGGCCGAGCTTGTTCTCGGGCCGCTCGAGGCTTTGCTTCAAAGTATTGACCTCCGCAGTCAGTGCGGCAGAGGTTAGCAGCACAGCCTGCAATCCCATATTGACGTATTTTTTATATGACTCCTGCGTATATCTTTTTAGATCCTCAGTCCGGCTTTTCTTTCCGAATACCGAACCGAGCATCAGGGGCTACTGTCTATGCGATACTATTTTACATATATCAAAATTCTTACCTCAAAGCCTGTTAGAAGGCTGCTGCAGGCTTCGGTCAGCCCGCTCTTGGCGAGCTGAACCTTCTGAATCACCGCACTCATAATAGTGCGGTGCTCCTCTTTGATGGAAGCACCGTTGAGCGCCTCCAGCAAGATATCCGGCGCCTCCGGTTGGACAGAGGCCGCCGGCGTCACGGTCTTGCCCTTCTTACAAAGGGGCCGCCCGCCGGATTCCGGAGCCACTACAGGTTCCGGGGCGGAGTCCGGTGCAAAGTCCAGGAGGTTGCCCTGCGGCACCTCCGGGGCCTCCTCCTCCTGGCGGGTCCCTTCCGGGGATCCCACCTCGGCATCGTCCGCATCACGGGGGGTGGAGGCGGTCGGAAGAGAATCCATATCTGACGCACCCAAGGACCCGCTCGACGAAGCGGGAAGACCATCCTTGGGCGGACTGAAGGGTTGTATGTGGCATTAGAAAGACACCATGTGGCGAAAAGAAAAACCATGAAGTTATTTGGAGTCTGGATACTTACGATCTCGCCAGAGGCTTGGCCCTTGTAGGCCAATCCTCGTCGTCGTCGCCGGCGCTAGCGGAGCAGTCCGGGGAAGAGTCCTTCCCTTCTTGGACCCTTCGGCCTCCCTCGTTGGGGAGGCCTTCCTTTTCTTCCCTCCCCCCGCTGGGGGAGAGGCCTCCTTCTTCTCCTCCTCGCCTTTGTTGGAGGAGTCTGCCTCAGAGTCATCATCTGATGACACCTGAAAACGGGAACTCTTTCGAGTGCCCGTGGCCTTCTTCTTGGCCTTCTTCTCCGGCACCACGTGAGGTGCCGGAGCCAGCAGCCCCGTTAAGCGGGCGTTTGCTGGGTCTTCTCGCAATGGGGCCGGATAGATAGTTTGTTCGGCCTTCTTCAGCCAGTCCTGTCAAAGGAGGGGTTTAGATCCCGCATAGAGTCAAACTATGGAAAACAAGTGTCCCGTAAAGGGCAAAATCACTTACCTCATTAGCCGGACGCTGCGAGCTGAATCCGCGATCTTCGGTAGCGGATGCGGGAGCCTCGGCGCCCTTAAGCAGCACCCTCCAGGCCTCTTCGTATGTAGTGTCAAAGAGCTCGCTCAAAGTCTGGTGCTGCGCCGGATCGAACTCCCACATATTGAAGTCCCGTTGTTGGCACAGGAGAATCCGGCGGATGAGCATGACCTAGACTACATTGACAAGCTTGAGCTTCTTGTTCACTAGCTTTTGGATGCAGGCTTGAAGTCCGGACAGCTCCTCCGAATCACCCCATGTCCGGCCACTCTCCTTCCAGGAGGTGAGCCGTATGGGGATGCCAGATCTAAATTCGGGGGCCACTGCCCATTCAGGGTCACGCGGCTCGGTGATGTAGAACCACCCCGATTGCCACCCCTTAATGGTTTCCACGAAGGTGCCCTCGAGCCAAGTAACATTGGGCATCTTGCCCACCATGGCGCCTCCGCACTCCGCTTGGCTGCCCTTCACAACCTTCGGCTTGACACTAAAGGTCTTGAGCCACAAGCCGAAGTGGGGCTGGATGTAGAGGAAGGCCTCACACACGACGATAAATGCCGAGATATTGAGGATGAAATTCGAGGCCAGATCATGGAAATCCAGGCCGTATTAGAACATGAGCCCCCGGACAAAGGGATGGAGTGGGAAGCCCAGTCCGCGGAGGAAATGGGAAAGAAATACTACCCTCTCATGGGGCCTGGGGGTGGGGATGAGCTCCCCCTCATCGGGGAGCCGGTGTGCGATGTCGCTGGACAGATATCCGGCGCTGCGCAGCTTCTGGATGTGCCCCTCCGTAACGGAGGAGGCCATCCACTTGCCTCCCGCTCCGGACATAGTTGGAGAAGGTTGAGGTGAGATGTGCGGACTTGGGCGCTGGAGCTCGAGTTCGCGGAGATGGATAAGCAAAGGAGGAAGAAGGCATAGGTAAAAGGGTTGGATCTTTATCCCCTTATATGGGCGGACGAAAACATGTGTCCCCACCGGCCTGATAAAACTCGCTTATCTGCCAAGCGCCGCAATCAATGGCGCGGTTGGGTTACCCACGTCCGTATTGATGAGAATCCCGAAATAAGGGGAACACGATTTATGCTTCGACAAGACGTGCCAAGGAAACCACTTCGCTAAACGCGCTGAGGTGGTACGATAAAAATAATTCGAGTAAAGGCTTGGTAGTGGTGTGACGTCATGCCACGAAATACGTCAGCAGATTGAACTTGTGTAAATATTATTCTCTCTATGGTGGTATGTGGAATTTATTTTGCAGAGCCGGACACTATCCTGGTGTTCACAATCTTCTATAAACTATTCGGAGAAGGAACCCGCCTTGCAATGCCGAAGACAATATGCGCGTCGGACTCGTCGTCATTGAAGCCTGGTTCAAGGGCTACTGAGGGAGTCCTGGACTAGGGGGTGTCCGGATAGCCGAACAATCATCATTGGCCGGACTCCAAGACTATGAAGATACAAGATTGAAGACTTTGTCCCGTGTCCGGATGGGACTTTCCTTGGCGTGGAAGGCAAGCTTGGCAATACGGATATGTAGATCTCCTACCATTGTAACCGACTCTGTGTAACCCTAGCCCTCTCCGGTGTCTATATAAACCGGATGGCTTTAGTCCATAGCACGAACAACAATCATACCATAGGCTAGCTTCTAGGGTTTAGCCTCCTTGATCTCGCGGTAGATCTACTCTTGTAATACCCACATCATCAATATCAATCAAGCAGGACGTAGGATTTTACCTCCATCAAGAGGGCCCGAACCTGGGTAAAACATCGTGTCCCTTGTCTCCTGTTACCATCCGCCTAGACGCACAGTTCGGGACCCCCTACCCGAGATCCGCCGATTTTGACACTGACACCCATGTAGGCCCATTAAGCCCCCGGGGGGTTCCGGTAACCTCCCAGTACTCCGGTAAAATCCCGATTTCACCCGGAACACTTCCGACATCCAAATATAGGCTTCCAATATATCAATCTTCATGTCTCGACCATTTCGAGACTCCTCGTCATGTCCGTAATCACATTCGGGACTCTGAACAAACTTCGGTACATCAATACTCATAAACTCATAATATAACTATCATCGAAACCTTAAGCGTGCGGACCCTACGGGTTCGAGAACTATGTAGACATGACCGTGAACCGTTCCGGTCAATAACCAATAGCGGAACCTGGATGCTCATATTGGCTCCTACATATTCTAAGAAGATCTTTATCGGTCAAACCGCACAACAACATACGTTGTTCCCTTTGTCATCGGTATGTTACTTGCCCAAGATTTGATCGTCGGTATCTCAATAACTAGTTCAATCTCGTTACCGGCAAGTCTCTTTACTCGTTACGTAATGCATCATTCCGTAACTAACTCATTAGCTACATTGCTTGCAAGGCTTATAGTGATGTGCATTACCGAGAGGGCCCAGAGATACCTCTCCGACAATCGGAGTGACAAAACCTAATCTCGAAATACGCTAACTCAACATGTACCTTTGGAGACACCTGTAGAGCTCCTTTACAATCACCCAGTTACGTTGTGACGTTTGGTAGCACACAAAGTGTTCCTCCGATAAACGCGAGTTGCATAATCTCATAGTTGTAGGAACATGTATAAGTCATGAAGAAAGCAATAGCAACATACTAAACGATCAAGTGCTAAGCTAACGGAATGGGTCATGTCAATCACATCATTCTCCTAACGATGTGATCCCGTTAATGAAATGACAACTCATGTCTATGGTTAGGAAACATAACCATCTTTGATTAATGAGCTAGTCAAGTAGAGGCATACTAGTGACTTTAAGTTTGTCTATGTATTCACACATGTATCATGTTTCCGGCTAATACAATTATAGCATGAATAATAAACATTTATCATGATATGAGGAAATAAATAATAACTTTATTATTGCCTCTAGGGCATATTTCCTTCAGTCTCCAACTTGCACTAGAGTCAATAATCTAGATTACACAGTAATGATTCTAACACCCATGGAGTCTTGGTGCTGATCATGTTTTGCTTGTAGAAGAGGCTTAGTCAATGGGTCTGCAACATTCAGATCTGTATGTATCTTGCAAATCTCTATGTCTCCCACCTGGAGTTGGTCTCGGATGGAATTGAAGCGTCTCTTGATGTGCTTGGTCCTCTTGTGAAATCTGGATTCCTTTGCCAAGGCAATTGCACCAATATTGTCACAGAAGATCTTCATTGGTCCCGATGCACTAGGTATGACACCTAGATCGGAAATGAACTCCTTCATCCAGACTCCTTCATTTGCTGCTTTCGAAGCAGCTACGTACTCTACTTCGCATGTAGATCCCGCCACGACGCTTTGTTTAGAACTGCACCAATTGACAGCTCCACGGTTCAATATAAACACATATCCGGTTTGCGATTTAGAATCGTCCGGATCAGTGTCAAAGCTTGCATCGACGTAACCATTTACGACTAGCTCTTTGTCACCTCCATAAATGAGAAACATATCCTTAGTCCTTTTCAGGTATTTCAGGATGTTCTTGACCGCTGTCCAGTGATCCACTCCTAGATTACTTTTGTACCTCCCTGCCAAACTTATTGCTAAGCATACGTCAGGTCTGGTACACAACATTGCATACATGATAGAGCCTATGGCTGAAGCATAGGGAACATCTTTCATTTTCTCTCTATCTTCTGCTGTGGTCGGGCATTGAGTCTGACTCAACTTCACACCTTGTAATACAGGCAAGAACCCTTTCTTTGCCTGATCCATTTTGAACTTTTTCAAAACTTTATCAAGGTATGTGCTTTGTGAAAGTCCAATTAAGCGTCTTGATCTATCTCTATAGATCTTGATGCCCAATGTGTAAGCAGCTTCACCGAGGTCTTTCATCGAAAAACTTTTATTCAAGTAGCCCTTTATGCTATCCAGAAATTCTATATCATTTCCAATTAACAATATGTCATCTACATATAATATCAGAAATGCTATAGAGCTCCCACTCACTTTCTTGTAAATACAGGCTTCTCCAAAAGTCTGTATAAAACTGTATGCTTTGATCACACTATCAAAGCGTTTATTCCAACTCCGAGAGGCTTGCACCAGTCCATAAATGGATCGCTGGAGCTTGCACACTTTGTTAGCACCTTTTGGATCGACAAAACCTTCCGGTTGCATCATATACAACTCTTCTTCCAGAAATCCATTGAGGAATACAGTTTTGACATCCATTTGCCATATTTCATAATCATAAAATGCGGCAATTGCTAACATGATTCGGACAGACTTAAGCATAGCTATAGGTGAGAAAGTCTCATCATAGTCAACCCATTGAACTTGTCGAAAACCTTTCGCAACAAGTCGAGCTTTGTAGACAGTTACATTAACATCAGCGCTAGTCTTCTTCTTGAAGATCCATTTATTCTCGATGGCTTGCTGATCATCGGGCAAGTCAACCAAAGTCCATACTTTGTTCTCATACATGGATCCCATCTCAGATTTCATGGCCTCAAGCCATTTTGCGGAATCTAGGCTCATCATTGCTTCCTCATAGTTCGTAGGTTCGCCATGGTCAAGTAACATGACTTCTAGAATAGGATTACCATACCACTCTGGTGCGGATCTTACTCTGATTGACCTACGAGGTTCGGAAGTAACTTGATCTGAAGTTTTATGATCAATATCATTAGCTTCCTCACTGATAGGTGTAGTTGTCACAGGAACTGGTTCTTGTGATGAACTACTTTCAATAAGGGAGCAGGTACAGTTACCTCATCAAGTTCTACTTTCCTCCCACTCACTTCTTTCAAGAGAAACTCCTTCTCTAGAAAGGATCCGAATTTAGCAACAAAAATCTTGCCCTCAGATCTGTGATAGAAGGTGTACCCAATAGTCTCTTTTGGGTATCCTATGAAGACATATTTCTCCGATTTGGGTTCGAGCTTATCTGGTTGAAGTTTCTTCACATAAGCATCACAGCGCCAAACTTTAAGAAATGACAACTTTGGTTTCTTGCCAAACCACAGTTCATAAGTCATCGTCTCAATGGATTTTGATGGTGCCCTATTTAATGTGAATGCGGTCGTCTCTAAAGCATAACCCCAAAACGATAGCGGTAAATCAGTAAGAGACATCATAGATCGCACATATCTAGTAAAGTACATTACGACGTTCGGACACACCATTTCATTGTGGTGTTCCGGGTGGCGTGAGTTGCGAAACTATTCCGCATTTCTTCAAATGTAAACCAAACTCGTAACTCAAATATTCTCCTCCACGATCAGAACGTAGAAACTTTATTTTCTTGTTACGATGATTTTCCACTTCACTCTGAAATTCTTTGAACTTTTCAAATGTTTCAGACTTGTGTTTCATCAAGTAGATATACCCATATCTGCTCAAATCATCTGTGAAAGTGAGAAAATAACGATACCCGCCGCGAGCCTCAATATTCATTGGACCACATACATCAGTATGTATGATTTCCAATAAATCAGTTGCTCGCTCGATAGTTCCGGAGAACGGCGTTTTAGTCATCTTGCCCATGAGGCACGGTTCGCAAGTACCAAGTGATTCATAATCAAGTGATTCCAGAAGTCCATCAGTATGGACTTTCTTCATGCGCTTTACACCAATATGACCTAAATGGTAGTGCCACAAATAAGTTGAACTATCATTATCAACTCTTCATATTTTGGCTTCAACATTATGAATATGTGTATCACTACTATTGAGATTTAATAAAAATAGACCACTCTTCAAGGGTGCATGACCATAAAAGATATTACTCATATAAATAGATCAACCATTATTCTCAGATTTAAATGAATAACCGTCTCGCATCAAACAAGATCCAGATATAATGTTCATGCTTAACGCTGGCACCAAATAACAATTATTCAGGTCTAAAACTAATCCCGAAGGTAGATGTAGAGGTAGCGTGCCGACTGCGATCACATCGACTTTGGAACCATTTCCCACGCGCATCGTCACCTCGTCCTTAGCCAATCTTCGCTTAATCCGTAGTCCCTCTTTCGAGTTGCAAATATTAGCAACAGAACCAGTATCAAATACCCAGGTGCTATTGTGAGCATTAGTAAGGTACACATCAATAACATGTATATCACATATACCTTTGTTCACCTTGCCATCCTTCTTATCCGCCAAATACTTGGGGCAGTTCCGCTTCCAGTGTCCAGTCTGCTTGCAGTAGAAGCACTCAGTCTCAGGCTTAGGACCAGATTTGGGTTTCTTCTCTTGAGCAGCAACTTGTTTGCTGTTCTTCTTGAAGTTCCCCTTCTTCTTCCCTTTACCCTTTTTCTTGAAACTGCTGGTCTTATTGACCATCAACACTTGATGCTCCTTCTTGATTTCTACCTCCGCAGCCTTTAGAATTGCAAAGAGCTCGGGAATAGTCTTGTCCATCCCTTGCATATTATAGTTCATCATGAAGCTCTTGTAGCTTGGTGGCAGTGATTGAAGAATTCTTCACTGACACTATAATCAGGAAGATTAACTCCCAGTTGAATCAAGTGATTATTATACCCAGACATTTTGAGTATATGTTCACTGATAGAACTATTCTCATCCACCTTACAGCTATAGAACTTATTGGAGACTTCATATCTCTCAATCCGGGCATTTGCTTGAGATATTAAATTCAACTCCTGGAACATCTCATATGCTCCATGACGTTCAAAACATCGTTGAAGTCCCGGTTCTAAGCCGTAAAGCATGGCACACTGAACTATCGAGTAGTCATCAGCTTTGCTCTGCCAGACGTTCTTAACATCGTCAGTTGCATCTGCAGTAGGCCTGGCACCCAGCGGTGCTTCCAGGACATAATTCTTCTGTGCAGCAATGAGGATAATCCTCAAGTTACGGACCCAGTCCGTGTAATTGCTACCATCATCTTTCAACTTAGCTTTCTTAAGGAATGCATTAAAATTCAATGGAACAACAGCACGAGCCATCTATCTACAACAAACATAGACAAGCACAATACTATAAGATACTAAGTTCATGATAAATTTAAGTTCAATTAATCATATTACTAACGAACTCCCACTTAGACAGACATCTCTCTAGTCATCTAAGTGATCACGTGATCCAAATCAACTAAACCATGTCCGATCATCATGTGAGATGGAGTAGTTTTCAATGGTGAACATCACTATGTTGATCTATCTACTATATGATTCACGTTCGACCTTTCGGTCTCCGTGTTCCGAGGCCATATCTGTATATGCTAGGCTCGTCAAGTTTAACCTGAATATTCCGCGTGTGCAACTGTTTTGCACCCGTTGTATTTGAACGTAGAGCCTATCACACCCGATCATCACGTGGTGTCTCAGCACGAAGAACTTTTGCAATGGTGCATACTCAGGGAGAACACTTCTTGATAATTAGTGAGAG
This sequence comes from Triticum dicoccoides, assembly GCF_002162155.2. NCBI lineage: Eukaryota > Viridiplantae > Streptophyta > Magnoliopsida > Poales > Poaceae > Triticum > Triticum dicoccoides. The sequence goes on along the minus strand of NC_041391.1, from coordinate 653,989,424 downwards.
ATCATCTTAAAATGCTACCGTCAATCAAAGCAAGATAAGATGCATAAAGGATAAACATCACATGCAATCAATATAAGTGATATGATATGGCCATCATCATCTTGTGCTTGTGATCTCCATCTCCGAAGCACGGTCGTGATCACCATCATCACCGGCGCGACACCTTGATCTCCATCGTAGCATCGTTGTCGTTACGCCATCTATTGCTTCTATGATTATCGCTACCGCTTAGTGATAAATTAAGCAATTACAGGGCGGTTGCATTTCATACAATAAAGCGACAACCATATGGCTCCTGCCAGTTGCCGATAACTTCAGTTACAAAACATGATCATCTCATACAATAAAATATAGCATCACGTCTTAACCATATGACATCACAACATGCCCTGCAAAAACAAGTTAAACGTCCTCTACTTTGTTGTTGCAAATTTTACGTGGCTGCTACGGGCTGAGCAAGAACCGTTCTTACCTACGCATCAAAACCACAATGATAGTTTGTCAAGTTAGTGCTATTTCAACCTTCGCAAGGACCAGGCGTAGCCACACTCGGTTCAACTAAAGTTGGAGAAACAGACACCCGCCAGCCACCTGTGTGCAAAGCACGTCAGTAGAACCAGTCTTGCGTAAGCATACGCGTAATGTCGGTCTGGGCCGCTTCATCCAACAATACCGCCAAACCAAAGTATGACATGCTGGTAAGCAGTATGACTTGTATCGCCCACAACTCACTTGTGTTCTACTCGTGCATATAACATCTACGCATAAAACCTGGCTCGGATGCCACTGTTGGGAAATGTAGTAATTTCAAAAAAATTCCTACGCACACGCAAGATCATGGTGATGCATAGCAATGAGAGGGGAGAGTGTTGTCCATGTACCCTCGTAGACCGAAAGTGGAAGCGTTATAATAACGCGGTTGATGTAGTCGTACGTCTTCACGGCCCGACCGATCAAGCACCGAAACTACCGCACCTCCGAGTTCTAGCACACGTTCAGCTCGATGACGATCCCCGTACTTTGATCCAGCAGAATGTCAGTGAAGAGTTCCATCAGCACGACGGCGTGGTGACGAGCTTGATGTTCTACCGTCGCATGGCTTCGCCTAAGCACCGCTACAATATTATCGAGGAGGAATATGGTGGAGGGGGGCACCGCACACGGCTAAGAGATCAAGAGATCAATTGTTGTGTCTAGAGGTGCCCCCTGCCCCGTATATAAAGGAGCAAGGGGAGAGGGGGCGGCCAGCCAAGGAAGGGGCGCGCAAAGGGGAGTCCTACTCCCACCGGGAGTAGGACTCCCTCCTTCCTTGTTGGAGTAGGAGAAGGGGGGAAAGAGGAGGGAGAGAGAGGAAGGAAAAGGGGGGGCGCCGCCCCCTCTCCTTGTCCTATTCGGACTAGGGGGAGGGGCGCGCGGCCCAGCCCTTGCCTCCTCTCCTCTTCTCCACTAAGGCCCATGTAGGCCCATTAAGCCCCCGGGGGGTTCCGGTAACCTGCCGGTACTCCGGTAAAATACCGATTTCACCCGGAACACTTCCGACATCCAAATATAGGCTTCCAATATATCAATCTTCATGTCTCAACCATTTCTAGACTCCTTGTCATGTCCGTAATCACATTCGGGACTCCGAACAAACTTCGGTACATCAAAACTCATAAACTCATAATATAACTGTCATCGAAACCTTAAGCGTGCGGACCCTACGGGTTCGAGAACTATGTAGACATGACCGAGAACCGTTTCTGGTCAATAACCAATAGCGGAACCTAGATGCTCATATTGGCTCCTACATATTCTACGAAGATCTTTATCGGTCAAACCGCACAACAACATACGTTGTTCCCTTTGTCATCGGTATGTTACTTGCCCGAGATTTGATCGTTGGTATCTCAATACCTAGTTCAATCTCGTTACCGGCAAGTCTCTTTACTCGTTACGTAATGCATCATTCTGTAACTAACTCATTAGCTACATTGCTTGCAAGGCTTATAGTGATGTGCATTACCGAGAGGGCACATAGATACCTCTCCGACAATCGGAGTGACAAAACATAATCTCGAAATACGCCAACTCAACATGTACCTTTGGAGACACCTGTAGAGCTCCTTTATAATCACCCAGTTACGTCGTGACATTTGGTAGCACACAAAGTGTTCCTCCGGTAAATGGGAGTTGCATAATCTCATAGTTGTAGGAACATGTATAAGTCATGAAGAAAGCAATAGCAACATACTAAACGATCAAGTGCTAAGCTAACGGAATGGGTCATGTCAATCACATCATTCTCCTAATGATGTGATCCTGTTAATCAAATGACAACTCATGTCTATGGTTAGGAAACATAACCCTCTTTGATTAATGAGCTAGTGAAGTAGAGGCATACTAGTGACTTTAAGTTTGTCTATGTATTCACATATGTATCATGTTTCTGGCTAATACAATTATAGCATGAATAATAAACATTTATCATGATATGAGGAAATAAATAATAACTTTATTATTGCCTCTAGGGCATATTTCCTTCCCTTTTTCACCCACGCCTTCTTCTTCCTCTGCTCATCCATTCCTTCTCGCTCGAGCCCTAGTGCCCAAGCGTTCCTCTTCTCTGCCCAAAAAGGTTTCCTAAAAATGTCCGGATCCGGAGTAGGAGGCAAGTGGATGGCCTCTACCGTCTGGGGGAAGGATATCAAAAAGCTTCGGGGGGCGGGTATTTGGACAAGAGAATCGGCCACCGTCTTCCGACGGAGGGACAGATTGTCCCCACTCCGGAACCCCACGAGTGGGTGGTATTCCTCCCTCATTTTGTCCGTGGGCTAGGGTTTCCCCTCCACCCATTCGTTCGCGGCATCATGTATTATTACGGGATTGATTTTCATGATCTATCCCCCAATTCCTTCCTCAACATCTCGACATTCATCGTCGTGTGCGAGGCCTTTCTCCGCATCCCGCCACACTTCGGCTTATGGCTGAAGGTTTTTAATGTGAAGCCCAAGGTAGTGAGCGGCGAGCACGCTGAGTGCGGAGGCGCCATGGTGAGCAAGATGCCCAGCGTTACATGGTCAACAGGTACTTTCAATGATTCCGTCAAGGAGTGGCAGCAGCAGTGGTTTTACATCACTGAGCCGCGCGGCAAGGAATGGGCCGCTGCTCCGGAATTCAGATCCGGAGCCTCCCTGCAACTCACGTCCTGGCCCAAGAAGGGCCTGAACTGGGCCTCGTCCGACGAACTATCGGTGCTCCAGACGTGCATCCAGGATATGGAAGACAAGAACATCAAGCTCGTCAATGTAGTCCAGGTGATGTTAGTTCACCGGATTCTACCTTGTCAACACCGGGCTTGCAATTTATGGGAGTTCGACCCGGCCAAGCACCAGACCCTGCTAGAGCTCTTTGGCTCTTTGCACAAGGACATCTGGAAGGTGCTTTTCAAGTCCGGCAAATCGTGGCCGGACTCCGCCGAGGACCGCGGGTACCAACGGTCCTGCCCTGCAAGTTCGGTAAGTCATTGTATGTTGACAATTCATGTGTTTTATTCGCATATCCTTAGGAAAATGCTTAATGTGTTTCCCACAACTCTCCTAGGGATGGGCGAAGAAGGTGGGGCGGATCTACTGCCGGCCCCACTTCCAGAAGAACCGGCCGGCCAACTTTTGATGAAGATGCTGGTCTCGGCGCCTTACAAGGCGCCGAAGAAGAAGGCCGAGAAGGAGGCCAAGAAGACCAGGGGCGGCCTCCGTCGCCGTGGCGCTCCGGACATAAAATCCGAAGGCTCGAATGCTCGTTCTTCCTTCGAAGAGGGGGAGGAGGAGGAGGAAGACGAATCCCCATCGGGGGGAGAAAGAAAAGGATGGCCTCCACATCCTTGGAGGCTGAGTCGCCTAAGAGGGGAAAAACTCCTCTTCCAGAGGAGTCCACCGCCGCCGCCGATAGCAGCCCGGAGTGGGATCCCAGGGCCCAGCCCCTGGTGAACTCATGAGTATAAAATTCGAACACGCTTATGCGTCCAGACTTGTCATGGCATAATATTTTAATTTGAGTCGTACTTTTTACAGTCCGGCGAGGTCCCGCGCCGAACAATCCTCGTCGGAGGATTTGCTGGGTTCGGATGCAATGGAGAGCGGGACACCCCCGAAGCCCCCCTCCCCCAAACATGTGAATGACACTGAGGTTTCGTCCCAGAAGGACCCAGGCCACGGAGGGGGGAGATCGCAAAGACGGGCCAGGAGGCCAGACTTCAGGGTCCGTACACACGGGAGAGAAGGCTCCCGTGGACGTCAATGGCGGGGGTCATCTTGAATCTGACCCCCAGCCGGACATGATCCCGGAGACCAATAAGGCCCTAGAATTAGGCAGGCGGTCTCCGTTGACTAGAGGGGGTGTGTCTGTTCCACCGGCAACCTCTGTCCAACCAGAGGTGCCGGATGCTTTATTGGCGGCGCTGAAGAGCGCCTCCATCATTGATGAACACCGTGCCCTTATGGGTGCAGTGATTGAGAAGATTCAGTCTGCTGAGAGTGGACTGAATGAATCCTGTATCAGCCTCATAAGAGGCTTTGAGGTATGTTTTATGAGGTTTGGAAGAGTGTCATGGTATAGATAGCAGCCCCTGATACATTGTTCGGTGAAAGAAAGAACCGGACAGAGGATCAAATTTATGTTCGCTGGAGACTCACTTGATGACATATATCTGTTTTTAACAAGCAGGCGTCTGTAGCGACTGCCGCCTCTCATGCTGCGGAAGTATCCGGACTGAGGCATAGTCTGGAGCGGGCCAAAGGAGAACTTGGCCGAGTGAAGAAACAGCTAGAGGATAACCAAGGTATGCAGAAACCTTGTTCATTGAGCACAAATGATTAAGTGTGCATGATGAAAATATGTTTATGATATGCTCTAGGGGCGACGGCCAAAATTGAGGCTCTTAAGAAGGTTGTGGCCGAAGCCAAGAAGAAGGCAGCCGCAGAGCAGGCTCTTCGCGAAAAGCACGAGGCCCGAGTTATTGAAGTTGAGCGAGAGCTTCAAGAGGCCATGATGAAATGCGAGAGCTTGGAGCAGAGTTTATCAGGGAAAGAATCTGAACTCTCCCAAGCTTGCCAAGCCACAAGTGATGCCCGGGAGGAAGCCCAAGGTGCCCTGAAGGAAATCCAGGAGGCGAGGAAAATTGCGGCTGGTAAGGCTTTTTCTATACAAATCGGGTATTTGAAAGGAGAAAATCAAGTTGATAGTTTGAATTCTGATTTCTCCAGGGGTATTTGCGGAGCTGCCACGCAGCATATCCGATGCCGCCCAATTCTACCGAGCCGAAGAAAGGAACACTGCGGATAAGCTCTTCTGGATGCAGTATCTGGCACCGAATTATCCGGTGCCTTTTACCGATCAACTGAAGCAGCTGATCGAACTGCATAAGGCGGCCGAGCTAGCCATGAAGGATTTGATTATTCGGCTATGGCCCGCCGAGCCGATTCCGAGCAGTTACTTCAGGCTCGTGAAGCGGCTTGTGAGTGCCTGCCTTCGACTCGAAGTCATCAAGCGGTCGGTCTGTATAGAGGGTGCACGAATGGCCTTCGCCCGCACAAAGGTGCACTGGGGGTAGATGGATGCGGATAAGCTGATGACCGAGGGACTGCCGAAGGGGAAGGAGCACCGCAAGCCCGAATTATATTATGATGGTGTCTTGAAAGGAGCCCGCCTTGCGGCGGAGCGATGCACCAAGGACATTATATTTCCATGAATACAGTCATGTTGTCCTTTGTAATGTTGAACAAGGTCATTTATATTATTTATTGCTTGTTATTTGAAAGCTTTTCCTCTTGGGCGGCTGTTTTTGTATATTAATCATGAGAGTTGGCCAGTCGTCGGCTTCTGCCCCCATGTAGTAAGTACGGGGGTGTTCGGGATAAACCTGAGCACTCTTTATCCCAGTGTTGGGTCCTTGAAGGAGGTGTTCACCACAACGAACCAGGCAATCATACTATAGGGCTTTATCACTCTCACTTAGCAATAGGAGTTTTAACAAAAGGAAGGTAGGCGCAACGCCTAGTGTTCGGAAGACCACACGAGGGGCTCTATAAGCACCTGATCGGAAGAAAAGCTGATCCATCGCACGCTGCATTGGTTATGGCATTATGCGGAAGAAATCCTTAAAGATTTTACAACCTATCGAACAGCTGACCAGCTCTCGTTGTATCATGACAATCAGTTTTCAGCTTTCTCTACTGAGGTGCTCATCCGGAAGAACCGGGACAAAATCGCAGTACTTCTCCCTGTGCTACCTTAGCTGATATAGCGGAACGTAAGGTACCAAAACATGGGAGCCGGGCAAACTCAACTATTGACCCAAGACATGATTCGGAGCTGATGCATACAATGCTATAAGTTTAGGGTGCCGAACTGTCGTGAAGGTGTTCGGACTTTATTGCCATATTATGGGTATAATGAAGCCCCTGGCATATTAAGGCATATCGTGTGTGTCGCTGCCTTTTGACAAAAGAGCTTCAGTAAGAAATAACAGCAGATAAGCATCATATAAATCCCACATGTTGTATTTGAATAATGCGTCGATGCGTATGAGTACAGGTAATGTGATAAAAAGAAATATGACTGCGGAACCTGCTGAGACCAGGCGGGAGGAAGTTGTATGCGGATCCGGAGTGTAGTCGGATGATCATCGAGGGGAATATCTAGAGATTCCCTTATGCACTCGAACTGTTTCCACGCCATCCATCCTGGCCTACGCAAAGGTGAACCTGCAAAGAAAATGCGAGAAATGGTTTTGTGCCACAGAGCGGTTGAGTCGCTGTATGTGGCATGTCTTAACTTATGCCGGAGTGTTTTGATTGAGCTCCGGACAAGCCGGGCTATCCTGTCGCGCAGTAGTTCGAACTCCTTTGGCGGTGTCCGGGAGCTTGGCCGTTGACTCGAGGTTCGATTGAAAGGTGCCATTCATTGCTTCTGCTATTAAAGCGGCGGTAGACTCTTCGGTAGTGAGGCGAAGTTTCGGCCCTACCATTAACCGTGATGACGCCACGCGGACCGAGCATCTTGAGTTTACGGTAGGCATAATGTGGCACCGCGTTGAATCGAGCGAACGCGGTTTGTCCGAGCAGTGCCTGATAATCACTGCAAAAGGGGACGATGTCGAAGACTAACTCTTCAGTACGGTAATTGTTTGGTGATTCGAAGACTACCTCCAGAGTGATGGAGCCTGTACAATTGGCCTCCACACCTGGTATGACACCTTTAAAGGTGGTTTTAGTGGGCTTGATCATCGAATGATCGATACCCATCTTGCGCATTGTGTCCTGATACAGCAGGTTTAGACTGCTGCCTCCGTCCATAAGGACTCATGTGAGGTGGAATCCATCAATTATTGGGTCAAGGACGAGTGCGGCTGGATTGCCCTGATTTATATTGGCCGGATGATCCTTACGATCGAAGGTGATCGGCCATAGGTTGTATTTTGGGGCGACTGGCTCCATTAAGTCGACATCCCTAAGAGTGCACGTTCGTTCCAGCTTGGGAATGTAGGTGGCGTTTATCATGTTCACCGTTTTGATTTGCGGGGGAAATTTCTTTTGCCCTCCTATATTCGGTGATCGGGGCTCCTCATCGTCATCGTCACTTTGAGACCCCTTCCCCTTGTTTTCAGCACCTGACCTGTCGTCTTGTCTAAAGATCCAGCATTCTCTATTGGTATGATTGGCTGGTGTTCCTGGGGTGCCATGAATTTGGCATGGACGGTCGAGTATGTGGTCCAAACCGGACGGGCCCGAATTTTTTTTGTGGGCTTGATCCTTGAGGGGTTGATACCCATTTTGCGCATTGTATCCTAGTATAGCAGGTTCAGGTTGCTGCCTCCGTCCATAAGGACTCGTGTGAGGTGGAATCCGTCAATGATGGTGTCGAGGACCAATGCGGCGGAACCGCCATGGCGGATACTGGTAGGATGGTCCCTGCGATCGAAAGTGATCGGGCAAGAGGACCATGGGTTAAACTTTGGATCAACTGGCTCCATTGTATAGACTTCCCTTAGTGCACATTTCCACTTGGGAATGTGGCTTGTGTATATCATATTCACCGTTTTCACCTGGGGAGGGAATTTCTTCTGTCCTCCCGTATTCGGTGGTCCGGACTCCTCCTCGTCATCGTCGCTTTGAGACCCCTTCCCCTTGTTTCCGGCATCTGACCTGCCGGCTTGTCTGAAGACCCAGTATTCTCTATTGGTGTGGTTGGCTGGTGTTCCTGGGGTGCGATGAATTTGGCATGGACGGTCGAGTATGCGGTCCAAACTGGATGGGCCTGAATTGTTTTTGTTGAATGGCTTTTTCCGCTGACCGGACTTGGAGCCAGTGAATCCGGCATTGACTGCCATGTCTTCGGCGCTATCACTATTTTTGCGACGCTTGTGTTTGTTGCATCGTGGTTTGTCGTTGCTATCTCTGGCTTTTGATGTGCCAGGATTGCTTGCTGTGTTGTTTCTACGAGCCAACCAGCTATCCTCACCCGCACAAAAGTGGGTCATGAGTGTCGTCAGAGCTCCGATGGACTTTGGTTTTCTTGGCCGAGATGTCGGGCAAGCCACTCATCACAGATGTTATTCTTAAAGGCCGCTAGGGCTTCGGCATCTGGACAGTCAACAATTTGGTTCTTTTTAGTTAGGAACCGAGTCCAAAATTTCATGGCTGACTCTCTGGGCTGTTGGGTTATGTGACTTAGATCATCAGCCAATGCCAGGTTCTCCCAACTCCCGATGGAGTTTGCCGGCAAGCTATTCAGCCAATGCCGAGTCGGTCCCTTGAGTTTTAGTGGGAGGTACTTGATGGCATGTAGATCATCTCCACAGGCCATGTGAATGTGGAGGAAGAAATCTTCTATCCATACTGCGGGGTCTGTAGTACCATCATATGATTCAATGTTCACGGGTTTAAACCCTTCTGGGAATTCATGATCCATTACTTCATCAGTGAAGCATTGGGGGTGTGCGGCACCTCTGTGCCGGGCTACATTGTATTCGGTCCGGCCATCTTTGTTCGTATATCCGGCGTGACGGTCATCGTCATGCGTTGGGGCGTGCCCCTGTGATCCGTAGATCGATCTTGATTGTCTTGCTTTGTTTTTCAATTTGTCTCGCAGGTCATGCGTGGAGCCCCGGGCCTTCGTGTTTTTGCTTGTTTGGCATCGGGGTGCGGCCTGGACTTCGGGCTGAAACGCCGCTTTGTCTCGGCCACGAGGTGGCCGGTCAGCCGCGTCATGCGCTGGTAGTGTAGGATTTGATGCCTCCTCCTCTAGTAGAGGTAGCAACCTGCACTTTGGTTAACTTTTGGTAGGGTGCTCGAGTCCGTATTCCTCAGCTGCCAGGACCTCAGTCCATCTATCAATTAGAAGATCTTGATCAGCTTGAAGTTGTTGCTGCTTTTTCTTCAGGCTTTTTGCAGTGGCATTAAGCTGGCACTTGAAGCGCTCCTGCTCGACGGGATCCTCAGGCACGGTGAATTCTTCGTCGCCGAGGCCTACTTCATCTTCGGAGAGGGGCATGTAATTGTCATCCTCTGACTCTCCATTTGCTGTCTGTTCCTTAGGGCTAGCTTGCCCATCCTCCCGCCCGGCCTGCTTGAAGCCTGGCTGGGTGGGATTGTTTTCGTCTTCGGCACCATCCAGATTGTTATCATCTCTTGTGCCGGTATCACTATTTTTGCTATGGCGGGGCTTAGAGCGGCGCCTACGACGCCGGTGCTTAGATAGCTTCTCAAGGGGATTATCCTCCGTTGCCTCATCGCCATTGCTTTCTTTGGGGGTATCCACCATGTATATATCATATGATGAGGTGGCTGTCCAGCGCCCTGAGGGAGGTGGCTCCTGTTCTTCTCCTGCATCGTCGTCCATACTATCGATGTCTTAAGAGTTGAAGTCAAGCGCGTCGGTTAAGTCATCGACAGTGGCTATTAAGTGGGTGGTGGGTGGGGAACGAATTTCTTCATCGTCGGCTTCCCACTCCAGCCGGACATAGTTCGACCAAGAGTCCCCTGACAGAGAGAGAGAGACCTTAATGAATTTAGCACGTCACCCAAGGGCGAGTGCTGAAAGATATCCGCGGAGGTGAACTCCATGACCAGTGCCCAATCAGATTCGATAGGCATGGACGTACACGGTTCGGATCCTATGGCCGGAGACGAGTCCGAGGGTCCAATGACACAAATATCTGTAGAGATGAAGTCTGTGTTCGGCTCCAGCGCCGATGAGTGTGCGGCCTATTTGGCGGGGTCCATCCACCCGTCCTCGTATGGCACGATCTGCTCCGGATTGATTCTCGGGGCCGCCGCAGGCGCGCTCTCCCGAACACTGTCTGATGGCAGATATAAGTCATGCTCATCGTGACTGTTTGGCGCACCTGACATGGGCTCGAATCCATCGAAGATCAAGGCTCCGCGGATGTCGGCAGTATAGTTCAAGCTTCCAAACCTGACCTAATGGCTAGCAGCGTAGCTATCGATCTACTCCAGATGGCCAAGCGAGTTGGCCCGCAGTACAAAGCTGCCGAATACGAAGATCTGTCCAGGGAGGAAAACCTCACCCTGGACCACATTGTTGAAGACGTTTGAGGAAGTCATCAGGCCTTATCATGACGACACAGTAGAACTCTCAATGAAAGCACCAATGTCGATGTCAAAACCGGCGGATCTCGGGTAGGGGGTCCCGAACTGTGCGTCTAAGGCTAATGGTAACAGGAGGCGGGGTACACGATGTTTACCCAGGTTCGGGCCCTCTCGATGGAGGTAATACCCTACTTCTTGCTTGATTGATCTTGATGATATGAGTATTACAAGAGTTGATCTACCACGAGATCGTAGAGGCTAAACCCTAGAAGCTAGCCTATGATTATGATTGTTGTTGTCCTACGGACTAAGCCCTCCGGTTTATATAGACACCAGAGGGATTCCTGGATAAGGGGGTATCCGGACAGCCGGACTATGTACTTTGGCCGGACTATTAGACTACGAAGATACAAGATTGAAGACTTTGTCCCGTGTCCGGATGGGACTCTTCTTTGCGTGGAAGGCAAGCTTGGCGATCTAGATGTAGATCTCCTTCTCTGTAACCGACTCGGTGTAACTCTAGCCCCCTCCGGTGTCTATATAAACCGGAGGGTTTAGTCTGTAGGACAAGAACAATAATCGTACCATAGGCTAGCTTCTAGGGTTTAGCCTCTACGATCTTGTGGTAGATCAACTCTTGTAATACTCATATCATCAAGATCAATCAAGCAGGAAGTAGGGTATTACCTCCATCGAGAGGGCCCGAACCTGGGTAAAACATCGTGTCCCCAGTCTCCTATTACCATTAGTCTTAGACGCACAGTTCGGACCCCCTACCCGAGATCCGCCGGTTTTGACACAGACATTGGTGCTTTCATTGAGAGTTCCTCTGTGTCGTCGCTGTAAGGCTTGATGGCTCCCCCATCCTTCAACAACGTAGTCCAGGGTGAGACTTTTCTCCCCAGACAAATCTTCATGTTCGGTGGCTTCGCACTGCGGGCCAACTCGCTTGGCCATCTGGAGCAGATCGACAGCTGTGCCCCTGGCCATCAGGTCAGGTTTGGGAACTTGAATTACACGGCCGATATCCGCGGAGATTTGATCTTCGATGGATTTGGGCCTGCATCGGGAATACCGAACAGTCATGACGAGCATGACTTAAATCTGCTATCGGACAGTATTCGGCATATCGCCCCTGCAGCCGCTCTGGACCTAAATCCGGGGCAGATCGCGTTGACCGAGGACGGGTGGATGGACCCCGCCACGGAGGCCGCATACTCTTCGGCGGTAAAGCCGAACACAGACTCCGTCGTTAAGGAGATCTGCGTCATTGGACCCCTGGACTTGTGTCCGGATGTGGGTTCCGAACCGCGCGCACCCGGACCCATCGAGTCTGATTGGGCTCCAGTAATGGAGTTCACCGCCGCAGATATCTTTCAACACTCCCCCTTGGGAAAAGCACTTAATTCATTAAAGTCTCTCTCTTTGACAGAAGACTTTTTGCTGAACTATGTCCGGCCCGAGTGGGACACGGATGATGAAGAAAATCGCCTCCCACCCACCACCCACTTCATAGCCACTGTCGATGACCTAACAAACATGCTTGATTTCGACTCCGACGACATCGACGGTATGGACGTCGACGCAGGGGACGATATGGAACCACCGCCCACGGGGTGCTGGACCGCCACTTCATCATATGACATCTACATGGTGGACACGCCTAAGGAAGACAACGGTGACAAAAAGGACACAACGGGGGATAAAAACCCCGGACAAAAACAAAAACGACGGCACAGGCGCCGCTCTAAGTCCAGTCCCAGTAAAAATAGCGATAACAGCGCAAGGAAAAATGACACTCCGGTTGACTCCAAAGGCAACAATATGAACCTAGCAATGGAGCAAGAAGAGCCAGGCCACGCCAAACAAACGCCCGATCACAGCAATCCCGAGGGCCGAACTCATCAAACTGCCCACGGAGCGGAGGACAGTCTGGTTGACGATGCATTTATCATCCCGAAAAAATGCTTGGAACAAGATAACCTCTGCAGAATACTTAGGGCCACGGCGAGGAGCTTAAAGAAGCAGAAGCAAAGGCTTAAAGCTGCGCAGGATACGCTCAACCGAAGATGCAATAAGGTGCTAGACACTGAAGGAAAACGTGGCGACGATCGCCACACAAAGAGCTACCCAAAACGCAAGATGCTGCGTGAATTTGACGACGAGGCCGCAGCGCCCATTCTGCCAAAAAACAATATGGCCATTCAGCCAAACCAACCACTTCATCGCCGCGATAGAGTAGCCACTGATACCACGCATGATTTACGTGAGCTTCTGGACAAAAAGGCTGGTGCGGCCAGGTCCATCTACGGATCCAGAGGACATGCTCCGACGCGGGATTATGGTCACCACAATGATCACACTGATCAAATACCATTTCGGAATCAACACCGGACGCAACAATAGTCGACAGCATGCCATGACATGTCCAGATACAGAGGGGTTGTGCACCCTCTGTGCTTCACCGATGAGGTGCTGGATCATGAATTTCCGCAGGGATTCAAACTCGTGAACATAGAGGCATACGACGGAACGACAGACCCAGGGGTCTGGATTGAAGATTTTATCCTTCACATACACATGGCTCGTGGGGACGACCTCCACGCCATCAAATATCTTCCCCTCAAGTTGAAAGAACCAGCTCGGCATTGGCTGAAGAGCCTCCCAAAAAACTCATTTGGAAGTTGGGAGAACTTAAGGATGCTTTCAGGGCCAATTTTCAAGGGACCTGTGTCCGACCTCCGGATGTAGACGATTTAAGTCACGTAATACAACAGCCCGGAGAGTCAGCCCGTAAGCTTTGGAACAGATTTCTCACTAAGAAGAATCAAATCGTTGACTGTCCGGATGCCGAAGCCTTAGCGGCCTTCAAACATAGTATCTGGGACGAGTGGCTTGCCACACACCTCGGCCAAGAAAAGCCAAGGATGATGGCGGCCTTAACAAGCCTTATGACCCACTTTTGTGCGGGCGAAGATAGATGGTTGGCCCGTAGAGGCACCAGTGACCCAGGCACATCCAAAATTCAAGATGGCAACGGGAAGCCACGGCGCACTAAGCACAAGCGTCGGAACAATGACAATTCCGGACAACACGGCGGTCAACGCCAGATTTAGGGGCTCTCGACCCGGTCAAGGAAAGAAGTCATTTAAGGGCAGTAAAGAGGGACCGTCTGGCCTGAATAAAGTCCTGGACAGATTGTGCCAAATCCATGGCACATCCGAAAATCCTGCAAATCATACTCATAGAGAATGTTGGGTCTTCAAGTAGGTCGGCAAGTTAAACACCAAACACAAGGGAAGGGAAACGCCAAGCGAAGATGAGGATGAGCCTCGCCAGCCGAACACAGGAGGACAGAAAAAATTCCCACTAGAAGTCAAAACAGTAAACATGGTCCACGCAACTCAAACAGAGTTCGCTACCCCCAAATTCAACCCCTGGGCGGCCTGCCCGATCACTTTTGATCACAGGGACCACCCGGTCAGTATCCGGCATGGACGATCGGCTGCCTTGGTGCTCGACCCAATAATTGATGGATACACTCTCACTCGAGTCCTAATGGATGACGGCAGTAGTCTTAATCTGATATATCAGGACACCGTCCGCAAGATGGGGATAGACCCATCCAGAATAAGCCAAAGTAGCACCACCTTTAACGGAGTGATACCAGGCGTTGAGGCCCACTGCTGGGGCTCCCTCGTATTATAGGTGACATTCGGTTCTCCCGACAACTTTTGAAGCGAGGAACTACTCTTTGACATCGCTCCCTTTAGCAGCGGTTATCATGCATTACTCGGAAGAACGGCCTTCGCTTGCTTTAACGCAATACCAAACTACGCCTGCCTTAAACTTAAGATGCCCGGTCCATGTGGCGTCATAACCGTTAGCGGAAATGCAGAGCAGTATGCGGCGGCTCTTGTAGCCGGACATTAAGCGGCCTCTCCCACCAGAACGCATGATCGTTCGTCAAGACAACGAACACGGTTAGACAAGTCCAGTGCACCATCGTCAACAATAGCCCGGATAAACCTGAGCTGGGGGCTATACATATATCCCCATAAATGATAGCAGGGGCTGCAAATATGTAATAAAGCCCACAATTCGGCTCGCCTCATTAATAGGCAAATATCTCGTATTTCTAACATCCATCGAGAATAACTAACTTCTCGCACGCTTACTCCTTTTTATGAGTTTTTCGTTTTTACAGACACTATTCGTGCGACACCCTTCCAGGATACGGCACAACGGAGACAAAGGCATAGACGTGCAGCAGGGCCCCGCTCAAAGGTTTCTCTTTAGATTAAGCCCCTGTGTAAACCTTCTTTACTGTCTTTTGTTGCTTGACATCCCGTGGGTATTCAATACACCCACAACGGATACTGGTGTTATAGGCATTTCGCCACGACAGATCAATGCACGTACCTAGCAATACAGGGTTCATAATCAAGGGCGTTGCTCAGCCTAGTATATGTTATAAAGTCCGAATACCTTCGGGAGTGTTCGGCGTCGTGAGTTTGGCCTTATATGCATCAGCTCCGAATCATGTCTTTGGTCAAATGTTGGGTTTTCCCGGCTCCTGGGTTTGTTGCCTTACGTTCTGTTCTATCGGCTAAGGCGGCCAAAGGAGAACTACTGCGATTGTGCCCTGGTTATTCCGGATGAGCACCTCAGTAGAGAAAGCCGAAAATTGACTGTCATGATACAGCGAGAGACTGGTCAACCACTCGAAGACTCATTGGATTCTATAGGATTCCTCCGCATTAACGAAGGACCGTTTCCTGGTCACGTACATATGCGCCCCTATGCGGATGCACGCGGATGTACTAGGGGCTACTTAGTAGCCCCACCATTAAACTCCTATGGCTAAGTGAAAGTGTTACAGCTATGTAGTCCAGTTGCCTGGTTCGACGTGCGATCACCTCCTTAACGGACCAAGACGTTGGATCAAGTGTGATTACGCATATATTTTTTTGAACACCCCCGCATTATATGCGTGGGGGATAAAGCCAACGACTGCTAACTTTCAAGTTATATGAATACATAAACGGCCGCATATGAGGCATTATAACACTTTTAGGCAAAAGTATAAACACAGCATCTATATTTTACATATAATTGTTTACAATTAATCGATTTTTCACTCGAACACGACATTCTTCGAGCACTGAGCCTCTATTCTATGGGCACCTCCTATGACCTGCTCAAAATAGTACTCAGTTGGGTCTTGGCTTCCTGCCGGACCCTGGTTCGCAATGCTGGTGGCCTCCATATCTGCCCAATATGTCTTAACATGGGCTAGAGCCATCCGCGCACCCTCTATGCATGCCGACCTCTTCATGGCATCGATTCACGATCTGGCGCCAAACAGTTGCTGCACTAAACCAAAGTAACTGTCCGGCCTCGGTCCCTTCAGCCATAGATGGTCTATTACAGACCTCATTGCAAGACCAGACAACCTATGGAGCTCAGCTATAGCGGCCATCTTCTCACTCAATGGCAATGAGCGCGTTGGAGCGCTAAATTGCGACCAGAATAGCCTTTCTATTTCATTATCTTTATGATCCTTGAATAACTTGGTCGCATCAGCCATACTTTTTGCCAAGTCCGCATACTCATCTGCATCGCTCCAAAGTTGATCCAAAGGAGCATACTTTGAATCTAAGAACTTCATCCGCAACAAATAGGGATTTCCAGCCACGATTTCTCCGGCTTGTCAAAGTTCCTCCCGCGCGTCTCTAATATCAGAGCGCGTCTCCTTAGCCGAATCCAGCGCCTTCTTCAGGTCAGCCGCCTTTGCCTGATTCTCCTTCTCGAGAAGCTTATACCGGCCGGCGGCGTTCCTCAGCTCCACAGCCATCTCGGCTATCTTTTATTTGCTTCGGTGATGAGCAGCCTGTTCGGCTCTCAAGTCTTTCGCTGCCTTTAGGGCAGCCGCATTGCTAATCCGGGCTTGTTCCTTGGCTAGGGCAAGTTCCACCCTCAGGGCCTCAATGGCAGCAGCTCCGCCTGCAGCTACATCATATCATATTAATATTACAATCCTCTTCATATTTCCTAAAACAAATGAGGAAAATATGAGTGCATACTCTATGACTCATCAAGCCGCTAATTTACAAGCGTGATGTCGGTATCCACCACATCAATCTGTCGCCTTAGTTCGGCAAATTCAGAATTCCGGTCTATCGCTGGACTCTTAGCCACCTGCGCATGAATGCAGTACGATCATTACCAAAGAGGGTGATCCTCCGTTTGCCGCCTAGGGCTAGCAACCAGAGTCTCAGGGGCTACTATCTATACAGAGCACACCTAGCACGTTCGGAACAATCGAAAATTACGTATTTTATCGCGTACCTCGAAGCCTTTGAGCAAACTTCTAAAAGCTTCATTTAACCCGCTTGTGGCGGATGAAATCTTCTCCAACACCGTACCCATTAGCGTATGGTGACCCTCTGAGAGAGCAGCTTGCTCCAGGAGGCCCGCCAGCGTGTTCGGCCAGGCACTGGACTATTCCGGACCCTTCTCATTGCCCTCCAAGGGGGCCGAACGTGCCGGGCTCGGGGCGGCCGAAGTGTCAGCTTCTGGCCATAGCGGATCTGGGCTCCTCCTTGATGACACCTCAGGGTCTCCTGCCCCATGGGGCAGAGAGGCAGGTGGGGTTTCACTCTCCATCATCTCCGGAAGAAGATCCACCAAAGACGAACCCTGTTGAGACGAGCTACTAGCCGGACTGCAAAAAATAGATTCTGGTTACTGTTCTTAGAGGAAAAAAGATAGCTTCTTGTTTATCATTAACTTACAGGTCGATGGAGGGCTGGCCCGTTTGCGGGCACGACGCGGTGAGGACGCCATTCGGGGCAGGCCCCCCTGGTGAAGCTTTCTTCCCTTGCTTAGGCACCTCCGTCTCCAAATCTTCGGAGGCAGCCCTTTTCTTGCCGCGAGGGGAGGGAACCTTGGAAGAACCTCCCCGATTATCCTCCTTCATGGAGACAGTAATTCCCCTGGTTTGGATGTGCAGCATGTGGAGTTCGACTCCTTTATTCTTCTCTTCCCCTTTTCCCGAGGGCACTTGGCCCAATGCACGCTTAAGCATCCTGGCTATTGCGGGACTAGGCGAACCTTCGGGAAGTGGGGCCGGACACCTGATTCTCTCTGCCTTGCTAAGCCAATCCTGGTCGTGGACAAGTTTTCAGAATAATGTTGTATTAAGCATATGCGAAGTGTTCGGTTACAGGGTTACTTACTTGGGTATCTGGGTGGTGGCAGCTCAGGCCCGCATCCTCGATGGTGTTCGGGCACCTCACTTGTGGTCCGAAGAATAACTTATACATCCCTTCGAGCGTCATGCCGAAGAAGTGATGAATGGTTCGTGGACCTTCTGGATTGAACTTCCACATCCGAAGAGGCCGACGCTTGCACGTCAGGATCCGCCGAACTAGCATTACCTAAATGATTCTGACAAGATCGATATCCCTCTCAAGAAGCTCCTGAATACGGCTCTGCAATGTCGGTACATCATTAGCAGGCCCCCAGTCCAGTCCCACATTGGTCCACGACGCCAGTTGAGGCGGAGGACCCGAGCGGAAGGCAGGGGCAGCCGCCCACGTTGTGCCTCGGGGAGCTGTGACGTGGAACCACCTCCGTTGCCATAGATTTGACACCTCCGGGAAGGCACCTTCTGGCCATGGAACATTGGTGTTTCTGCTTATTGCGGTGCCTCCGCACTCCATGTGTCGCCCCTCAATCACCTTCGGCTTCACATTGAAGGACTTGAGCCATAGGCCGAAGTGTGGGGTGATGTGGAGGAAGGCTTCACACACGACGATAAATGACGAGATGTGGAGGATAGAATCTGGAGCTAGATCATGAAAATCTAGCCCGTAGAAGAACATGAGCCCTCTCACGAAGGTATCAAGAGTCAAGCCCAAGCCTCGGAGGAAATGAGAAACAAATACGACACTCTCGTTGGGTTCGGGAGTGGGGATGACCTGCTCAGGGGCGGGTAGCCTGTGCTTGACATCGGCGGTCAAATATCTGGCCTCCCTGAGCTTCGCAATGTCCTCCTCTGTGACAGAGGAGGCCATCCACCGACCTTGAAGGTTGGATCCGGGCATGATTGAAGATCTGAAGTACCTAAGCTTGAGCTTTGGGTGTTGGAGCTCGAGAGGCAGGAAAGTGCAAGCGTGGTAAGAAAGGGATAGGCCTTGACCCCTCTATAAAGGGGGAGGATATCAAGCATCCCCAATGTGAACGTTTGGGACTTGCCTAAAACACGGAGTCACGCCGACAAGCATGGTGGGGTTACCCATACCCGTATTGATGAGGATCCCGCGATAATAGGGACACGATCTCTGCTTCGACAAGACGTGCCAAAGAAACCGCCTCGCAATGTGTGCGATGGCTGGTTATAAGAAATGGTTCGAATAAAAGTCGGGTCGTGGCGTGATGTCACGCTACGAAGAGTTGTCAGCGGATTGGATTCGTGGATTATTGTTCTCTCTACGGTGGTATGTGAAAATTTTCTTGCAGAGCCGGACACGGTCCTTGTGTTCGGAATTTATCTTGGAGTATTCGGAGATGGAACCCGCCTTGCAATGCCGAAGACAATCTGCGCGCTGGACTCATCGTCATTGAAGCCTGGTTCAGGGGCTACTGAGGGATTCCTGGATAAGGGGGTATTCGGACAGCCGGACTATGTACTTTGGCCGGACTGTTGGACTATGAAGATACAAGATTGAAGACTTCGTCCCGTGTCCGGATGGGACTCTCCTTCGCGTGGAAGGCAAGCTTGGCAATCCGGATGTAGATCTCCTTCTCTGTAACCGACTCTCTGTAACCCTAGCCCCCTCCGGTGTCCATATAAACCGAAGGGTTTAGTCCGTAGGACAAGAACAACAATCATACCATAGGCTAGCTTCTAGGGTTTAGCCTCTACGATCTCGTGGTAGATCAACTCTTTTAATACTCATATCATCAAGATCAATCAAGCAGGAAGTAGGGTATTGCCTCCATCGAGAGGGCCCAAACCTGGGTAAAACATCGTGTCCCCAGTCTCCTGTTACCATTAGTCTTAGACGCACAGTTCGGGACCCCCTACCCGAGATCCGCTGGTTTTGACACCGACATAGGGTTACACAGAGTCGGTTACAGAGAAGGATATCTACATATCCGAACTGCCAAGCTTGCCTTCCATGCAAAGGAGAGTCCCATCCGGACACGGGACGAAGTCTTCAATCTTGTATCTTCATAGT
Organism: Triticum dicoccoides; assembly: GCF_002162155.2. Taxonomy (NCBI): domain Eukaryota; kingdom Viridiplantae; phylum Streptophyta; class Magnoliopsida; order Poales; family Poaceae; genus Triticum; species Triticum dicoccoides. The sequence continues at coordinate 653,969,587 of NC_041391.1, read as the reverse complement.
CCAACAGTCCGGCCAAAGTATATAGTCCGGCTGTCCGAGGACCCCTTAATCCAGGACTCCCTGACCGCCCATGAACCTATGCATAGGGTTTGGCACACGTTTTCATCTTGACTCTCCGGTAGAAACTTTGGGGCACTCTTTGAAGTACTTTGTGTTGGTTGAATAGATGAATCTGAGATTGTGTGATGCATATCGTATAATCATGCCCACGGATACTTGAGGTGACAATGGAGTATCTAGGTGACATTAGGGTTTTGGTTGATTTGTGTCTTAAGGTGTTGTTCTAGTACAAACTCTATGATAGATCGAACGGAAAGAATAGCTTCGTGTTATTTTACTACGGACTCTTGAATAGATTGATCAGAAAGGATAACTTTGAGGTGGTTTTGTACCCTACCATAATCTCTTCGTTTGTTCTCCGCTATTAGTGGCTTTGGAGTGACTCTTTGTTGCATGTTGAGGGATAGTTATATGATCCAATTATGTTATTATTGCTGAGAGAACTTGCACTAGTGAAAGTATGATCCCTAGGCCTTGTTTCCTAGCACTGCAATACCGTTTGTGCTCACTTTTATCATTAGTTACCTTGCTGTTTTTATATTTTCAGATTACAAAAACCTATATCTACCATCCATATTGCACTTGTATCACCATATCTTCGCCGAACTAGTGCACCTATACAATTTGCCATTGTATTGGGTGTGTTGGGGACACAAGAGACTCTTTGTTATTTGGTTGCAGGGTTGTTTGAGAGAGACCATCTTCATCCTACACCTCCCACGGATTGATAAACTTTAGGTCATCCACTTGAGGGAAATTTGCTACTGTCCTACAAACCGCTGCACTTGGAGGCCCAACAACGTCTACAAGAAGAAGGTTGTGTAGTAGACATCACTGGTGTTGTACCATGGTCACTCCATCTCTGAATCTTCCTCTTCATCCTTGTCTTCGTCCTCATCGAGGATATAGACCAAAGCATGCCTCCGCGATGAGAAGACGCAAGCCACTCCTCTTGAGGCTGCAAACATTACTCGTTATGTGAAATGAATACCAACTAAAAATCATGTGCAGAAATAAACACTCAACCTACCACTGACTGCCAGCGGAGTAGACAAAGGGTGAGGGATGCTACGAACTTTTCCATAATCTGTATCCAGTTGGAGTTCCAGCGCCTATACATGTTCATGGCAGGAAATTAGCACTACTACCATTTGCTAGCAAAAAAAGTAAAGTGAGCTTCAACAAGCATCTCTTGTCAATGGACCAATTTACAGATCCAGTGCGATTTTGTTTATCTTGTTGCGGCGATTAATTACTACTAATATGGCTACTTTAATTTTGTGTAGTATAACTTATTTCAGTAGGTTTCTCCCATACTGTTCTCATTTAAGTAAATTCGTACCTCCAATTCTTGGAGATTGTAATAATTTGTAGGGAATGTTCTTGAGAGCTGTGAAAAAGAGAGGTTCTCTGTCTGCAGCATAACCATCCAAGATCTCCCGGCACTTTCAGAGTTGGACTTTCCACTAAGTAGTAAAACCACCTGTTTGTCCTGTGAATAATGTTTTCTTATCTAAGATATGCAAAGTGCTTTACAAAAGCAAAGTATTGCCTCAATAATTGTAACAGGGGATACCTTGTAAAGAGACAGATCAACACACTCGTATTCAACAGGTATATGCAATAGAAAAGCTGAAAGTGATGGTGTGCTGGAGGTACTACGTGAGTTGCAGAAGTCCTTTATCACAGCAACGAAAGTTCTTAAATTTAACGATCCATCAGGTATCTTGAAGCATATGTAGTCAGTCGAGCTATATGAAGAAGCACTATGCTGAGAATCTTTATCCTGCTATTTTGAGTAATCAGTTAGGACTTTGAAAAGTGACAGATCATCGATCCAATGCAAAGCATGTACAGAATAAGTTGCAGAAAAACATGAAAATAAGCAATGAGTATGTTCACATCAGGACCATTACTGTGTTGGAAGAAATCACCAAAGAGAACATAAACCTTATAGAATGCAATTGATGTTGGAGTACTGGTTGATGGTGAGGCATCGGACGATGTAACAGGATAAAGAGGAAGCAATCCTTGACAATGTATTTGTGAAGATATAGTAGTGAATGGCATCAAGAACGCCTCCTTCAAGCTAAAAAATATGGGATATAGAGTTGTTAGCATAGCATAAAACTGCTTCACAGAAGGAAGGAACAGTTATTTTTAAGTAACAAGGAACATGTTTAAACTTGTTCTATCTATAGAAAGTGAATACACAAAGATTTGAATGACAGTACATTGAGTCGAGACCCATGTACTGGCAAATAATTTGAAGGAATAAAATGATTTACCTTTCTCCCAACTCGCTAAATTGCTTGGCCAAACTCGTTTTCAAAAATTGTGTGTCTGTAAATCCTCCAAAAACTACTAGATGCTCAACATGTTTCGTAGTATCACTGAAGAAGTGTGTTGAACACAATTAAATAAGTTAGCAACATGTCATCACAACTTGGGAATATGTACCATAAATCTTCGAATCTATGAAAGCAATGCCAAAAACTTCCACACCACAAAGGTACATACATGAAAGAATGATGTTTCTTCTTTAAAAATAAGTCGTGCAGTTAGCAACGCCAAGACACATAGTGTACAAGAAATTTCAAACTGCATCTATGAAAACTTCTGTTTACTACAGACTACTACAGACTGTTCTGTTTTTGACAGATTCTGTTTATTTCAGAATTGTTGGAGTTAAAGAAGTATTCGAATGATACAGATTACTACAGACTGTTCTGTTTTTGACAGATTCTGTTTTCTATGTGTTCTTTGCTTATTTTGATAAATCTATGAGTAGTATCGGAGGGTATGAACCATAGAGAAGTTGGAATACAGTAGATATTACACCAATATGAATTTAGAATGAGTTCACAACAGTACCTAAGTGGTGGTTTATTTTCTTATACTAACGGGCTTACGACTTTTCTGTTGAGTTTTGTGTTGTGAAGTTTTCAAGTTTTGGGTAAAGATTCGATGGACTATGGAATAAGGAGTGGAAAGAGCCTAAGCTTGGGGATGCCCAAGGCACCCCAAGGTAATATTCAATGACAACCAAGAGCCTAAGCATGGGTATGCCCCGGAAGGCATCCCCTCTTTTGTCTTCGTCTATCTGTAACTTTACTTGGAGCTATATTTGTTTGCCTAACATAGTAAGAAGAGGCAGGGGAGGTATGCCTACCATATAGAGGAGTGAACCCTCCAACAAAGAAGACCCGCATAACCTCCAACATCGAAAACATCATAGAAGATGCATGTGAACTCTGTTTTTGATGAACTTAGCTTGTCATGAAGATGACCAAGCTCTAAAACTCACAAAGAGAAACACCAAACAAGAACCAAGAAATATGGTGCAAGGATGCAATGGTTTGAGCTCTCTATGAACGATACGATCAAGCTACTCACCAAGATCCCCCCTTGATAGTACGGCAACTGATCCTATAACCCAGTCTCTCAACTACCACCATGAGACTGGTAAAACATAAACCTATCAAGGGCAAACCTTTGCCTTGCGCATAATCCACTTGAGCTAGATGATGACGATTTTGTCCTCCTCAAGATGGACCACTTTTCTTGATTGCGTTGGGTCGATGAAGACCAGTTGATTGCTCCCCCATAAACCACTATGGGTGAGCCACTCTTCCGCACATATTCACAAGTCCATTGACACCACAATGGACGGCAAGCTTCAAGGATGATCTCTTCGTGATGCTCCACTTGAACTTGCACACCGCAATCTTGATGACGATCACCACTTGATGCCATACTCTCCATGGGTTGTATGATATCTTCCTCTTGACGCAAGCCCATGGACACATACCTAACCCCACATAGACCACGGGTTAGTACATAAAGCATAATGGACAATGCTTACCATACCATGGGATCACTTGATCCCTCTCGATACATCTTCTATGCTTTGTGAGTTGATCAACTTGATTCACTCTTGACTTAGTCTTGATCAACCTTGAGCCTTTCCAACTCTCTTCATTTGGATGATGCCTTGAAGGTAAACATGAATGATCACACAATCTTCTTCTTCAAGATATGCTTGCAATAAGCTCAACTCACACATGACCAACCTTTTGATAATTCCTTGAATAGCACCTTGGCCAACACATAAACTCCTTGAAACCAACACATGGACTTCAAGACAAGCCTATGGACAAATCCTTCAAATATAACTCAATGCAACCATTAGTCCATAGAGATGCCATCAATTACCAAAACCACACATGGGGGCACCTCATGTCCTTTCACTAGTATAACCTGCAGGACGTCTATCGGAGAGAGGGACTAGCAGGCTAACTAAGCTCATTCTCGTCTATCAAATTTATTCTCGCCTATCAAATTGGTAGTTACTTTGATGTGATATAGATTCACTTCTTCAAACTTACGATAATATTTTAGACTTAATAGATAACATTATAATGGTTAGTACTATATTTAATATTGGGGCCCTTCTCCTCTTGCGGCCCAGGCGGTCAACCTCTTTGCCCGGCCTACGGGTCGGCCATGTCCATCTGCATGACTGTGGAGGGCCGGGTGTAACGCCCCAAGACCGATGCGCCAGGTGTCCTCCAGTTATTTGCCTCGTTGCCATGTCATTTGCTTGTGTGCTGCACTTTGCCATCTCGTCATCTGCATTTCATCTACATGTTTTTCAAAACTTGCATCCGTTCGGGTTCCCCCCGGTTCTCTCCGTTGTCCGTTCTGAGCCCAACCACACTCGCACGCGCCCGTTGCACCTCCCAGTTTTTGTTTTGTGAGCCACCGAAAAATGTTCTCAGAATGAGCCAAGATTTGCCAAGTGGTCTTGGTATATCACCGGTAGACCGCCTGTCAAATTTCGTTCCATCTGGAGGTCGTTTGATGCCCCAACGGTTAACCGAGTTAACCGAAACCCCCTTCTCTTTGCAGCCCAGCACCCCTCCACAATAGCTCGCTAGCCGATCTAACTCCCCTCCATGCTCTCCGTCGTTGGATCACGATCGTGTGGGCGAAAACCGCACCCCATTTGGACTCTCCTAGCTCCCTCTACCTATAAATAGGCCCTCCCCCTCCATTTTTCACGGACGAAACCCTAGCCTAACTCCTCTCCGCCATCGGACATGTCCGCCCGGCAACCGAACGCGTCCACCCGCCGCCTCGAGCCAACCAGGAAGCGCCACGTGTCCCCGCCGCCATCGTCTCCACCGCACGCCGCCGCGGGCCCGCTCGGCCTAGGCGCGGCCTGCCCGAGCCCATCCGGCGTGCCGCCAGCCCGCGCCTGCCCGGGGCCGCGCCCGAGCCCGTGCCCCTCCGGCGTCGCCCCACCGCCCTCCTGCCGCCGGCCACCTGCCACCGTGCCTCCCGCCACCTCCAGCGCCCGCCGCCCCGTTGCCGCGCTAGCTCGCCGCCGACCTCCCGCGTCTCGCCTCGTCGTCGGCGAGTCTCTCCGGCCCGGATCCGGTGGGATCCAGCCGAGACCGTCCCGTGAGGGGATGGTGCCCCGTGAGGGAGTCCTGGATTAAGGGGTCCTCGGACAGCCGGACTATATACTTTGGTCGGACTGTTGGACTATGAAGATACAAGATTGAAGACTTCGTCTCGTGTCCAGATGGGACTCTCCTTTGCGTGGAAGGCAAGCTTGGCAGTTCGGATATGTAGATCTCCTTCTCTGTAACTGACTCTATGTAACCCTAGCCCCCTCCATTGTCTATATAAGCCGGAGGGTTTAGTCCGTAGGACGACAACAATCATAATCATAGGCTAGCTTCTAGGGTTTAGCCTCTACGATCTCGTGGTAGATCAACTCTTGTAATACTCATATCATCAAGATCAATCAAGCAGGAAGTAGGGTATTACCTCCATCAAGAGGGCCCGAACCTGGGTAAACATCGTGTCCCCCGCCTCCTGTTATCATTAGCCTTAGATGCACAGTTTGGGACCCCCTACCCGAGATCCGCCGGTTTTGACACCGACATTGGTGCTTTCATTGAGAGTTCCACTGTGTCGTCACGATAAGGCTTGATGACTTCTTCAAATATCTTCAACGACGCGGTCCAGGGTGAGGTTTGCCTCCCCGGACAGATCTTCGTATTCGGCAACTTCGTACTTTCGGCCAACTCGCTTGGCCATCTGGAGCAGATCGATAGCTACGCCGCTGGCCATCAGGTCAGGTTTGGAAGCTTGAACTATATTGCCGACATCCGCGGAGCCTTGATCTCCGACGGATTCGAGCCCATGTCAGGTGCGCCGAACAGTCACGACAAGCATGACTTAGATATGTGATCGGACAGTGTTCGGGAGATCGCGCCTGCGGCGGCCCCGGGAATCAATCTAGAGCAGATCGTGCCATCCGAGGACGGGTGGATGGACCCCGCCAAAGAGTCCGCACACTCATCTGTGCTGGAGCCGAACACAGACTTCATCTCTGAAGATATATGTGTCATCGGACCCTCGGACTCGTCTCCGGCCATAGGATCCGAACCGTCTACGTCCATGCCTATCGAATCTAATTGGGCACTGGTCATGGAGTTTACCTCCGTGGATATCTTTTAGCACTCGCCCTTGGGTGACGTGCTAAATTCATTAAGGTCTCTCTCTCTATCAGGGACTCTTGGCCGGACTATATCCGGCTGGAGTGGGAAGCGGACGACGAAGAAATTCGTTCCCCACCCACCACCCACTTAATAGCCACTATCGATGACTTAACTGACGTGCTTGACTTCGACTCCGAAGACATCGATGGTAAGGACGACGATGCTGGAGACGAACAGGAACCACCACCCACGGGGCACTGGACAGCCACCTCATCATATGATATATACATGGTGGATACACCCAAGGAAAATAATGGCGAGGATGCAACGAAGGATAATCCCCTCGATAAGCCACCGAAGCGACGACGTAGGCGCCGCTCTAAATCCCTCCATGGTAAAAACAGCAATAACAGTGCAAGAAAGAATAACACCCTGGTCGACTCCAAAGGAAACAACGACCCCATGGACCCAGCGATGGAGCAGGATGAGCCAGGGGACGGTGAACATAGTCCGGAGCAAATGGCCGATGACGGCGATCCCGAGGGTAAGATTCATCAACCCGTCTCTGGAGAGGAGAACAGGTCGGACGATGATGCACTCATCATCCTGAAAAAACATTTGGAACAAGAGAACCTCCAAAGAAGGCTTCTTGCCACCGCGAGTAGCTTGAAGAAGCAGAAGCTAAAGCTTAAGGCCGCGCAAGATACGCTCAACCATAGATGGAACAAAGTGCTCGACACTGAAGAAAAATACGGTGGTGGTCGCCACACAAAGAGCTATCCAAAGCGCAAGCTGCTGCCCGAATTTGACGACGAGGCTATAGAGCCCATCCAGCCGAAAAATAAAACGGCAGATCAGCCGGACCGACCACCCCGTGGCCGCGACAGGACAGCTAATGATGCCACACACAAGTCAGCACATGATTTACGTGATATCCTGGACAAAAAATCTGGTATGGCCAAGTCCATCTATGGATCTAGGAAGCGGCGGGTGCTTCAGACGGACGACAAGGCCCAAGGCCCAGTATGCTGGTTCATATAAAGGTGGGCCGGCTTAAGAGGAAAGGGATGACGAATATTTCCTTTACAAGGAAGCAAGACTAGGACTTGTATTCAACTTGTAAGAAAAGATAGACTAGTCCTAGTCCTACTAGGACTCCACATGTAACCCGCCCCTCTAACTTATATAAGGAGGGGCAGGGCTCCCCAAAGAGGAGCAAGCAACAAGAAACAGTATCTAGGGCTAGGCAGAAGAAGGAGAGCCGGCTTACGGCGACTCCCTCATGAGCATAATGAGACCTAGCCTCAAACAACATGTAGGGCTATTCCGGATGATGTTTTCTGGGGCCCGAAGCTGTCTAAATCCTTGTCTGTGTGTTGCGTCTCTCGTCCCGATCAACCCCTCTCAAGCTACCACATAGATGTGTTGGCCTCGCGACTAAGTCCTGACACTAAGGACATTTGATGTGTTAATTACACGACAGTTGGCGCCCACCGTGGGGCCTACGCACGGTGGTGTTGAGTTCTTGGAGGGATGTTTTCTAGGGTTCGATAGGTTCGCAATTGTCCGGCTTAACAAGAGCCGACGTGGAAAAAATCACATCAACAATGAGTTCATCGGTCAAGATTGACGAAGTGTTCTACGGCGGCGGTGTTAGCATTGGGCGATTCATCAGTTCGCAGGTGAAGATCAAAAACAGGACAACTACTCCCGTCAAGATCAATCAAGTAGTATTACTATTCATCGGAAAGCCACGCTGGCGTTCAGATCCGCACGCATGCAGCAAAAACGCAAAGGTCAAACTCAACACGACTCGGACGGTTTATTCAAATTGGCCACGACCTGGAGGAAGACCCGGGCGTAAACACGGACTCGGACGATTCTGCAACGCCAACCTCACCTTGAGCCGACGTACGTCGCGTCAGGATAAGGTAAAACCATGAAGAAAATTTTGAGGCGGAGCGATTTGTTAATCAAGTTGTTCTGCACTAGTACTACCAATCCTTGAAGCAGTACACACACAAGGACCGGAGTAGGATTCGAGGTCTAGTCGGTTTTGCTTCCTGCTTCTAGTTTAGTTTTTCTGTTATTGATTGCCACCGAAGACTATGCTAGAGGAGGCTTGGCATCCACTCCCACGTGAGACTAAGGTGGAATAAAAAAATCACGTGATGAAGGATCCAATCCGGATTGACAGATAGCAATTTTAGTATTCAAAGGATCAAGCAAGGAATTAAACTGCCACACGGATCCTAAGCCGTTTTCAGACCGGCCAGGCCTCAGTTAAACCACCGTGACATGTTTCCATTGAGACCCGTCGTCGAGCCTGCCTTCACTGCCACTTGGGTTCATTGCACCCGCCTGGGTTGACTCGCCCGCCTTCGTAACCGCTGCAGCGTGGTTTGGTTTAAGCCGCTATCAAACTCGCCCACTGAGCCGCTGAAGAGTCGACCCGCTGCCCCTCTGATGACTTGCCTGTCCTGACTGTTGGCTCGCCGTGCCTGGATCTTTTTGGATGCATCCCACGGAGGATAAACTCAAAGGCATACTGCAAAGAGCTGGTGCTACAAGCACATTGAACGGATCATTTACGGTCCAGAAAAACATCAGGTGATATCTATTTAAGATTATTTTATTAAAATATTGTTTCCATCAAAGAAAAACTACTTTGGTCTGTATATTTTTATGTGCAGCAAAGGTGGTGCCATGTTGTGCCTATAAAGTGTACGTCAGCACCATCACGCACCGGCGTCTGCGCCTGCTTACTGATGGAACATGTGTGCGCAAGTCGCCGCCCATGCAGCTTAATCTACATCAACCCGCCGGAGCCGCGTTGAGCCGCCCTTGCCGCCTTGAGCCGTCGGGGTTATATTAAGCCGCCGTTCTGCCTGAGCCGCCGGAACTATATTGGATTGCTGGTCTGCCTGAGCCACCTCTGTAGCGATAAACGGATCATCCGTCATCCGAACAAATCAGGTCATATCCATTCAAGTTTTTCTTATTAGCACATGTTGTTTTCGTCAAAGAATAGTTTATCTTTGCCTTGGTCTGCAATATTGTTTATGCAGGGCAATTATTTATGACAAAAAATGATATTATACCGCGGAGATGGAGGCACGCCAACATCTTTTTGCACAGGTGGTCGTCGTTACTCAACGAACTCCCGCACTGGCTTACAATGTCGTGGTCGTCTCTCGCGACCATGCCGGCTTACAACAAGGAGGACAACTCGCCCGTCCGTACCGGCTTACAATGCCACGGCCGACACATCTGTCTGTGCTGCCTTTGATGTTACCAGGGGCAGAGCTGGAGCAAATGTTACCCGATGCACCACTTTAATAAGGCATAAAATTTTCAAACAATGAAGTATTGAATAAAGGTGTGTTTCATAGCTTTTAGCACACATTATTGGATATAATTGAAGGTGTTTTGTAAAAACAAAATATATACATAGAAATGCTTACGATAACAATAAAACAAAGGACACAATTACTTGAAAAGGCTGCTTTGCATTTCCAAATTCCAGAATACATTGCCGAACAACAAGGTTTAATAACCTACAAGATACAAATAGAACTAAACTTACTAATAAAATGCCCAAATGAAAGTAGTATGACTAAAGAACTGAAAATTACCTTTAATACTTCTATCTGATCCATGAACTACTCAACCACTTTGAGCATTGGTGACCTCTTTCATTTCTTCTTCCTCCACATAACAAATAATATCATCACTCAAAATTTTTTTTGAGAAGAAACTTGCATGTAGTATCTGTATTTGACAGGTACAAATTACAAATTAGACATGAAGACTTGCATAGACAAATAAACTATACCCTAATTAAAAGTTAGAACCCTAGAAAATGCCCCATGCTTTGCCAAAACATAGTGATTTGTTATATTCGCAACAAGTTTATACGTGATTGTTGCAGTTTGTAATCAAGATTAGGACAAGCAAGACAAATGGTCAAAGGAGCTACCACAATTGTGTGGCCTATATAGACGCATGGAGACGAAGGTGAAGATTCAAGACTGGAAAGGTTGAGAAATTACCGAGCGCCGGATCTACTCACCGGCGTGCAGTGTCGCTCGCGTGCGGCGCATCATACCGTGTGAGGGCCAGGCTGCGTGGCCTGCGGCGTCCGGCAGCCGGCGTGCTGCCGCTGCGGCCTGTGTAGGCGACGGCGACGCGTATGGTAGTCTGGCATCATACGCGCAACGCCAAGCGAACCGTCGTGGGTGTGTATGTGAATACAGGCGTGTCGTGTTGTCGTGCATGCGTACGTGAGGATCGATCAAGCGAACTGACATGGGCCACCCTAATTAGGCAAGCAAAACTGTCGTGCGTAGGCACCCTGCTGGGTTGGGCCAATGCGGAGCCGTGGCTGAATAGGGCTGACCCTGATGCATGGCACTTGGGCCACCCTGATGCCCCGGGCCTTTCTAATTGACAAGTACTATTAGCAAATTTTTCCAGCCATATTCCTGTGCATACGGCCTGCCCCAATGGGCTCCGCCCCTGGATGTTACAGTCGTTTTTATCGTCCGTCTCTCGCGGCCTGGTCTACATCAACGCACCGGGCCGCACTTGTCTGGATGAGCTGTTTATTGAGTATGAGCAAGTCACTACTTGGGAAGCCCGGTTTTCTTCCAACAAATTACAGGCAAATTATCATATATTATCAACCGCCGTCTGCAGTGGATGGTTCAATGGGCAAGTGCACAAGTCGCCGCTACTACAGTTTGGTTAACTTCAAATAGCCAATTGGAAGGAACCATTGGCCGCGTTGCTGACACGGCTCATACGAGATCATTTATAACCCGCCGCAGTCACCTCAACCTTCTGTGGATTCACATCGCGCTATCAACGCCAATGATGTATACCTTCTGCTATGGTCAAATTTGGAGAATCTCAAGCCAACTCCTCGAGTCATCTTGAGACTCGGGGGCTACAATGGTATGGCTCGGCAAAATTAGCCGGTTTCAATGGATTCAAGAACTCCGGATCATTGGAGGGAAGGTAACCCGGTTTCAGAGGCTACCGCTATATTGGTGAAAAATTTAAAGGCCATCAGAAAATTTCCGGCTTAAAAAGAAGGACTCCGGTTTAAAATCTGGTTCAAGAGACATCTCTCTCCCACAAAGCACTGACACTCTTAATATCTGGTTTAAAAACCAGTTCAAGGGAAATTTATTTACCGCAAGGTTTTGAAGCTCCCAAATCCGGTTCAAATCCAGCTCAAGGTAAATTTATCTCTCTCAAAGTTTTGAAGGTTTCGAATCCGGTTTAAAATTCCGGTTCAAAAAGAATTAATCTCTCGCAAGTTCGAGTTTTCAGAAAGATTAAAAAGAACTTGCTGCCATGATGCGCGGTTCAAACGTAGGTATCATGCCTTACGGCTTATCTTATTATGGTCACTTGGGGGCTTCCTGCTCATCGGGCATAGCTATCAGTACCCTCTTGATCGGCGCAATGCCAAAATTTATACGATCACTTGGGGGCTTCCTGTTCAAACATACGTCGTATTCAAACCAAAGAGAACATAGCTGTCGATACCCTTTTGATTAGCAAACTGCTGAACCTACTTGGGGGCTTCTTGATCGTATCCGAATCATAGCTCAACCCCTTTGGGAATCGACATGGATCGTATCCGAATCAGCGTCGTTAAACAACTTTTAAGGTCACTTGGGGGCTTCCTGTTCAAACATAGGTTGTATTCGAACCAAAGAGAACATAGCTGTCGATACCCTTTTGATTAGCAAACTGCTGAACCTACTTGGGGGCTTCTTGATCGTATCCGAATCATAGCTCAACCCCTTTGGGAATCGACGTGGATCGTATCCGAATCAGCGTTGTTAAACAACTTTTAAGGTCACTTGGGGGCTTCCTGTTCAAACATAGGTTATATTTGAACCAAAGAGAACATAGATGTCGATACCCACTTGATCGGCATCGCCAACGCCATTGGGGGCTATATGATCGTATTCGAGTCTTAGCTTAACCCCTTTGGAATGGTTTACTGATCGTATTCGAATCTGAAGCCTCAAAAAATTTATCTATTTTTATACAATCACAAGTATTTGAGTTGTCACAAATATCATATGTGTCGGTGCTTACAGAGTTGAGTTATCAACGTCACTTTTCGGGTCACATAAGCCGGCGGTATCATTCAAAGGATCATAGGGATCTTGTGATCTACTTGTGTGTAGGATAAGACTACATTTGGGTGGTTACCCGCCCTGGTTTTTGACGTTAAGTCGCCAGGGCATGTGTTGTTTAAACTCTTTGCAGGATTTGCAGAAATATGACATATAAATGATTAAGTTCAAGCTCATTACCAAAGTTCATGCTTCAAAATGATGATCCGTTCTGGATTTTTCTCAAAGGCTATAAGCCGCAGGGTTATAAAAATTCTGTCTTACAATGGAGGCGTATTACATCGCCATCGGCCAAGAGCCGCCAACTCTTTAAACTCCGGATTTCCTTGTCAACCGATGAGGTATTCAAACCTTTAATAGCCAAACTAGCTGGATTTTCATGATGACATTGATGAATGAGATTTTCATACCGGATTATATTATTCAAATCTCGAATAGCCAAAAGGGCTGGATTTCTATTGTGATTATCAATAACCAGTGCTATGATTGAGGTTTTCAAAGTCGCTTTAGCGCAACGGCTATTATTTTTATCAATGGATATGATTTATTCTACAATGGAAGGAATAGTCCCGAGTCGCTGCAGGCTGACGACCCGGCACTTGGGGGCTATATTATTCAGATTGGGATTATATCAAATATGCAAGTCCCATGTCACTGCCAGCATGCACCATGGCACTTGGGGGCTAATGCAAAGTCATTTTTTGCTCAACTTATTGAAAGACCCGACTCATCACATTTTAAATGAGCCGGCCCTTGGGGGCTACCAATTGCTCCTGTAAAAAATTCAAGGTACACAAGCCTCAGTCGATTACATTGAAAGATCCACTACTCAGTTGGTAGAGCGCAAGGCTCTTAACCTTATGGACGTGGGTTCAAACCCCACGGTGGAGATTACATCATATGATGTTATTATCAATTATATGCAAAGTCCCAGCTCAGTATTATCTTACTAAGCCGGCCCTTGGGGGCTACACATTGTTGTTCAAATTTACATGGTTATAACTACAAAGTCCCTGCTCATTATTGCATAATGACCCGGCCCTTGGGGGCTACACCGGTTGAAGTTTTCATGAGCAGGATGAATGAACCGGATTTCTTCAAGGTTGCATCATTTATTGGAGCAAGTCTTAAACCATCACTTTGTTCTGCTCAAGACTTGGGGGCTACAGGTAATATGGATATAAGGGAGAAAAATCTTCAAATTATCAGTTTTGAGCAAATTAGGAGGATCAATTACATAAACCGGTGTCAACAACAATTATGACTCGACATCATCAGTCTTTTATAACCCGGAGATTTTGGAAATTATAACTCGGCAAGATCTACATCTTTAAGCCGGTTGAAAATCAGATGAGTATTTCAGGGCCTATATTTTTTAAGCCGGCGCTTCGGAAACCGACTCAAGTGGATTATTCTTCACAATATTTTTCTGTGAGAAACCAACATCAGCAAATTGAGTATGAAGCTGGCCTATTGACCCAGATTTTTTAGAAGAAGTGCCTGGATTTTTTGCATTGGCAAAATTTGAACATATCTACTAAAAGAGATTTGCTATGAGTTCATGGGCATGTATCAAGAAGGAAATGACAAGGATTTAAAGATGATCAAGTGCCGGCTTACAAATATCTAACCCGGAGCACAACCTGTCAAATTGTTCTTGAGTTATTTTGCAGGGTTAGTTTAACATGGATAAATCCAGATTAAACTGGGGGCTAATGTCGAGGATATACCCCACGGTATGACCCGGCCGGATATATGACCCGGCCGGACTTGATGTTTCATTGGTAACCGCCAGAGGATTGGCGACTCACGTGTCCGGCGGCTCACTGGTATGACGACTCACAAGCTTGAAGACTCATGGGTGACCTGGCGGGTGCTTCAGACGGACGACAAGGCCCAAGGCCCAGTATGCCGGTTCATATAAAGGTGGGCCGGCTTAAGAGGAAAGGGATGACGAATATTTCCTTTACAAGGAAGCAAGACCCGGACTTGTATTCAACTTGTAAGAAAAGATAGACTAGTCCTAGTCCTACTAGGACTCCACATGTAACCCGCCCCTCTAACTTATATAAGGAGGGGCAGGGCTCCCCAAAGAGGGGCAAGCAACAAGAAACAGTATCTAGGGCTAGATAGAAGAAGGAGAGTCGGCTTACGGCGACTCCCTCATGAGCATAATGAGACCTAGCCTCAAACAGCATGTAGGGCTATTCCGGATGATGTTTCCCGGGGCCCGAAGCTGTCTAAATCCTTGTCTGCATGTTGCGTCTCTCGTCCCGATCAACCCCTCTCAAGCTACCACATAGATGCATTGGCCTCGCGACTAAGTCCTGACACTAAGGACATCTGACGCGTTAATTCCACGACAGCCACCAAAACGATCATACTGATCGAATATCAGCTCGGAATCAACACCGAACACAACAACCGTTAACAGCATGCCATGACACATCCAAATACAGGGGTGTCGTGCACCCCTTGTGCTTCACCGATGAGGTGATGGATCATGAAATTTTAGAAGGATTTAAACCCGTGAATATAGAGGCATGCGACGGAACGACTGGCCATGGGGTCTGGATTGAGGACTTTATACTTCACATCCACATGGCTCACGGAGATGATCTCCACGCCATAAAATACCTGCCCCTCAAGTTGAAAGGACCAGCCTGGCACTGGTTGAAAAGCCTCCCCGAAACCTTAATTGGAAGTTGGGAAGAGCTTGAGGATGCTTTCAGGGCCAATTTTCAAGGGACATGTGTCCGACCTCCGGATGTAGACGATTTAAGTCACATAATCCAACAACCCGTAGAGTCAGCCCGAAAGCTTTGGAACAGATTTCTAACTAAGAAAAATCAAATCGTCGACTGCCCGGATGTCGAAGCCTTAGCGGCTTTCAAGCACAGTGTTCGGGACGAATGGCTTGCCAGACACCTCGGCCAGGAAAAGCCAAGGACAATGGCATCCCTAACAAGCCTTATGACCTGCTTTTGCACGGGCGAGGACAGTTGATTAGCCCGTAGCGGCACCAGCGATCCAGGCACATCCGAAGTCAGGGATGGAAATGGGAAGCCGCGACGCAATAAAAACAACCGTTGCAACAATGAAGACAACCCAGATAACACGGCGGTCAACGCCGTATTCAGGGGCTCTCGACCTGGTCAACGGAAAAAGCCATTTAAGGCAGCAAAGATGGACCGTCCAGCCTAAATAAGATTCTAGACAGATTATGTCAGATTCATGGCACCCCTGAAAAACCTGCAAATCACACCCACAGAGAATGCTGGGTTTTCAAGCTGTCGGCAAGCTAAACGCCAAACACAAAGGGAGGGAGACGCCAAGTGAATACGAGGATGAGCCTCGCTAGCCGAACACTGGGGGACAGAAAAAATTCCCACCAGAAGTCAAAACAGTGAATATGATTTACGCAACTCACAAAACAAAGAGAAGGCGCAAACGTGCACTCTGAGATGTATACGCTGTAGAGCCCATCGCCCCCAAGTTCAATCCTTGGTCAGCCTGCCCGATCACTTTCGATCGCAGGGATCATCCGACTAGTATCCGGCACAGAGGGTCAGCTGTGATGAGGACATCAATACCATTGTTACACCCACAGCCCCGGTTGCTATACATACTGGACCAATTACTAGAGCTCGCGCACGCCAATTAAATTACCAGGTACTTTCGTTTCTTGGTAATGATTTTAATGTTCATGAGAATATGATGTTGCCTAAATTGGATACATTTGTTTTGCTTACAAATGAAGGCCCTAGCTTGGAGAAGGATGGACATTGGAGCAAGAACAAGCATGGAGATGATGGCATGTGCAAGGGGAACAAGAATGGAGTTACAAGTGATGATTTCAGGACTTTGAAGCCACCATAACGAGTGCATGAAGCCTTGGACGAAATATACAAGATGCCACTTCATAAATTTCGTCCAAAGGCTATTCTAGGTGTTGCGTCACCTTTTTATTGGGCCAGGCCAATGTAATTTCCAAATACATAAGTATAGGCTATTTTTAGACTCTGTATGTGTGGGGGAAAAGGAGATAGGGTTGGTTTCGGACCCCTCCACCAAGGGCCACGAAATCCCCCCCCCCTCTTCCTCCATATATACAGCCCTTAGGGCACCGTTTAGACTCTGGGTTTTGTTTAGATTAAAGTTCGCCATAGCTGCAACTTTGCGTACTTCGTTTGTGTTCAACGACCAGACAAAGACGTCACAGAACCCCACCTTCATCAATAAAGCTTTCATCTTATATTCGCAATATCCATATTAGTTTCTTGCTTGTTCTTCGTTTGCTCGCAGGAAATAGACCCTCGTGGTCAAGTTGATCGTGCTCCGGCGTGGTCAATAACCCCTCGGAAGTTGGTTTAGCGATTGCTAAGGCGCGACGTCTCGCACGTTCATAGTCGGATCGTCAAGGTCGACTCCCACAGAAAACGATAGCCACCATTTCGTTGAAACATCGGGGACACCTTTGCCTCTATCAAGTGGTATCAGATTTCCAGGTTGCTCGGTGAGATTTTACAGTTTTTCGTAGTTTAGATCTAGTTTGTTGTTCATACCTATAGTCCACGAAAAAGCCACACAAAAAATTAGGGTTAGTTCATCCTATCCGAACTAGTCTGAGCCATTGCATAGTCTTTTCAGTATTTTGCTTTGTTGAATTTGTGGTTGCATCGTCGTGTCTAGTTGTTGGTCTTAGCGTCTAGTCTTTTAGAGTTTCGAGTTCTATTCACGGGTTTTCACGCCGCCGCCGCACTATAAATATCCAAAGTCATATACCACTACCACACCAGATCCACCATCCGCTGCCATATACTACCACCACACCAGATACATCGCCCCTACCATCTACCATCACCGTTTATCCGCCACCGCTCCGAGTCCATATACCACCACTAATCCGACTCCATATACCACTACCGATCTGTATCCATATATCACCACCACTCCGAGTCCATCTCATATTAGGTTTACTTTTGAGATCTTTATATTTCCAGATTTGTGTTTCATTGTCTGAGTAGGTTTCGGATTCCAGCAATCTTTTTCCATCCATAGAAGAGGTTGGTTTCCAAAAAAAGGTCCAGAAACCACCCTCCGTTTAGGCCCAAAATTTTCCAAAAACGCACTTGACAAAAAAAACTGGCTATCCTATTTTTAGGTGTTTCCAAGCGTATTGAGACAGTCGCCGTTATAGAAAGTTTTTTTTTGACCCGTTTCCAGTTTTTGGGTCCGGGCAGTCGAAAAAAAATTGGTCGAAAAAATTTCGTGTCTGTCCTGTTATCTTGACTTGGGAAGAGTTTTGAGACACTCACCATTATAGTGATTTTCGCCAAAAAAAAGAGCGAAAAAAATTCAGAGCGTGCTTCTCCCTTGTTTCCGTGCAGCGTCGTGATTTTGTTAGTGTTCTAGGCTCGCGTCTCTAGCACAGTCTAGTTTAGGACCAGCACAGTACCGTCGTTGAGCGTTTATTCAACTTTGCATCTCTGAATTGATTATTGCTGACCTTTTTTGCTACCATATTATAAGCATTCCCAGCTCCACATACATCTATGTTGTGCGTTTGACTCTCCCTGGTAATCGCTCTATCCAAGCTTTGAGAGTTTTGACTACAACGGTTGCCGATCACCACCTGCTGCTGGGTAAGAACTGGTAAGAATTTGAGATTCGCTTGACGGATTTGTGACACCCCACCACCACCATTTTCCAGTAGTCTGTAGGATCATATTCTTGTCTGATGTTATTGCTGCTAATTATGGCAGGACCACAAGCCGACAAGATTGACTGGGACGAACAAGGAGCTTCATGATAAGTTTCATCAAATGTTGGGTCAACAGGTGGAAGACGTGATGGCCAGCTTTGGAAAGGCATTGGAGAAGATGGATGACATTGAGAAGACAATTGACACCAAGTTGGACGCCAAGTTCGATGAATTACTCAAACATCTCCCACAACCAGTTCTACACCGCGATACAGTAGGGCGAGCACAGCGTGTTCCTATTGAGCCAGGACAAAATTCTGGTGCCGCTGCTACTTTTGTTGGTGCTTCTGTAGCTCCTGCTGCTACTGCAGAGGTGGAGCACTATTACGAGGATGAGGTTGATCAAAATCAGAACTACGTGCAGCCACCAGCACCACCACCAGCAGGTCGACCTCAGGTATTTATTCGCAACGGTAGTCCTGCACCACCACCTTAGGTACGAGATCATGACCATGTTCCTAAACTGAAATTGAATATTCCACCGTTTGAGGGTCGATACATTCCTGACATATATCTTACTTGGAGTTAGAAACTGAACAACATTTTACATGTTTACAATATCCCGAGGAGAGATGGGTTGCTGCTGTAGTTTGTGCTTTCACTAGCTTTGCATGTGTATGGTGGTCTGAACATTGTAGATTATGTCCTATTCCAGCTACTTGGGCTACTTTGAAAACTGCTATGCCTACTCATTGGGTTCCACCGTATTATCAACATGAATTGCTTCAACAATTGCAGCATTTAAGACAAGGAAAAAAAATTGTAGAAGAATATTATCAGGAATTACAAACTGGCATGATTATATGTGGTATTGTTGAGGAGAATATAGCTATGCTTGCACGTTTTATGGGTGGATTAAATAGAGAGATTCAGACCATTCTAGAGTATAAGGAGTATACTAATATCTCTCGTTTATTTCATCTTGCTTGTAGAGCTGAACGTGAAGTGCAGGATCGACAAGCATTGGCGCGAACTAACTTTTCTGCAGGTCGACTTTCATCATGGACACCGCGTGCATCTTCTACTTCCACTGCACCAGCACCTCCATCAGGTGCCACCTCCATCCGTGATACAAGAAAGCGGGCACAACCACCACTATCTGCCAAGAGTGCACCTGTCGGGCCTGCACAGAGCTCTTCTTCTTCCATGGCATCAACTGGGCACACAAGTGATATTATTTGTCGGCGTTGTAAGGGAAGAGGTCATTATGCGAGAGAATGCAAATCTCAGGTGTGATGCTACTGAGGATGGTGGGTATGAGTCCGCTAGTGACTATGATGAGGAGACTTTGGCTTTTATTACACGTGAAGAACATGGTGGAGATGATTCTGATCATGAGACACAATACATGGCTCCTGAAGACGCTGACAGGTATGAATGTTTAGTTGCTCAACGTGTTTTGAGTGTGCAGGTCACGCAAGCTGAGAAAAATCAGAGGCATAATTTGTTCCATACAAAGGGAGTTGTGAAGGAACGTTCTGTGTGCGTCATCATAGACGGAGGGAGCTGCAACAACTTGGCTAGCATGGAGATGGTGGAGAAGCTATCTCTCACCACAAGACCACATCCATGTCCTTACTACATCCAATGGTTCAACAACAGCGGCAAGGTTAAGGTAATACGTACTATTCGTGCGCATTTTAGTATCTCTACATATGCTAATTATGTTGATTGTGATGTGGTACCTATGCAAGCATGTTCCTTGTTACTTGGTAGACCATGGCAATTTGATAAAAATTCTGTACACCATGGTAGAAACAATCAGTATACTCTTGTTCATAAGGATAAACATATTACTTTGCTTCCTATGTCTCCTGATTCCATTTTGAAAGATGGTATTAATAGAGCTAATAAAGCAAAATAGGAGAAAAATAAGAGTGAAAATCATATTGTGGCAAAAGAATTTGAGCAACAAATGAAGCCTAATAATAAACCATCTAGTGTTGATTCGGGAATTAAATTGAAAAGTGCATGTTTATTTGCCACCAAATCTGATATTGATGAGCTAGATTTCAGCAAATCTGTTTGCTATGCTTTTGTGTGCAAAGAGGCATTATTTTTATTCGAGGACGTGCCTTCCTCTTTGCCTCCTGCTATCACTAACATTTTGCAGGAGTTCACTGAAGTCTTTCCACAAGACGTGCCACCGGGATTACCACCTATTTGAGGGATTGAGAATCAGATTGACTTAATTCCTGATGCTTCACTGCCCAGCCATGCGCCATACCGTACCAATCCAGAGGAGACGAAGGAGATTATGCGTCAAGTACAGGAGCTTCTCGACAAAGGTTATATACGTGAATCCCTTAGTCCTTGTGATGTTCCTATTATTCTAGTGCCGAAAAAGGATGGTACATCACGTATGTGTGTTGATTGTAGAGGCATTAATAATATTACTATTTGTTATCATCATCCTATTCCTAGGCTAGATGATATGCTTGATGAATTGAGTGGCTCTACAATATTCTCCAAAGTTGATTTGCGTAGTGGATACCATCAAATTCGTATGAAATTGGGGATGAATGGAAAACAGCATTTAAAACTAAGTTTGGATTATATGAGTGGTTAGTCGTGCCTTTTGGGCTAACTAATGCACCTAGTACTTTCATGATATTAATGAACAAACTTTTATGTGCTTTCATTGGACGATTTGTGGTAGTCTATTTTGATGATATACTGATTTATAGCAGATCTTTGGAGGAACATTTGGAACATTTACGTGATGTTTCTATTGCTCTACGTGATGCACGTTTGTTTGGTAACCTTGGGAAGTGCACATTATGCACCGACCAAGTATCTTTTCTTGGCTATGTTGTTACTCCACAGGGAACTGAAGTTGATAAAGCCAAGATTGACGGTATTGAGAGTTGGCCGCATCCCAAAACGGTCACACAAGTGAGGAGTTTTCTTGGCCTCGCTGGATTTTATAGGCGTTTTGTGAGAGATTTCAGCACCATTGCTGCACCTCTCAATGAGCTTACAAAGAAAGATGTGCCTTTTGTTTGGGGTACCGCACAGGAAGAAGCCTTCATGGTATTGAAAGATAAGTTGACACATGCTCCTTTACTCCAACTTCCTGATTTTAATAAGAATTTTGAGCTTGAATGTGATGCTAGTGGAATTGGATTAGGAGGTGTGTTATTACAAGATGGCAAACCTGTTGCATACATTTCCGAAAAATTGAGTGGGCCTAGTCTGAACTATTCTACTTATGATAAAGAATTATATGCTCTTGTTCGGACTTTAGAAACATGGCAACATTATTTATGGCCCAAAGAATTTGTTATACATTCTGATCATGAATCTTTGAAACACACTAAAAGTCAACAAAACTGAATCGTGGACATGCTAAATGGGTTGAATTCATTAAGACTTTCCCATATGTCATTAAACACAAGAAGGGTAAAGAAAATGTTATTGCTGATGCATTATCTCGTCGTTATACTATGCTTTCACAACTTGACTTCAAAATATTTGGTTTGGAGACCATCAAAGATCAATATGTGCATGATGCTGATTTTAAAGATTTATTGCAGAATTGTAAAGAAGGGAGGACATGGAACAAGTTCGTCGTTAATGATGGATTTGTGTTCCGTGCTAACAAGCTATGCATTCCAGCTAGCTCTATTCGTCTTTTGTTGTTGCAGGAGGCGCATGGAGGAGGATTAATGGGACACTTTGGTGTGAAGAAGACGGAGGACGTACTTGCTACACATTACTTTTGGCCAAAGATGAGACGGGATGTTGAGCGTTTTATTGCTCGCTGCACTACATGTCAAAAAGCTAAGTCACGACTCAATCCTCATGGTTTATATATGCCTTTGCCTGTACCTAGTGTTCTTTGGGAGGATATATCTATGGGCTTTGTTTTAGGTTTACCTCGAACAAAGAAGGGGAGGGATAGCATATTTGTTGTCGTGGATAGATTCTCAAAAATGGCACACTTTATACCATGTCATAAAAGCGATGATGTTGTTAATGTTGCTGATTTGTTCTTTCATGAAATTATTCGCTTGCATGGTGTGCCAAATACTATTTTTTCATATCGTGATACTAAATTTCTTAGCCGCTTTTGGAGATGTTTATGGGCTAAGTTGGGGACTAAGCTGCTTTTTAGTACTACTTGTCACCCCCAAACTGATGGCCAAACTGAAGTAGTCAATAGAACATTGTCTATTATGCTTAGGGTTGTTTTGAAGAATAATAAGAAAATGTGGGAGGAATGCTTGCCTCATATTGAATTTGCTTATAATCGTTCATTGCATTCTACTACTAAGATGTGCCTTTTGAAGTTGTTTATGGTTTCCTACCTCATGCACCTATTGATTTGTTGCCTCTTCCATCTTCGGAGAAGGTTAATTTTGATGCTAAATAACAGGTTGAATTGATTTTAAAAATGCATGAGTTAACTAAGGAAAACATTGAGCATATGAATGCTAAATATAAACTTGTTGGAGATAAGGGTAGAAAACATGTTGTGTTTGCACCTGGAGATCTTGTTTGGTTACATTTGCGTAAGGATAGATTTCCTGATTTGTGCAAATCAAAGCTAATGCCACGTCCTGGTGGTCCCTTTAAGGTGTTAGAGAAAATAAATGATAATGCATATAAACTTGAGCTGCCTGCAGATTTTGGGGTTAGTCCCACTTTTAACATTGCAGATTTGAAGCCTTATTTGGGTGAGGAAGATGAACTTCCGTCGAGGACAACTTCATTTCAAGAAGGGGAGGATGATGAGGACATCAATACCATTGTTACACCCACAGCCCCTGCTGCTATACATACTGGACCAATTACTAGAGCTCGCGCACGCCAATTAAATTACCAGGTACTTTCGTTTCTTGGTAATGATTTTAATGTTCATAAGAATATGATGCTGCCTAAATTGGATACATTTGTTTTGCTTACAAATGAAGGGACTAGCTTGGAGAAGGATGAACATTGGAGCAAGAACAAGCATGGAGATGATGGCATGCGCAAGGGGAACAAGAACGGAGTTACAAGTGATGATTTCAGGACTTTGAAGCCACCATAACGAGTGCATGAAGCCTTGGACGAAATATACAAGATGCGACTTCATAAATTTCGTCCAGAGGCTATTCTAGGTGTTGCGTCACCTTTTTATTGGGCCGGGCCCATGTAATTTCAAAATACATAAGTATAGGCTATTTTTAGAGTCCGTATGTGTGGGGAAACAAGAGATAGGGTTGGTTTCGGACCCCTCCACCAAGGGCCACGAAATCCCCCCCCCCTCTTCCTCCATATTTACAGCCCTTAGGGCACCGTTTAGACTTTGGGTTTTGTTTAGGTTAAAGTTCTCCATAGCTGCAACTTCGCATACTTCATTTGTGTTCAACGACCAGACAAAGACGTCACAGAACCCCACCTTCATCAATAAAGCTTTCATCTTATATTCGCAATATCCAGATTGCAATCTCAAATTCTTGCTTGTTCTTTGTTTGCTCGCAGGCAACAGACCCTCGTGGTCAGGTTGATCGTGCTCCGGCATGGTCAATAACCCCTCAGAAGTTGGTTTAGCGATTGCTAAGGCGTGACGTCTCGCACGTTCATAGTCGGATCGTCAAGGTCGACTCGCACAGAAAATGATAGCCACCCTCTCATCGAAACATCGGGACACCTTTGCCTCTATCAGGATGCCTTGGTGCTCGACCCAATAATTGATGGATACCATCTCACCCGAGTCCTTATGGACGGCGGCAGTAGTCTTAATCTGATATACCAGGACACTGTCCGCAAAATGGGGATAGACCCGTCAAGAATCAGCCAAAGCAATACTACCTTTAAAGGAGTAATACCAGGCGTCGAGGCCCGATGCACGGTCTCTCTAGTACTAGAGGTTGTATTCGGTTCTCCCCACAACTTCAGAAGCGAAGAATTAATCTTTGACATTGCTCCATTCCGAAGCGGCTATCACGCACTACTTCGAAGAACGGCCTTCGCTCGTTTTAATGCAGTACCGCACTACGTTTATCTCAAACTTAAGATGCCCGGTTCACATGGCATCATCACAGTTAGCAGAAATAAAAAGCGTTCTTTATGTGCGGAAGAATATGTGGCGGCTCTAGCAGCCGAACACTGAACGGCATCTCCAACCAGAATAAATGATCGGTCATCAAGACCACGGACACGGTTAGATGAGTCCGGCGACCACCTGTTGTAATAGCCCAGATAAACCTGAGCTTGGGACGATGGATATACCCCCATAGGTGGCGCTAGGGGCTGCACGCATGTAAAAAAGCCCATAGTTCGGCTTGACCCTACTAATACAATAATAGATTGCATCTTCATGATCGGTTCAGAATAACCAATTCCTCGAATGAAGTCTTTCACCTGGGTTTTTCCTTTTTTTTCAGATGATCATCGTGCTACAGCCTTCCAGGATACGGCACAACGGAGATAAAGGCGCGGACGTGCAGCAGGGCCCCGCTCAAAGGTTTCTTTTTAGATTAAGACCCTGCGTAAACCTTTTTTAATGTCTCTTGTTGCTTCTTCCCTTCCGGACACTTAACACAACCGGGAGGGATACTGGTGTTATTGGCATTTCGTCATGCCAGACTAATGCATGTACCTGGAAACTCAGGGCTCATTATCGAGGGCGTTACTCAGCCCAGTATATGTTGCAAAGTCCAAATACCTTAGGGAGTGTTCGGCGTCGCGAGTTTGGCCTTATATGCATTAGCTCCGAATCATGTCTTTGGTCAAATGTTGGGTTTGCCCGGCTCCCGTGTTTTGCTACCTTACGTTCCGCTCTATCGGCTAATGTGGCACCGGGAGAACTACTGTGATTGTGCCCTGGTTCATCTGGATGAGCACCTCAGTAGAGAAAGCCAAAAACTGACTGTCATGATATAGTGCGAGACTGGTCAACCACTCGATGACTCAGTGGAATCTTCATGATTCCTCCGCATTAATCAAGGACCTGTTTCCCGGTCATGTACGAACGCGCACCATATTCGGATGAACGAGGAAGTACCAGGGGCTATATAGTAGCCCCACCGTCAAACTCCTATGGCTAAGTGAAAGTGTTAAAGTTATATAGTCCGATTGCCTGGTTCGCCGCGCTATCACCTCCTTAATGGACCAAGACGTTGGATCAAGTGTGATTACGCGCTTTTTCGAACACCCTCACAATATATGTGTGGGGGCTGAAGCCAACCACTGCAAACTTTCAGGTTATACACATACATAAACGGTCGCACAGGAGGCACTACAATACTTCCGGGAAAAAGTATAAGCATAGCCTTTATAATCAAAATAGCATTGTTTTTACAATACATGTCACTCGAACATGGCACTCTTCGAGCACTGAGCCTCTATTAAACGGGCGCCCTCCAGGACTTCTTCAAATAGTGTGCGGCCGGGTCCTGGCCTCCCGTCGGACCCCGGGTCGCAACAACGGTGGCCTCCGTCCCTTCCCAATATGTTTTAACACGGGCAAGAGCCATCCGCGCGCCCTCTATGCATGTCGACCTCTTCACAGCGTCAATATGCGACACAGTACCAAGGAATTGTTGCACCAAACCAAAATAATTGTCCGGCCTTGGTCCCTTCGGCCAAAGATGATCCACGACAGACCTCATAGCAAGCCCGGACAACCTATGGAGCTCGGCCCATGCGGCCATCTTTTCATTCAACGGCAGCGAACGCGTCGGGGCACTGAACTACGACCAGAACAACCTTTCTACCTCATGATCCATCTCATCTTTGTAAAACTCAGTCGCATCAGCAGCACTCTTTGCCAAGTCCGCATACGCGTCTGCAGCACTCCATAACTGATCCAGAGGGGCATACTTTGGATCTCCGAACTTCATCCGCAACAAAAAGGGCCTCCCAGCCGTGATATCTCCGGCTTCACGAAGCTCCTCCCTTATCCCTCTAATTTCAGAGCGAGTTTCCTTGGCTGCCTCCAAGGCCTTCTTTAGGTCAGCCGCTTTCGCTTGGCTTTCCTTTTCAAGGAGCTCATAGCTGCCGGCGCCATCTTTCAGCTCAATAGCCATCTTGGCTATTTTTTCTTCGCTCTGGCGATGAGCAGGCTGTTCGGCTCTTAACTCTTCAACCGCCTTCAGGGAGGCCGCATCACTTATTCTGGCTTGTTCCTTGGCTTGGGCAAGTTCCGCCCGAAGGGTCTCCACGGCGGCAGCTCCATCTGCAGTCACAGCATATTATAGATACTAGCATCATGCTCCTCTTAATATTTGCTGATAAGCCAAAAATACATACCCTGTGCCTCGTCAAGCCACTTGTTCACAAGCGCGATGTCAGCATCTGCCATGTCAAGTTGTCACTTCAGTTCGGCAAAATCAGCAGTCCGGTCAGCCACCGGACCCCCAGCCGCCTGCACATGGAAGCAGCACGATCATTACCTAGGACTATGATCCTCTGTTTGCCACCTCTGGATGGCAACCAGAGTCTCAGAGGCTATATAGAGCACACCTAGCGTGTGCGGTACCGTCAAAAATACATATATTATTTTGCGTACCTCAAAGCCTCTTAGCAGGCTCGTAAAAGCTTCATTCAAACCGCTTTTGGCGGATGAAATCCTCTCAACCACCATACCCATTAAGGTACGATGCGCCTCTGAGATAGCCGCTCACTCCAGAAGACCCATTAGTGCGTCTGGTCATGTGTCGGACAATCCCAGACTCTTTCTATTGCCCTCCTTGGGAGCCGAATACTCCGGACTTTGGGCAGCCGGAGTGTTAACTTTTGGCCTTGGCGGATCAGGAGAAATCCTCCATGACGACACCTCGGGGTCGTCCGCCCCATGTGGCGGGGAGGCAGGGGGAGGCATTTCGCTCTCCATCTGAAGGAAATATGCCCTAGAGGCAATAATAAAGTTATTATTTATTTCCTTATAATCATGATAAATGTTTATTATTCATGCTAGAATTGTATTTACCGGAAACATAATACATGTGTGAATACATAGACAAACAAAGTGTCACTAGTATGCCTCTACTTGACTAGCTCGTTAATCAAAGATGGTTATGTTTCCTAACCATTAACAATGAGTTGTTATTTGATCAACGAGGTCACATCATTAGTAGAATGATCTGATTGACATGACCCATTCCATTAGCTTAGCACCCGATCGTTTAGTATGTTGCTATTGCTTTCTTCATGACTTATACATGTTCCTATTACTATGAGATTATGCAACTCCCGTTTACCGGAAGAACACTTTGGGTACTACCAAACGTCACAACATAACTGGGTGATTATAAAGGAGTACTACAGGTGTCTCCAATGGTCGATGTTGGGTTGGCGTATTTCGAGATTAGGATTTGTCACACCGATTGTCGGAGAGGTATCTCTGGGCCCTCTCGGTAATACACATCACATAAGCCTTGCAAGCATTACAACTAATATGTTAGTTGTGAGATGATGTATTACGGAACGAGTAAAGAGACTTGCCGGTAACGAGATTGAACTAGGTATTGGATACCGACGATCGAATCTCGGGCAAGTAACATACCGATGATAAAGGGAACAACGTATGTTGTTATGCGGTCTGACCAATAAAGATCTTCGTAGAATATGTAGGAGCCAATATGGGCATCCAGGTCCCGCTATTGGTTATTGACCGGAGACGTGTCTCGGTCATGTCTACATTGTTCTCGAACCCGTAGGGTCCGCACGCTTAAGGTTACGATGACAGTTATATTATGAGTTTACATGTTTTGATGTACCGAAGGTGTTCGGAGTCCCGGATGAGATTGGGGACATGACGAGGAGTCTCGAAATGGTCGAGACGTAAAGATTCATATATTGGATGATATGGTTAGGCCAAGGGGTCAAGCCCATGAGGCTTTAGATCGGTGCAAAAGGAGTTTTGCGGAGTTCAGGGGGCCAAACGCCGGAGACCTTGGCGTCTGGCCCTGGGCCAGACGCCGAGGCCCATGGCGTCTGGGCCAGACGCCAAGGATTGTGGCGTTTGGTCCTGGAGTCCGAGTGGGACTCTTGCCTTTCGGGCAAAACCGACTTTGAGGAGGCTTTTGCTCCAAGTTTCGACCCCGGGGCTCAACATATAAATAGAGGGGCAGGGCTAGCACCAAAGACACAAGAAGTTGATCCACGTGATCTATTCCTTAGCCGTGTGCGGCGCCCCCAGCCACCATATTCCTCGATAATACTGTAGCGGAGTTTAGGCGAAGCCCTGCTGCTGTAGTTCATCAAGATCGTCACCACGCCGTCGTGCTGACGAAACTCTTCCCCGACACTTTGCTGGATCGGAGTCTGGGGATCGTCATCGAGCTGAACGTGTGCTCGAACTCGGAGGTGCCGTAGTTTCGGTGCTTGATCGGTCAGGCCGTGAAGACGTACGACTACATCAACCGCGTTGTGCTAACGCTTCCGCTTACGGTCTACAAGGGTATGTAGACAACACTCTCCCCTCTCGTTGCTATGCATCACATGATCTTGCGTTTGCGTAGGAAATTTTTTGAAATTACTACGAAACCCAACAGTGGCATCCGAGCCAGGTTATTTATGTTGATGTTATATGCACGAGTAGAACACAAGTGAGTTGTGGACGATACAAGTCATACTGCCTACCAGCATGTCATACTTTGGTTCGGCGGTATTGTTGGACGAGACGACCCGGACCAACCTTACGCGTACGCTTACGCGAGACCGGTTCCCTCGACGTGCTTTGCACAGAGATGGCTTGCGGGCGACTGCCTCTCCAACTTTAGTTAAACCAAGTATGGCTACGCCCGGTCCTTGCGAAGGTTAAAACGGAGTCTATTTGACAAACTATCATTGTGGTTTTGATGCGTAGGTGAGATTGGTTCTTACTTAAGCCCGTAGCAGCCACGTAAAACATGCAACAACAAAGTAGAGGACGTCTAACTTGTTTTTGTAGGGCATGTTGTGATGTGATATGGTCAAGGCATGATGCTGAATTTTATTGTATGAGATGATCATGTTTTGTAACCAAGTTATCGGCAACTGGCAGGAGCCATATGGTTGTCGCTTTATTGTATGCAATGCAATCGCGATTTAATGCTTTACTTTATTACTAAACGGTAGTGATAGTCGTGGAAGCATAAGATTGGCGAGACGACAACGATGCTACGATGGAGATCAAGGTGTCGCGCCGGTGACGATGGTGATCATGACGGTGCTTCGGAGATGGAGATCACAAGCACAAGATGATGATGGCCATATCATATCACTTATATTGATTGCATGTGATGTTTATCTTTTTATGCATCTTATCTTGCTTTGATTGACGGTAGCATTATAAGATGATCTCTCACTAAATTATCAAGAAGTGTTCTCCCTGAGTATGCACCGTTGCGAAAGTTCTTCGTGCTGAGACACCACGTGATGATCGGGTGTGATAGGCTCTACATTCAAATACAACGGGTGCAAAACAGTTGCGCACGCAGAATACTCAGGTTAAACTTGACGAGCCTAGCATATACAGATATGGCCTCGGAACACGGAGACCGAAAGGTCGAGCGTGAATCATATAGTAGATATGATCAACATAATGATGTTCACCGATGAAACTACTCCATCTCACGTGATGATCGGACATGGTTTAGTTGATTTGGATCACGTGATCACTTAGAGGATTAGAGGGATGTCTATCTAAGTGGGAGTTCTTTAGTAATATGATTAATTGAACTTAAAATTTATCATGAACTTAGTCCCTGAAAGTATCTTGCTTGTTTATGTTGATTGTAGATAGATGGCTCGTGCTGTTGTTCCGTTGAATTTTAATGCGTTCCTTGAGAAAGCAAAGTTGAAAGATGATGGTAGCAATTACACGGACTGGGTCCGTAACTTGAGGATTATCCTCATTGCTGCACAGAAGAATTACGTCCTGGAAGCACCGCTGGGTGCCAGGCCTGCTGCTGGAGCAACACCAGATGTTATGAACGTCTGGCAGAGCAAAGCTGATGACTACTCGATAGTTCTGTGTGCCATGCTTTACGGCTTAGAATCGGGACTTCAACGACGTTTTGAACGTCATGGAGCATATGAGATGTTCTAGGAGTTGAAGTTAATATTTCAAGCAAATGCCCGAATTGAGAGATATGAAGTCTCCAATAAGTTCTATAGCTGCAAGATGGAGGAGAACAGTTCTGTCAGTGAGCATATACTCAAAATGTCTAGGTATAATAATCACTTGATTCAATTGGGAGTTAATCTTCCGGATGATTGCGTCATTGACAGAATTCTCCAATCACTGCCACCAAGCTACAAGAGCTTCGTGATGAACTATAATATGCAAGGGATGAACAAGACTATTCCCGAGCTCTTTGCAATGCTGAAAGCTGCGGAGGTAGAAATCAAAAAGGAGCATCAAGTGCTGATGGTTAACAAAACCACTAGTTTCAAGAAAAAGGGCAAAGGAAAGAAGAAAGGGAACTTCAAGAAGAACAGCAAGCCAGTTGCTGCTCAAGACAAGAAACCCAAGTCTGGACCTAAGCCTAAAACTGAGTGCTTCTACTGCAAGCAGACTGGTCACTGGAAGCGGAACTGCCCCAAGTATTTGGCGGATAAGAAGGATGGCAAGGTGAGCAAAGGTATATGTGATATACATGTTATTGATGTGTACCTTACCAATGCTCGCAGTAGCACCTGGGTATTTGATACTGGTTCTGTTGCTAATATTTGCAACTCGAAACAGGGGCTACGGATTAAGCGAAGATTGGCTAAGGACGAGGTGACGATGCGCGTGGGAAACGGTTCCAAAGTCGATGTGATCGCAGTCGGCACGCTACCTCTACATCTACCTTCGGGATTAATATTAGACCTAAGTAATTGTTATTTGGTGCCAGCGTTGAGCATGAACATTATATCTGGATCTTGTTTAATGCGAGACGGTTATTCATTTAAATCAGAGAATAATGGTTGTTCTATTTATATGAGTAATATCTTTTATGGTCATGCACCCTTGAAGAGTGGTCTATTCTTATTGAATCTCGATAGTAGTAATACACATATTCATAATGTTGAAGCCAAAAGATGCAGAGTTGATAATGAAAGTGCAACTTATTTGTGGCACTATCGTTTAGGTCATATCGGTATAAAGCGCATGAAGAAACTCCATGCTGATGGACTTTTGGAACCACTTGATTATGAATCACTTGGTACTTGCGAACCGTGCCTCATGGGCAAGATGACTAAAACACCGTTCTCCGGTACTATGGAGAGAGCAACAGATTTGTTGGAAATCATACATACCGATGTATGTGGTCCAATGAATATTGAGGCTCGAGGCGGATATCGTTATTTTCTCACCTTCACAGATGATTTGAGCAGATATGGATATATCTACTTAATGAAGCATAAGTCTGAAACATTTGAAAAGTTCAAAGAATTTCAGAGTGAAGTTGAAAATCATCGTAACAAGAAAATAAAGTTTCTATGATCTGATCGTGGAGGAGAATATTTGAGTTACGAGTTTGGTGTACATTTGAAAAACTATGGAATAGTTTCACAACTCACGCCACCCGGAACACCATAGCGCAATGGTGTGTCCGAATGTCGTAATCGTACTTTACTAGATATGGTGCGATCTATGATGTCTCTTACAGATTTACCGCTATCATTTTGGGGTTGTGCTTTAGAGACGGCCGCATTCACGTTAAATAGGGCACCATCAAAATCCGTTGAGACGACTCCTTATGAACTGTGGTTTGGCAAGAAACCAAAGTTGTCGTTTCTTAAAGTTTGGGGCTGCGATGCTTATGTGAAAAAAACTTCAACCTGATAAGCTCGAACCCAAATCGGAGAAATGTGTCTTCATAGGATACCCAAAGGAAACTGTTGGGTACACCTTCTATCACAGATCTGAAGGCAAGACATTCGTTGCTAAGAATGGATCATTTCTAGAGAAGGAGTTTCTCTCGAAAGAAGTGAGTGGGAGGAAAGTAGAACTTGACGAGGTAACTGTACCTGCTCCCTTACTGGAAAGTAGTTCATCACAGAAAACTGTTTCAGTGACACCTACACCAGTTAGTGAGGAAGCCAATGATAATGATCATGAAACTTCATATCAAGATACTACTGAACCTCGTAGATCAACCAGAGTAAGATCCGCGCCAGAGTGGTACGGTAATCCTGTTCTGGAAGTCATGCTACTAGATCATGATGAACCTACGAACTATGAAGAAGCGATGGTGAGCCCAGATTCCGCAAAGTGGCTTGAAGCCATGAAATCTGAGATGGGATCCATGTATGAGAACAAAGTATGGACTTTGGTTGACTTGCCCGATGATCGGCAAGCAATTGAGAATAAATGGATCTTTAAGAAGAAGACTGACGCTGATGGTAATGTTACTGTCTACAAAGCTCGACTTGTCGCAAAAGGTTTTCGGCAAGTTCAAGGGATTGACTACGATGAGACCTTCTCACCCGTAGCGATGCTTAAGTCCGTCCGAATCATGTTAGCGATTGCCGCATTTTATGATTATGAAATTTGGCAGATGGATGTCAAAACTGCATTCCTGAATGGATTTCTGGAAGAAGAGTTGTATATGATGCAACCGGAAGGTTTTGTCGATCCAAAGGGAGCTAACAAAGTGTGCAAGCTCCAGCGATCCATTTATGGACTGGTGCAAGCCTCTCGGAGTTGGAATAAAAGTTTTGATAGTGTGATCAAAGCATTTGGTTTTATACAGACTTTCGGAGAAGCCTGTATTTACAAGAAAGTGAGTGGGAGCTCTGTAGCATTTCTGATATTATATGTGGATGACATATTACTGATTGGAAATGATATAGAATTTCTGGATAGCATAAAGGGATACTTGAATAAAAGTTTTTCAATGAAAGACCTCGGTGAAGCTGCTTACATATTAGGCATTAAGATCTATAGAGATAGATCAAAACGCTTAATTGGACTTTCACAAAGCACATACCTTGACAAAATTTTGAAGAAGTTCAAAATGGATCAAGCGAAGAAAGGGTTCTTGCCTATGTTACAAGGTGTGAAATTGAGTAAGACTCAATGCCCGACCACTTCAGAAGATAGAGAGAATATGAAAGATGTTCCCTATGCATCAGCCATAGGATCTATCATGTATGCAATGCTGTGTACCAGACCTGATGTATGCCTTGCTATAAGTTTAGCAGGGAGGTACCAAAGTAATCCAGGAGTGGATCACTGGACAGCGGTCAAGAACAACCTGAAATACCTGAAAAGGACTAAGGATATGTTTCTCGTATATGGAGGTGACAAAGAGCTCATCATAAAAGGTTACGTTGATGCAAGCTTTGACAATGATCCGGACGATTCTAAATCGCAAACCGGATACGTGTTTACATTAAACGGTGGAGCTGTCAGTTGGTGCAGTTCTAAACAAAGCGTCGTAGCGGGATCTATATGTGAAGCGGAATACATAGCTGCTTCGGAAGCAGCAAATGAAGGAGTCTGGATGAAGGAGTTCATATCCGATCTAGGTGTCATACCTAGCGCATCGGGTCCAATGAAAATCTTTTGTGACAATACTGGTGCAATTGCCTTGGCAAAGGAATCCAGATTTCACAAAAGGACCAAACACATCAAGAGACGCTTCAACTCCATCCGGGATCTAGTCCAGGTGGGAGACATAGAGATTTGCAAGATACATACGGATCTGAATGTTGCAGACCCGTTGACTAAGCCTCTTCCACGAGCAAAACATGATCAGCACCAAGGCTCCATGGGTGTTAGAATCATTACAGTGTAATCTAGATTATTGACTCTAGTGCAAGTGGGAGACTGAAGGAAATATGCCCTAGAGGCAATAATAAAGTTATTATTTATTTCCTTATAATCATGATAAATGTTTAT
Organism: Triticum dicoccoides; assembly: GCF_002162155.2. NCBI lineage: Eukaryota > Viridiplantae > Streptophyta > Magnoliopsida > Poales > Poaceae > Triticum > Triticum dicoccoides. The sequence goes on along the minus strand of NC_041391.1, from coordinate 653,935,279 downwards.
TATTCATGCTAGAATTGTATTTACCGGAAACATAATACATGTGTGAATACATAGACAAACAAAGTGTCACTAGTATGCCTCTACTTGACTAGCTCGTTAATCAAAGATGGTTATGTTTCCTAACCATGAACAATGAGTTGTTATTTGATCAACGAGGTCACATCATTAGTAGAATGATCTGATTGACATGACCCATTCCATTAGCTTAGCACCCGATCATTTAGTATGTTGTTATTGCTTTCTTCATGACTTATACATGTTCCTATGACTATGAGATTATGCAACTCCCGTTTACCGGAGGAACACTTTGGGTACTACCAAACGTCACAACGTAACTGGGTGATTATAAAGGAGTACTACAGGTGTCTCCAATGGTCGATGTTGGGTTGGCGTATTTCGAGATTAGGATTTGTCACTCCGATTGTCGGAGAGGTATCTCTGGGCCCTCTTGGTAATACACATCACATAAGCCTTGCAAGCATTACAACTAATATGTTAGTTGTGAGATGATGTATTACGGAACGAGTAAAGAGACTTGCCGGTAACGAGATTGAACTAGGTATTGGATACCGACGATCGAATCTCGGGCAAGTAACATACCGATGATAAAGGGAACAACGTATGTTGTTATGCGGTCTGACCGATAAAGATCTTCGTAGAATATGTAGGAGCCAATATGGGCATCCAGGTCCCGCTATTGGTTATTGACCGGAGACATGTCTCGGTCATGTCTACATTGTTCTCGAACCCGTAGGGTCCGCACGCTTAAGGTTACGATGACAGTTATATTATGAGTTTACATGTTTTGATGTACCGAAGGAGTTCGGAGTCCCGGATGAGATTGGGGACATGACGAGGAGTCTCGAAATGGTCGAGACGTAAAGATTCATATATTGGATGATATGGTTAGGCCAAGGGGTCAAGCCCATGAGGCTTTAGATCGGTGCAAAAGGAGTTTTGCGGAGTTCAGGGGGCCAAACACCGGAGACCCTGGCGTCTGGCCCTGGGCCAGACGCCGAGGCCCATGGCGTCTGGGCCAGACGCCAAGGATTGTGGCGTTTGGTCCTGGAGTCCGAGTGGGACTCTTGCCTTTCGGGCAAAACCGACTTTGAGGAGGCTTTTGCTCCAAGTTTCGACCCCGGGGCTCAACGTATAAATAGAGGGGCAGGGCTAGCACCAAAGACACAAGAAGTTGATCCACGTGATCTATTCCTTAGCCGTGTGCGGCGCCCCCAGCCACCATATTCCTCGATAATACTGTAGCGGAGTTTAGGCGAAGCCCTGCTGCTGTAGTTCATCAAGATCGTCACCACGCCGTCGTGCTGACGAAACTCTTCCCCGACACTTTGCTGGATCGGAGTCCGGGGATCGTCATCGAGCTGAACGTGTGCTCGAACTCGGAGGTGCCGTAGTTTCGGTGCTTGATCGGTCGGGCCGTGAAGACGTACGACTACATCAACCGCGTTGTGCTAACGCTTTCGCTTACGGTCTACAAGGGTATGTAGACAACACTCTCCCCTCTCGTTTCTATGCATCACATGATCTTGCGTGTGCGTAGGAAAATTTTTGAAATTACTACGAAACCCAACACCATCATCTCTGGAAGAAGATCCCCCGAAGACGAACTCTGTGGAGAAGGGCTACGAGCCGGATTGCAAGATATATGTCTCGTTTATTATTCTTAGAGATAAAACAGGATATATTTACCGAAGTACTTTTTTTACTTACAGCTCGGTTGAGGGTTGTCCCCCTTGCGGGTGCTGTGCGGTAAGGACGCCCTCTGGGGCAGGGCTCCCTAGCGAGGGTTTCTTCCCTCGTTTGGAAACCTCTGTTTCCAAGTCTTTAGAGGAGTCCCTTTTCTTCCCGTTAGGAGAGGGGATTTTAGATTCACCTCCCCGATTATCCTCCTTCGCAGAGGCACTTACTCCCCCGATTTGGATGTGTAAAGTATGAAGCCCGCCTATGGCTTCTCTATTCCTCCCCTCATCTTCTCCTGATGGCACCTGATACGGTGCGCGCTCAAGCATCCTGGTTAATAAAGGATCCGGCGAGCCTTCGGGAAGGTGGGCCGAACACCTGATCCTCACCGCCTTTCTTATCCAGTCCTGGCAGAGAGCAATTTTTCAGAATGATGTTGTAACAAACATAAAGGGCGGCATGTTCGGTAGCGGAATTACTTACTTGGGTATCCGGATGGTTGTAGTTGAGACCCGCATCCTCGATGGTGTCCGGACACTTTATCCGTGATCCAAAGAACAATCCATACATCTCTTTGAGCGTCACGCTGAAGAATTGTTGAATAGTTCATGGTCCTTCCGGGTTGAACTCCCACATACGGAGAGATCGACGTTGGCATGGCAGGACCCGATGAACCAGCATTACTTGCATTACCTTGACAAGACTGACATCCCTCTTAAGGAGGTCTCGGATGTGGCTTTGCAGTGTCAGCACATCGTTAACTAGCCCCCAGTCCAGCCCCTTGTTGACCCATGACGCCAGTTGAGGCGGAGGGCCCGAGCGGAATGCTGGAGCAGCCGCTCGCTTTGTACCTCGGGGAGCTGTGATGTAAAACCACTCCCATTGCGATAAGTCGGAAACCTCCATGAAGGAACCCTTTGGCCATGGGGCGTCGGTGCTTTTGCTTATTATAGCGCCTACGCACTCCGCGTGACACCCGTCAATCATCTTCGGCCTCACATTGAAGGCCTTGAGCCATAGGCCGAAGTGGGGGGTGATGCAGAGGAAGGCTTCACACACGATGATAAAAGATGAGATGTGAAGGATGGAATCCGGAGCTAGATCATGGAAATCTAGCCCGTAATAGAACATGAGCCCTCTCACAAAGGGATCAAGACTAAAACCTAGCCCTCGAAGGAAGTGGGAAATAAAAATGACACTCTCGTTGGCTTCGGGAGTAGGGATGACCTGCCCTTGAGCAGGCAGCCTGTGCGGGATTTCGGCGGTGAAATACCTGGCCTCCCTAAGCTTCTTATGTCCTCCTCTGTGATAGAGGAGGCCATCCATCGGCCTTGAAGGTTGGATCCGGACATGGTTAAAGGTCCAAAGCGCTTAGCTTGAGCCTTGGGTGTTAGAACTCGAGGTGGGGGAAGGGAAGGATCGAGCGTGGGAAGAAAAGGACAGGCCTTGGCCCCTTTATAAAGAGGACGAATATCAAGCGTCCCCCGCGTGGCCGTTTGGAACTTGCCTAAAATTGAGGAGTCATATTAACAAGTGCGGTTGGGTTACCCACACCTGTATTGATGAGAATCCCGTGATAAGGGGAACACGATCTCTGCTTTGACAAGACGTGCCAATAAAACCACCTCACAACACGTGCAGTGGCAGACTGGGAAAAACGGTTCGTAATGATCGGGCCGTTGCGTATGTCATGCTATGAAAGGTTGTCAACAGATTAGATTTGTGGAATATTGTGCTCTCTATGGTGGTATGTGGAATTTGTTTTGCAGAGCCGGACACGATCCTTGTGTTCAAAATCTTCTATGGAGTATTCGAACAAGGAACCCGCCTTGCAATGCCGAAGACAATCTGCGCACCAGACTCATCATCATTGAAGCCTGATTCAGGGGCTACTGAGGGAGTCCTGGATTAAGGGGTCCTCGGACAGCCGGACTATATACTTTGGTCGGACTGTTGGACTATGAAGATACAAGATTGAAGACTTCGTCCCGTGTCCAGATGGGACTCTCCTTTGTGTGGAAGGCAAGCTTGGCAATTCGGATATGTAGATCTCCTTCTGTAACTGACTCTGTGTAACCCTAGCCCCCTCCGGTGTCTATATAAGCCGGAGGGTTTAGTCCGTAAGACGACAACAATCATAATCATAGGCTAGCTTCTAGGGTTTAGCCTCTACGATCTCGTGGTAGATCAACTCTTGTAATACGCATATCATCAAGATCAATCAAGCAGTAAGTAGGGTATTACCTCCATCGAGAGGGCCCGAACCTGGGTAAACATCGTGCCCCCCGCCTCCTGTTACCATTAGCCTTAGACGCATAGTTCGGGACCCCCTACTCGAGATCCGCCGGTTTTGACACCGACACCCCACGCCCGGTCCCGTCCTTCCCTCGTCGACTTCGACCTACTCCGCTCGCCGGAGTTCGCCGGAGCTCCTCCGCCCCCGATTGGGACCAGATCCACCAAGGCGACGATCCAAATGCCGCGCCTCGACCCGCACCGCTTCGTCCCAGGATCTCCTCGTCCAACTTATCGCGAGGTCGATTTCGCCCGTCCCTGAGTTTTCATGATATGTGTGCACTTTGCCATGTCATAACTTTGTGTGTGTTGCTCCGTCTTGCGTGCATAATATGTCAAAATGTTCATTCATCTCAGAGTGCTCTTCATGATGGACTAGTTTGCATGCATGTTCCTGTTCATATTGATGTCTTAATCTTCGTTGCAAAACTGCTAAGTGATATAAACTGTTGGAATCTGCTGATTGTTAACATCATGTATGCATCTTGTGAGTGGTGTCACTTTGTCCCTGTTAATCCTATGATGATGATATTGATATGCACATGTTCTGCTCTTCATGTTATACATGTTGGTGTGCTTTGCATTCATGTTAGGATGCATCTTGATTTCTTAATCTCTATTGCAAAAGTGCATGTTGTTCTTAACTACTAAAAACTGATGTAACTTGCCTATTTGTCTTTTTTATATCTTTTTGTGTGATTTTCTTTTGAGCAACATGTCTACATGTTTTACGATCATATTTATGCCATATTTACAGTGGTGCAATCTATGTATTTTGATATACCCTTTAGTGAGTGCATCAATGCTCATGAAGTGGGCTACTTGTTGTTAATGTTCTGTCAAGTCTGTTTCTGTCATATCATGTTGCTATGTTTGCTTGATGCTACCAATTAATCCATGCATATTCTGGAGATTCTTATTTGACATGTTTTGTTTTCTATGTTATGCTATATCATGCCATGCCTTTTGATGTCCTATATATGTCATGTAGAATATGTTTTCATTAACATTAAGATGCCTACATGTTGTTCTAGATTTCTGTTAACTTCACGATGCCTTGTTGTGAGCTTGTTATTGATTGACCTATGCCTATTCTGGAGATGCTCCAATTACATGTTTTGAAGTATGCTATGAGTGCTTTGTCCAGATGCCAAATTTGATAATTTTGGATGTCATATGACCTCTGTTTCATGCTTGCAAACATGCCATGCTAATGTTGTTGTTTTACACTTGCTGAAATTGTTTCAACATTCAAACTTGTCTTGTTGGTTCCCACTAATCCGTAAGCCTTATGTATATGATGCCATGATGTTATTTTCTCTTTGTTATGTGTACTTTGATGCCATGCCCTTGGTTGCTAGGTATATTTGTTGTAGCATCTTTGTTTCATGCCCCCAACATGCCATCATATTAACTCTGCTCATGCATATGCTCCTGTATTATAAAGTTTCTTTTTGCATTGATCCTATTGGTTTAATCTTGATGCCTATGAACCTGAACCTTAATGATATTGGAAGTATGTTATCTATACATGAAGTGCATGTCAAGTTTGTGCTCATATGATTCCTGTAGCATGTTGTTTTGATGATTGCAAAGTGCCTACTTGCTGTTTTGGTCAGTTTGTCCTTTAAACTAGTTTGGAGTGTATGTGTTGCACTGTTGCTCCATTTTGAGCATACTCTATATGAAACTTGCTTAGAATTGCATGTATTTTCATCATGTCATGTTGAATCCTTGTTTGAGAGTGTTTGCTTGATGTTTGAATGCATTATTCATCAATGCCATGTTTGACTTGTTTTGCTCATATCTTCTAGGCCGTAGCTCCGAACTAAATGAACTTTATATGTAACTTGACTAGAATTCGTGTAGATCATCTTGGTGCATCTTAACTTGCTGTTTAATAACTTCAACATAAGGTTTATTCAGATCTGGACCAATTTTGAAATTTGCATATGAGGGCTTACCGGATTTGTTATAAGTTGTTTCCGGCCTCATTTAAACTTGCTTTGAAGTGTTGTTCTTATTTGCATCATCTCTTGACATGAGTAGCATCATATAGCCTTTGTCATGCATCATGCTTGGTTGTGCATCATGTCATGTTTATGTGTTGTGTGTTTACCATGTTGTTTGCTTCTTTGCGGTTGTGCTTCTTCTCGATAGTTCTTGTTTCGTTGCGATCGCGAGGATTCGTTCGACTACGCTTGGTTCATCTTCGTCTGTTTGTCTTCTTCATAGACTCGTTCTTCTTCCTAGTAGGATTTCAGGCAAGATGATCGTTACCCTGGATTTCACTACTATCATTGCTATGCTCGTTGCTTCGTTCTATCGCTATGTTGCGCTACCTGTCACTTGTTTATCAAGCCTACCAAATTGCCATGTCAGCCTCTAACCTTTTCACCCTTTCTAGCGAACCGTTGTTTGGCTATGTTACCGATTTTGCTCAACCCCTCTTATAGCGTTGTTAGTTGCACGTGAAGTTGAAGATTGCTCCAGGTTGGAACATGATTATGTCGGGATATCACAATATCTCTTATTTTAATTAATGCATCTAGGTAAAGGGTGAAAGGCTCGGCCTTATGCCTGGTGTCGTGGTTCTAAGCCTGACAGTAGAGTGGGGGTAGGTATGGAGAGGCAAGGTCCTAGCTATGGAGAAGTTGTAAACACAAGGGATGTACGAGTTCAGGCCCTTCTCGGAAGAAGTAAAAGCCCTACGTCTCGGAGCCCAGAGGCGGTCGAGTGGATTATGTGTATATGAGTTACAAGATGCCGAACCCCTCTACCTGTGGGGGGGTGGCTTATATAGAGTGCGCCAGGACCCCAGCCAGCCCACGTAGGAGAGGGTTTAAGGTGAGTTAAGTCCGGGGCGTTACTGGTAACGCCCCACATAAAGTGTCTTTACTATCATAAAGTCTACTTAATTACAGGCCGTTGTAGTGCAGAGTGCCACTTGACCTTCTTGTGGTCGAGTGAGTCTTCGTGGTCGAGTCCTTCAAGTCAATCGAGTGAGTCCCTCGTTGGTCGACTGGAAGGTGACCTCTTCTAAGGGTGTCCTTGGGCAGGGTACTTAGATCAGGTCTGTGACCCTACCCTAGGTACATGACCCCATCATTAGCCCCCGAATGGATTGAGGCTTCGAGTGAGGAAGGAGTTGATGTTATTTCCGATTAACTTTTGCACACTGGTCGTGCGTTGTTCTGGACCAAAGAATCTCTTCGTTGATAGTGACCAACTTGTCTTCAGTCGACTCGATCCATTCTCTTCTTTCGTCGAGTGATCTTTCGGGCTTTGACGATTTCCGAGCGACGGATCGCAGGAAATCCCGCGTCTGACAGACCGGTCTGCCGTTCGCGGATTCCGCGGGATGCGAAATTTGGGGAAGCGCGCGAAATGGAGCGGACCACGGCGTTCGGATGGGACGGGATATAGACGCCTCGATCCCCGCGCCGCTTTCTTCGCCACGTATCCCGCCTGCATAACTGTTCCTGGATATGATTAGATCGACCGGGCCCACCTGTCATCCACTCGGAAGGGACCTTATAAATGCGCCCGGCGAGGGTTTTTTGTACAGTGCCTCAGTATTCCCTTTCTCTGCTCCCTTCGTCTCCGCCCGACGCGCTTGCTCTCGCCTCCGCCCAACCTCTCCTCGCGCTTCTCGTCGGCAACCATGGCCAAGGAGAAGACAGCGGCGCTGGAACGCGCGAAGAAGGCGTCGGCGACAGAGAAGGCGAAGAGGAGATCCACCAGCCGCGGCGGGTCTTCGTCTAGATCCCGCCTGCCGAAGGGCTGGGTCCAAGGAGATTGGATCCAGTCGACCATCACGGAGAAAGATCTCCTCGACATGGCCAACGAGGGCTTGATCCCCCATGGAGCTGCGAGGCTTCCGGGGAAGGAGTGGCAGCCCCAGCCAGAAGAGGGTGAGTGCGTGCTCTTGGCCACCCATGTTGATCGTGGATTTTCTTTGCCGCCGAGTATTTTCTTCCGTGGTTTCTTGAACTTCTTTGGAGCGCAGCTCCACCACTTTACCCCAAATTCTATCGCCTATCTTGCCGCGTTCGTGTCCATGTGTGAGGGTTTTCTGGGCTGTCGACCGCACTGGGGCTTGTTCAAGCATATATTCACGTGTCGCTCTCAGACCGTGAAGAAGGCGAGCCCAGGCGATGAAAGAACCCGAGTCGTCCAAATGTGTGGGGGCCTGGGGATCCAGGTGAGGAATAAGAGCACCTTCCCAGCCATGACTTTTCCCGAGTCAGTCAGAGGCTGGCAGTCGACCTGGTTCTACTGCCAGGATCAGTCGACGCCGGGGCAGTCGAGTGGACTCCCTCAGTTTACCATGGACCGAGTGAACAAGCCCTCCTCTCTGAAGTTGATTCCGGAGGAGAAAGCTGACGTGAAGATGTTGATGGAGCACGTGGTACAGTTGGTTCGGGAGGGAGTGACGGGCATGGATCTCCTCGAGGTTTTCCTTAGGCGTCGTATCCAGCCCCTTCAGTTCCGGAGCCACTGCATGTGGTTGTACTGTGGGACTGAAGACGAGACTCGAGTCCATCCAGAAGCAGTCGACGATGTCACTCTGGAAAGATGGATGGCCGCCGTTACCGAAAACAAGGATAACCCACGCGGAGCCAGAAGGATTCCTCCACTCGACCACAACAGTGAACCAAACAAGGTATGCCTGCTCTGCTCTCCACTTTGTTCTTGTCATATTCATTTCTGTTTATTCTGCCAATTGGTCGATTGATCCTTGTCTTGATGTCTATCAGGCCCTCACCGAGCTGTACTCGATGCCCAATGGAGCACAGGCTCCGACTGAGGAGGGTGAGGCGAGTGGGGGCGAGAGCCAGGAGGAGGAGGAATGGGACTCGGACGTTGCTGAGGATGATGATGACGATGACGACGATGACGATGATGAAGATGACACTGAAGACGAGGAAGAAGAGGAGGAGGAGGTCGTACCACCGCGCTCAGAAAGGCGGTCGAAGCTTGTCCACGACCCTTCGACTGAACGTGGCAAGGGGGTTGCGACCGTTGCACAGTCGACCAAGCGCCCTCGGACCACCTCTCCGGCGCCGACTGAAAAGGCGCCGAAGCAGCCCCGGGCGGTTCCGTCGAAGCCGACCAAGCTCCTGCCGAAGATGAAGGTGTCCATCCCCACCATATCAGGGTAATCATGCTGCTTAAGTCTTCTTATTTTGTGTGAACTTTGTCTCTGGTTGACGCTGAAGTTAGTCGACTGATTCTTTGGAGTTGCAGTGCTGCTACTTATGAGACCTCGGCCCGGGCTGATGACCATGAGATGGAGGACGCAGCAACCTCAAAACCAGGTACTATATTCTTAACGCCGTTTTTAGTCGACTGACTCATGATCTCTAATCCTGATTCTTCTCTGTAGCTCCACCCAATGTTGTTATCACTCTCCCTGATGATGATGAGGATGAGGAACCGCTGAAGCGCAGAAAGAGTAGGAAAGCGTCTGCCAGCAGGGTGCCCCGGGATGTGACGGCGCCTGAGACTCTGATTGCGGAGGAAGAGAATACCACTCGACACACTGTGTCCTTCGCAGATCCACTGACGAGTGCTCAGCAGCCCTCCCTCTTCACGACGCACCACGTCCCAGAGGACCAAGCTGGCGCCGCGAAGGAGGCGATACACCAGGCAGGGATCATGATGGAGCAGTTAAGGACCATCCGGGATGCGAGCCAGGCAGCTTACGACACCAGTTCCGCCCTTCAAAGCAATGTTCAGGTCAGTCGACCACCGCCTGTTCTGTTAGGATATGCTATCAAAAACTTTTCTTTCTAGAATTTATAGTAGTCACCCACTGGGTGTGTCGATTCAGACTCCGTGTTAGCGGGAGCACGCTGAGTGCACCCGCTGGGTGTAGTCCCCAAGGCTAAGGTCGACTGCTGGCAGTCGGCCTTAGGCTTTATAATTTCAGGCTTTCCGTCATTCGACTATGTCGAATGGATTTCGCAAACCGGTGGGGGCACGCTGAGTGCACCCACTGGGTGTAGTCCCCGAGACTGTGGTCGACTGCTTGCAGTCGATTACAGTCTTAAAGAATACATCTCTCTCTTTTTTTTTGAGGTCGACTGGTCGACTCTATCTTCGATAGGATTAGTGGGGGCACGCTGAGTGCACCCACTGGGTGTAGTCCCCGAGACTACGGTCGAATGCTTGTATTCGGCTGTAGTCTTAGAAACGTGTGATTTTTCCTTTTTCACTCGGAAGTGAACTATATTTGACATTTAGTCGATTGGTTCTTCGCAGAACTCCTGTGATCTTGTGGCTCGCTACTCTGAGCTGGAAAACAAGCACGTTCAGCTCGAGCTGAACTTGAAGCTGGTTCAGGAGAAACTGACGAAGGCAAAGGAGGAGACCAAAGGTATGTTTGGTGAGACCTTGATGACTGCTTTTCCCTTTGTTTGTTTCAAAATCTGATCTTGCTGCAACTTGCAGGTAAGGTAAGGGAGGCCCAACAGAAGAAAGACCTTGAACTAGCTGAGAAGATCAAGCTTGCTGACGAGAAGTTAGCTTCAGTCACCAAGCTAGAACAGGACAATACCAATCTGAAAGCTGCTCTTGGGATCGCCAACAAGGAGGTCAGTCGACTGAAAACTGATAAAGCTGCCCTGACCGATCAAGTCAGTAAGTTGACTGGGAAGAAAAATGATCTGGAGGCCTTCCTGAGTGGTCTTGCCAAGAAGTTGTTTCTTATGCTTGAAGGTAAACCTCTATGTTAGGCAATTATTTCCAATCGTGGTTTTTCCATTCGACCATCACCTTGACTCGGTGATCGTCCTTGCAGAATTTTGTCAAAACTTTGAAGAAGAAACTAGCCAGCTGGAACCAAACCTCGACCCCGTCAATTCTCCGGTGAACGACGAAGTTGCCATGAATGTTTTCCGACTGGAGTCCCGTGTTGCAGCTGCCGTGGACTATCTTGCAAGGCTGACGGTCGCCACATCTCGCATCGACTCGACGCTCTGGCCCGGGGAGACACTTCAAAATGACCTTGAGTCGCTGATGGCTCGCTTGAACACAATCCCTGGTCGAGTGCAGGAGTGGAAGAAGTCCTCGGCTCGATGCGGTGCAGATGTCGCTCTGTGTCTGGCCCGAGTCCACTGCAAAGATGCGCGAGAAGAGAAGCTGGCGGCCCTCCGGGTGGCCAACACCAAGAAACATGACTTCAGGTCCTTTATGGAAACTTTCCTTGCGGCTGCCACTCGGATCGCAGATGGAATTGATCTTGATGAGTTCGTTGCACCTTCCAGCCCTCCACAGGAGGGGTAAAAAACTTCTTCTAAGCTCAACGCTTTAAATTTGCCTCGGTATGCCGAGTGGAGTTGTAACCGATAAACCTTAACGGGCTTAGCACCCGAGCACTTTCGGTTCCTTTAGGTATCGATCCGAACTTGAATTTTGTCGTTTGAATATGATTGCTCTTGGCTCGAAATGTCTTTTGTAGGTTTAAAGCAGGGCGCTTACTGCAATCGACTTATTCCTTAGTCCACTTAGGTGAGCGCTGGGCTACAGCTAAGCCCCCGAGTGAGAGGTTTGCTCTTCACTTGGTAGGATTCTTGATTACTTAGGCGAGTACTTGGACTGCAGCTAAGCCTCCGAGTGGAAGTCTGGCTTACCACTCGGTAGGATTTTTGATTACTTAGGCGAGTACTTAGATTGCAGCTAAGCCCCCGAGTGGAAGTCTGGCTTACCACTCGGTAGGATTTTTGATTACTTAGGCGAGTACTTGGACTGCAGCTAAGCCTCCGAGTGGAAGTCTGGCTTACCACTCGGTAGGATTTTTCATTACTTAGGCGAGTACTTGGACTGCAGCTAAGCCCCCGAGTGA
>NC_041391.1:653922474-653923173 GCF_002162155.2 Triticum dicoccoides | reverse complement strand
ACTTGGACTGCAGCTAAGCCCCCGAGTGGAGGTTTGCTCTTCACTCGGTAGGATTCTTGATTACTTAGGCGAGTACTTGGACTGCAGCTAAGCCCCCGAGTGGAAGTCTGGCTTACCACTCGGTAGGATTTTTGATTACTTAGGCGAGTACTTGGACTGCAACTAAGCCTCCGAGTGGAAGTCTGGCTTACCACTCGGTAGGATTTTTATAACTTAGGCGAGTACTTGGACTGCAGCTAAGCCCCCGAGTGAGAGGTTTGCTATTCACTCGGTAGGATTTTCATAACTTAGGCGAAACGGATTCGCAGCTAAGCCTCCGAGTGAGAGGTTTGCTCTTCACTCGGTAGGATTTTCATAACTTAGGCGAAACGGATTCGCAGCTAAGCCTCCGAGTGAGAAGTCTGGCTCACCACTCGGTAGGATTTTTTACAAACTTAGGCGGAACGGATTCGCGGCTAAGTCACCCACTGAGGGGGAATTTTATTAGACAAAATAAAAAGTGACAAAAATTATGGAGGAACTATGACACTATTATTTTGAGGTCCATGAACTACAGAAGTACTTTATTGCAACTCATCCGAGTGATAAAACTTAAGTGTAAAATGGGCGGAGTAGTTCCGCGTTCCAAGCTCGGGGCTCGTCGATATTATGCTCGACGTTGTAAAGACGGTACGCCCCGTTGTGGAGAACCTTGGTGAC
>NC_041391.1:653763340-653922464 GCF_002162155.2 Triticum dicoccoides | reverse complement strand
ATTCTTGATTACTTAGGCGAGTACTTGGACTGCAGCTAAGCCCCCGAGTGGAAGTCTGGCTTACCACTCGGTAGGATTTTTGATTACTTAGGCGAGTACTTGGACTGCAGCTAAGCCCCCGAGTGGAAGTCTGGCTTACCACTCGGTAGGATTTTTATAACTTAGGCGAGTACTTGGACTGCAGCTAAGCCCCCGAGTGAGAGGTTTGCTCTTCACTCGGTAGGATTTTCATAACTTAGGCGAAACGGATTCGCAGCTAAGCCTCCGAGTGAGAGGTTTGCTCTTCACTCGGTAGGATTTTCATAACTTAGGCGAAACGGATTCGCAGCTAAGCCTCCGTGTGAGAAGTCTGGGTCTTCACTCGGTAGGATTTTTTACAAACTTAGGCGGAACGGATTCGCGGCTAAGTCACCCACTGAGGGGAAATTTTATTAGACAAAATGAAAAGTGACAAAAATTATGGAGGAACTATGACACTATTATTTTGAGGTCCATGAACTACAGAAGTACTTTATTACGACTCATCCGAGTGATAAAACTTAAGTGTAAAATGGGCGGAGTAGCTCCACGTTCCAAGCTCGGGGCTCGTCGATATTATGCTCGACGTTGTAAAGACGGTACGCCCCGTTGTGGAGAACCTTGGTGATGATGAAGGGACCTTCCCAAGAAGGAGCAAGCTTGTGTGGTTTGTGCTGATCCACTCGGAGAACCAAATCTCCTTCCTGGAAGGCTCGACCTCTCACATTTCTGGCGTGGAAACGACGCAAATCTTGTTGGTAGATGGTCGACCGGATCAGAGCCATCTCCCTTTCTTCCTCTAAAAGGTCGACTGCGTCCTGCCGCGCTTGTTCAGCTTCTGCTTCGTTGTAGATTTCAACTCGAGGAGCATTGTGGAGAAGATCACTCGGCAAGACTGCTTCAGCTCCGTAGACCAAGAAGAATGGAGTTCTTCTGGTCGACCAATTAGGTGTGGTCCGTAGTCCCCAAAGCACTGAGGGAAGTTCGTCGACCCAAGCTCCAGCTGCATGCTTGAGATCACGCATCAGTCGGGGTTTCAATCCCTTGAGAATCAGGCCATTGGCTCGCTCCGCTTGTCCATTCGACTGCGGATGGGCGACTGAAGCGTAGTCGACCCGTGTGCCTTGAGAGCTACAGAAATCTCTGAATTCCTCCGAGTCAAAGTTCGACCCATTATCCATAATGATGCTGTGCGGGACTCCATATCTGAATATTAGTTCCCTGGTGAAGCTAACAGCAGTACCGGCGTCAAGGTTCTTGATTGGTTTAGCCTCAATCCACTTGGTGAACTTGTCGACTGCCACCAGTACATGCGTGAAGCCACTTCGCCCTGTTCTCAAAGGACCGACCATGTCCAACCCCCATACTGCGAAAGGCCAGACGAGTGGAATGGTCTTCAGGGCTGATGCAGGCTTGTGTGACATATTCGAGTAAAACTGACATCCCTCGCACTTATCCACTATCTCCTTTGCCATCTCATTCGCCTTTGGCCAGTAAAATCCGGCTCGGTAAGCTTTGGCCACGATGGTCCGAGAGGACGCGTGATGACCACAGGTTCCCGAGTGAATATCATTAAGGATGATTCGACCTTCTTCCGGCGTTATGCACTTCTGACCGACTCCAGTCGCTCTTTCTCTGTATAACTGTCCTTTGATTACGGTAAAGGCCTTAGATCGGCGGACGATCTGTCGAGCCTCTTCCTCATCCTCCGGGAGCTCTTTTCTTAGGATATACGCGATATATGGAACTGTCCAATCGGGAATGACCACCAAGATCTCCATGACCAAGTCGACCACTGCTGGGACTTCAACCTCAGTCGGATCTGTGACACTCTTGGGCTGTGGAGCTTCCTCGGTGAAAGGATCTTCTTTGACTGACGGAGTGTGTATATGCTCCAAGAACACACCACTCGGAATGGCTTCTCTCTTGGAACCTATCTTTGCTAGATCATCAGCTGCTTGATTTTTCAGTCGGGGTATATGATGGAGCTCCAACCCCTCGAACTTCTTTTCCAGCTTCCTCACTGCACTGCAGTATCCAGTCATGGCTGGGCTTCTCACGTCCCACTCCTTCATCACTTGATTGACCACTAAATCCGAGTCGCCATAGACCATCAGGCGACGGATGCCGAGTGAAATGGCCATGCGCAACCCATATAAGAGGGCCTCATATTCTGCCTCATTGTTGGAGGAATCAAAGTGAATCTGGAGCACATATCTGAGCTTATCTCCTCTGGGGGAAACCAGGACAACCCCAGCACCGGAACCATTCAACATCTTAGAGCCATCAAAGAACATGGTCCAATGCTCCGAGTGAACTTCAGTCGGCTGCTGCTGTTCAATCCACTCGGCGAGGAAATCTGCTATTGCCTGGGACTTAATGGCTTTCTTTGCCTCAAACTTGGTATCAAGGGGAAGAAGTTCAATCGCCCATTTGGCCACTCGACCAGTTGCATCTCTGTTGTGCAAAATCTCTGATAGTGGAGCGTCGCTGACGACTGTGATGGAATGATCAGAGAAATAATGAGCAACCTTCTTTGTGGTCATGTATATTCCATACACAAGCTTCTGATAATGAGGATATCTCTTCTTGGATGGAGTCAAGACTTCAGACAAATAATACACTGGGCGCTGAACTTTGAGAGCTTTTCCTTCTTCCCGCTCGACCGTTAGCACAGTACTGACGACTTGTCCTGTGGCTGCGATATAGAGCAACAGAGGCTCTTTGCTGATTGGACCAGCAAGCACCGGTTGGGTGGAGAGCAGAGCTTTTAGCTCGGCAAACGCTGCATCAGCTTCTGGAGTCCACTCGAACTTGTCTGCCTTCTTCATCAGTCGGTAAAGAGGCAATGCCTTTTCACCGAGTCGTGAGATGAATCGACTTAACGCGGCCAAGCATCCAGTAAGCTTCTGGACATCGTGCACTCGCACAGGGCGTTTCATTCGGAGAATAGTGCCGATCTTCTCTGGATTAGCGTCGATTCCTCGTTCGGAAACGAGAAAACCGAGTAACTTGCCACCAGGAACTCCAAATGTGCACTTTGATGGATTGAGCTTGATATCATACCTTCTGAGGTTGGCAAATGTTTCGGCGAGATCAGCGAGCAGGTCGGAACCTTTTCGTGACTTGACAACGATATCATCCATATACGCTTCCACATTCCGACTGATTTGAGTGAGTAGACACTTCTGAATCATTCGCATAAATGTGGCTCCGGCATTCTTGAGGCCGAATGGCATGGTGATATAGCAGAAGCACCCGAATGGAGTGATGAAAGCTGTTTTTACCTCGTCGGGTCCGTACAGACGGATCTGGTGGTACCCGGAGTAGGCGTCTAGAAAAGACAGTCTCTCGCATCCCGCGGTCGAGTCAACAATTTGATCTATGCGAGGGAGAGGAAAATGATCTTTCGGGCAGGCCCGGTTGATGTGCTTGAAATCAATGCACATTCGGAGTGATTTGTCTTTCTTAGGAACCATGACGACATTAGCGAGCCACTCGGAGTGGTATATCTCTCGGATAAATCCTGCCGCCAACAGTCGAGCCACTTCCTCACCAATGGCTTTTCTCTTCTGGACGGCGGACCGCCGAAGATGCTCTTTAACTGGTTTTGCAGATGAGTCGACTCTTAGACGATGCTCAGCCAGTCCCCTGGGAACACCTGGCATGTCAGCGGGCTTCCATGCGAAAATGTCCCAGTTCTCACGGAGGAACTGGATGAGCGCTTCTTCCTATTTTGGGTCGAGTGTTGTGGAGATGCGGGTCGGAGCTGCATCGGGGTCGGTCGGGTGAATGTGAACAGGCTTCGTCTCACCGGACGACTGAAATGCAGACTCTGTGGCGGGTTTCTTGGATCGCAGCAAGTCACTCGGATCTGCCTTTTGCTTGTATTCTTCGAACTCGACCGCTGTCACCTGGGAATCAGCAATCTTTGAGCCTTTCTGGAAGCACTCTTCTGCCTTTTCCCGGTCACCGGTGACAGTGATCACTCCTTTGGGGCCGGGCATCTTCAATTTGAGGTACACGTAACATGGTCGAGCCATGAACCGTGCATAAGCTGGTCTCCCCAAAATGGCATGATATGCACTCTGAAAATCCACGACCTCGAACGTCAACTTCTCTTTGCGAAAATGTTTCGAATCGCCAAACACCACGTCCAGAGCTATTTGGCCGAGTGACTCGGCTTTCTTTCCTGGTATAACTCCATGAAAGCTCATGTTACTGGTGCTCAGTCGGGACATCGGAATGCCCATTCCTTTCAGTGTGTCTGCATACAACAAATTCAGCCCGCTTCCACCGTCCATCAGCACTTTTGTCAGTCGAGTGCCTTCGACAACTGGATCGACCACCAAAGCTTGCCTCCCAGGGGTGGCAATATGAGTCGGGTGATCAGATTGGTCGAATGTGATGGGTATTTGGGACCATTTTAGATAATTTGCTTTTGCTGGGGCAACCATGTTCACTTCTCGGTTAATGACTTTCAATCGACTCTTGCTTTCCACATCTGCAAAGATCATCAAAGTGGAGTTGATATGCGGATATCCTTCCTCACTGTCCTCCTTGTCTTCGGCCTTGTCCGACTCCTTCTCCTTGTCCTTAGACTGTTTTCCCTGAAACTGCTGGATCAGGAGTCGACATTGGCGAGTGGTATGCTTCGGGTAGATGATATTCCCCTCTTCGTCTTTCTTCGTGTGGATGTGACACGGCATATCCATCACGTCGTTCCCTTCTTTATCCTTCACCTTCTTAGGGTTCCAGGATCCTTTTGGTTTCCCGTTAAACTTTCCTTGAGTCACGGCCAGAGCCTCTCCAGGAGCTGCCGGTTCAGCCTTCCGCTTCTGTTTCCGACTGGTGTTTCCCTTTTCCGACTGGCTCGGCTTGTGCTTGCCTCTTCGGAGTCGGTCTTCTTCTTCGCCGTTGGCGTACTTGGTAGCAATCTCCATCATCCGACTCAAGGTCATGTCACCGGTTCGACCAAACTTCAAGCTCAATTCTCTGTTCTTGACGCCATCTTTAAAGGCGCAGACTGCCTGATGATCAGACACATTCTCCACAGTATGGTGCAAAGTGATCCATCTCTGAATATACTCTCTGAGAGTCTCATTGGTCTTCTGCATGCAGACTTGCAACTGTGTCAGTCCAGCCGGTCGCTTGCAAGTTCCTTCAAACGTTCTGATGAACACTCGGGACAGATCTTCCCAAGTGTAAATGCTGCTAGGAGGTAATTGAGTCAACCATGCCCTGGCAGAACCTTCCAGCATGAGAGGCAAATGCTTCATGGCCACCTCGTCGTTTCCACCACCAATCTGAACTGCCACTCGGTAGTCCTCAAGCCAAGTTTCAGGCTTAGACTCACCAGTGAACTTGCTGACTCCTGTTGCCAACCTGAAATTGGGAGGGATAACTGCGGCTCTGATAGCTCTGCTGAAACATTCAGGACCAGAAACATGCACTCGACTGCTTGTGGGCGCATCTCTGTTGAGTCCACCTCGATGGGCTCTGTTCCGGTCGACCAAACCTTGCACGATAATAGATCGCGCGTCAAAGCCTGGTTCTCGGGGGTCGACTGGAACTCTTCGCCCCGCACTGGGCTGACGCCTGTCATCTTGCTGCCGAGGAGTGTAAGACCCACCCCTCGGAGGGGAATTGGGCACTCGACGTCTATCATCTCGGTCGAGTCGGTCACCATATTGGTCTCGCCGATTCTCGCGCCCTTCACGCCGCGGAGGCGATCTGGGGTTGTGAGCTGACTGAACCGTATTCGCAGCGACGGATCGACTGTGAATTCTGTTGCGCGATTGCGACACGGCCGAATTCTGATCTCCTGCTGCCCCGGAGCAGATCCCTGATCTGCATCAAGCCTCTGCCAGCTTCCGACTGAGAGGGCTGGATGGACTCTGCTATACGGATCGCAGCTGCTAAATTCTGGATTGGGGTTCGATATACCTGAGTCGGCGGGAAGAGTTGACGTCGACTGGTGTCGGGAACTCGTTGCCGCGCACGCTCGTCGAGTGCTCGCTGAAGATTCTCCAGTCGAGTGCGTTCGGCCAAATTGGCCAAACGTGCCTCCTCCAAGGCGCGAGCCTCGGGGGTTTCTCCTGCGATGGGAGTACGCAGGACATCCACGTTCCTGTGGCGAAGTTCTTCTCTTTGCAGAGAGTCGAGTGGCTCGGGCTGGTACTCTTCGTGATCTCGTGCGGGGTCGCCTCCGTCGCCTGCTCCACCATCACGGGCGAAGCCAGGGGGACTGCGGGGCCCGTCGACCATCAGGATTTCCGCCGCTGGATCACTGCTATCGCACTCGGATGCGGTCTCTACGGAGCCAGTCGACAGATCGAACAGGCCGTAGAGAGATTCGTCGGGCTCGATTGCCGCAACTTGGGTGGTGGCCATCTGGCGAGCCACCGCGTGCCTCACCCACCGCTGAATCCTCGACCGGCCCGAGCGCTTGCGCTGGCGGGATACCGGGAAGGTGGTCGATGGGGATGTCGACCGATACGGGGTCGACGGTTGCCGCAGCAGAACGCCGCGGACACATGCGCGAAAATGCGTCGCACCGCGGATGGGGAGCGCATCAACGTCGAGTGGAGCCTCCTGGAGCCAGGCGGAGTCGTCGGCGACGAAGATGAGAGCGCCGAGACGGATTTCTCGACCCTCGACCAAAACTCCAGCAGCCACCATGATGAAAGTACTCGGAAGAATCGCAACTTCCCCACAAAATCGCTAAAACACCTGCCCCACGGTGGGCGCCAACTGTCGTGGTTCTAAGCCTGACAGTATAGTGGGGGTAGGTATGGAGAGGCAAGGTCCTAGCTATGGAGAAGTTGTAAACACAAGGGATGTACGAGTTCAGGCCCTTCTCGGAAGAAGTAAAAGCCCTACGTCTCGGAGCCCAGAGGCGGTCGAGTGGATTATGTGTATATGAGTTACAAGATGCCGAACCCCTCTACCTGTGGGGGGGTGGCTTATATAGAGTGCGCCAGGACCCCAGCCAGCCCACGTAGGAGAGGGTTTAAGGTGAGTTAAGTCCGGGGCGTTACTGGTAACGCCCCACATAAAGTGTCTTTACTATCATAAAGTCTACTTAATTACAGGCCGTTGCAGTGCAGAGTGCCACTTGACCTTCTTGTGGTCGAGTGAGTCTTCGTGGTCGAGTCCTTCAAGTCAGTCGAGTGAGTCCCTCGTTGGTCGACTGGAAGGTGACCTCTTCTAAGGGTGTCCTTGGGCAGGGTACTTAGATCAGGTCTGTGACCCTACCCTAGGTACATGACCCCATCACCTGGTGTTTTGTTCCACTCTTGTCGCCTTAGTTTCCGTCATACCGGTGTTATGTTCCTTGATTTTGTGTTCCTTACGCGACTGAGTTTATGGGAACCCCTTGATAGTTTGCTTTGAATAAAACTCCTCCGACAAGGCCCAACCTTGGTTTTACATTTGCCTAACAACCTATAACCTTTCCCTTGGGAGTAATTAACCCAAGGGTCATCTTTATTTTAAACCCCTCCCCCCCTGGGCCAGTACTTCTCTAAGTGTTGGTCCGAACCGAGCAGCCTGCGGGGCCACCTCGGGGAAACTTGAGGGCTGGTTTTACTCGTAGCTTGTCTCATCCATTGTGTCCTGAGAACGAGATATGTGCAGCTCCTATCAGGATTTGTCGGCACATCCGGGCGGTCTTGCTGGTCTTGTTTTACCATTGCCGAAATGTCTTGTAATTGGGATTCCACGACTGATTGGGTCTTCCTGGGAGAAGGAATATCCTCCGTTGGTCGTGAGAGCTTATAATGGGCTAAGTTGGGACACCCCTACAGGGTATAAACTTTCAAGAGCCGTGCCCACAGTTATGTGGCAGATGGGAATTTGTTAATATCCGGTTGTAGAGAACTTGACACTTGACTTAACTAAAATGCATCAACCGCGTGTGTAGCCGTGATGGTCTCTTCTCGGAGGATTCCGGAAAGTGAACACGGTTTGGGTTATGTTTGGACGTAAGTAGTTTCAGGATCACTTCTTGATCATTACTAGTTTGCGACTGTTTGCGTAGCTTCTCATCTTATTCTTGTATTCATAAGTTAGCCACCATATCATGCTTAGTCGCTGCTGCAACCTCACCACTATCCATTCCTTACCCATTAAGCTTTGCTAGTCTTGATACCCATGGTAATGGGATTGCTGAGTCCTCGTGGCTCACAGATTACTACAATAACAGTTGCTGGTACAGGTAATGTGATGATCATGACGTGAGAGCGATGCTTTCTTATTTTGGAGTTCTTCTTCCGCTTCTTCTTCGTTCAGGGGATAGGCTTCAGGTCGGCAGCCTAGGCTAGCAGGGTGGATGTCGTTGGAGTTTCTATTTGTGTTTCATGCGTAGATGGATGTTGCTCTTATGTATGAGGTTATTGTATTCATGTGACATTGTATGCCTCTTGTATGTATCCCCAACTATTATGTAATAGTACGTTGTAATGATATCCACCTTGCAAAAGCGTCTCCAATATGCGCTTCTATCCTTGATGGGACCTTCGAGTTCCTTTAGGATAGGATCGCATATTGGGCGTGACACCGGGTCTGGCTTGTGTTCATATACTCGCCATCTCCTATCTCCTCGTCGTGGGCACTTTATTGGTCGTGGAGGGAAGGTATCTCCTCATCGTGGGCACTTCATTGGTCGTGGAGGAAATGAAGGTAAGGCGTGCTTGGCTGAAGTTCGTGCATGCCTTCACATGGACCGTCATGCTCTCCTAGCTCAGAGCTTGCTACTGACAGGAGTTATCATCCATTGTATATGCAGTATCTCCTAGCACTTTTTTGTATACCTCTTTGAGATCATTGAGCTATATATATTCATTTAGAGGCCCTGTGTATGTCGAACTCTAGTAATTGTCGAATTTCTATTATGGATTTGAGGAAAATGAGACTATATATCTATGTAGAGGCTCTATTTATGTCGAACTCTAGTGGGAATTGCTCGAAGAAATGAGATTTCTCATGTCGCCTCTTTGAAATCTTTGTCGTCCACATTAAATTCAAATTTATATGTAAATATGACATAGATGGCAATTTCTTAGTAATATTTACATATATTGTAGTAATATTGCAATGTTACCTTTTCATCGTTGTAGAAACCCACTTCATATGCACTGTCATGACCACCTTGATAGAATGTGGACAATTTGCTTATCTTGTCTGATGCATCGAACATGAAGAACAAATTCTCTTTCCATAGATTCGATTGCACTAACATTCATGCTTTGGACATGCCATGTTTAAAATATTATCCAATTTCTCCTTTTGTTGCTTCGAGCATGATGAGCAATTTGTCTTCTCATTGTCTTTCTTAATAATGTTCTGATTTTTTTCATGAGGAAACTGGGTTTCCTCATACTCCCTCCCTCTTATATTTCATTACGGAGGGAGTAAATGATAAGGGGATTTGGACTCATTTTATGTGCTGCATGATTCCATATTTCATACACTTGCTACACTTTACATCCCCGTTGTGTTGAGCATAACAATTATCATTGCATAATGGACAGCGTATTCTTAGATCGTGCATCAAATATATTTAAGCATTGCATATCTTGTGTTAACTCTCATGTGTATATACATATCATGATGGATGATGTGTATATCTAT
The DNA here is from genome assembly GCF_002162155.2 of Triticum dicoccoides. Classification (NCBI taxonomy): domain Eukaryota; kingdom Viridiplantae; phylum Streptophyta; class Magnoliopsida; order Poales; family Poaceae; genus Triticum; species Triticum dicoccoides. Next base: position 653,912,813 of record NC_041391.1, on the reverse strand, counting down.
CACGCACACACTTTTTCGTTTGTCTCTATGTTGTGTAGATACTCATGCTTACTTGTCAACTTCACAATCTCATTAGTTAAAAAACGAGCCATGACTAAGGGTTTGTTCAACGACGTTCTTTACGGACGCCCTCAAATGTCCACGGACATCCGGCCGGGCGGGCGGCACCCATCCAATGATATCCCTTGTATGCCCGGCCCCCTCTCCTTTTTTACCAAGTCAAATTTACTCATCTTGATAGCGGTTCTACTACTAAAAACGCATGGGTCAAGAAATAAACAATGTACAATCATAGGCGTCAGAGGTTTAAGTTACACACTCCATACAATAACTCAAAATGAAATCCACACAAATCTTGAAGCTGCTCCATCTATCAGGAGGTTGTACAAAAGCAGCACTAGATTAAACGCAGACACCATGTAACCACCAGTTTAGTACCCCGACCAGGGCACTGTACTCCAAATATTAACTATAAACGTTGCTCCTTATTCACAAAACTCACTCGTTGGCTTATTTCTTAGATGCCAGTAATTTGGTACTAAGATCACCATCATCGCTTCCTAGCGCACGCTTCTTAAGCGGAAGATACACGGCGAGTAACAACATCCAGACTAGCGATGCGATAATAGTAACCGGCCATGCATCCCGCGGGTTGTTGGAAACCTTCGTAGCCCATCCGATCAGGCCAAGTTAAAACAGCAAATACAGCGCTATGATCACATCCTACAAAGGAGAGACAAGCAGCAGGCAGGATAATAGATCGTTAGTTTCTGAGCACAAGAGAAAAATTCAGGAGAGATAAATTGTATGGAATTCAGCAATGAAGGGCATGGCAAGCAGGAGCCAGAGGTCACAACATATTCCTGATTAGTACAGTGAAAAGGTTAACACGCCACTAAAGCACCGAGCATTAGCAAATCAGAACGGCCAAAATCAGCAGACAGATACTTAAGGTGAATCTATTGGGATTCTCTTGTTATATAGGCTCTTGATACTAGCTGTGAGATTGTTGTCAAAAACAGTTGCATGTATCAAGCACAAAGATTCGATCCTTCTCAGTACTTTGGTAGGGCACAAAGATCTTGTCATGGCCAAAACATATGCTTCGTTTCTCTCCTTTGGGGTGGCAATGAGTGGGCTTCTCACCAATCCACTCTGACCATTATTAGCTCACCGGGAAGTTTGAGCTTACACCAACACAATCGTAAGAGTAATTTACTAGCATTAGAAAGTAGGATGCATCAATGCATAATTATGCCCGACAAATTGACCTGCCTACGTACGACTAGCAACAAATACTAATGGCATGGTTGCATAACTGTCAGAATGAAATTGAAACTGATGCAGGGTAGATCATCTAGAAGCGAGAGAAGTGGGGACAAGAGCAAAAGACTCACCAGCGCGATGATATACTTGAACGCGCGAAGGTTCATCACGGCCAGCTCCTCCTCCTTTGTCGCCGCCGGCCAGGCAGCGCCTTTCTCTAGGTCTAATTCCAAGGGGAGATCCGAACTCGGCAACGACATGGGCACGCTGACGGGGAGTTGATTCGCCTTTCTCGAGATGTACGGGAGGATCGGAACTCGGCGACGATGTACGCGGTGAGGGAGAGGGGCTTCGCGGGAAAGCAAACGGACAGGAGGCGCTATTATAATGGGCCGAGAGCAATTCGAGTTGGCTGCGTCGCCAAACAGGCTCTCGGTTTTAGGTAGGACACAAAGATCGTTCCTATCGTGGCCGAACCGGGAGTCCTTGTTTGGCCCGAGGCCCATGTCAAACGCGCTCTCGGGGGAGCTACTGTACGTCCGCTTTGTTCGGGATTTCCTATTTGGCGCATATGCGCCCGCTTGCCAACCGGCGCCTGCAGCGCTCGCTCGATGGGCCGGCCCAATAGTTTTTCTTCTTCTCTGTTTTTATTCAGCAAAAAGAATAGTGTTAGCTGTGATTCGAACCAGGGACCTCGCGTACGTAGTACCGCAGGTGCAACCAGCAGGCCAACACACTTTTTTTGTTTAGAATGAACTTTTACTTTCTTTTACGTTTTTCTGTTTTCCTTTTTTCCTTTTTCGTTTTCTGTTTTTTCCTTTTTCTTCTTCCGACTTCGATGAACTTTTTTTTCAAATCGATGAACTTTTTTCAGATTTGTAATTTTTTTTCAAATTTGATGAACTTTTATTCAAATCCGCTGAACTTTTATTGAATCTGATGAACTGTTTTCAAAATTGGTGAACTTTTTTTAAAAATTCTATAAACTTTTTTCAAATTTGATGAACTTTTTTCAAAATTTGATGAACTTTTTTTTCAAATTTAATGAACTGTTTTCAAAAATCGATGAACTTTTTTTGAAATCTGATGAACTAATTTCAAAATCGATGAACTTTTTCTGAATTTGATGAACTTTTCTCAAATCCGATGAACTTTTTTTCAAATTTGTGAACCTTTTCTCAAATGCGGTGAACTTTTTTTCATAAATAGGATGAACTCTTTTCAAAATCCATGAACTTTTTCCAAATTTGATGAACTTTTTTCAAATTTGATGAACTTATTTTTCAAATTCAATGAACTTTTGTTCAAGCTATAAAGTAAAACGTACAATATTCAAGAAATTCGAAAATACAAGTTATAGAGTAAACTGTATTGTTTTGTACAATAAATGGCGCGACTCTTATGGTTCTTATAGAGTTCGCGTTTGATTAGAATCACTAGTCATCCGATGCTGTATTGGTTAGCTGGAATATCCTGTTGCCTAGCTATGTGAGTTCAAGTCGTGGTTCTATCACATTTTTGCTTTCTTTTTTCACGACCTGCTCGCTCCATTTGTGGGCCGGCCCACTTGGCGCTGCCAGTAGGCGCCGGTTCGCTTCCCCGGCGCCGAATGCGCCGAATAGGAGCTCCCGCTTTGTTCTAAGTACCCTTTTGAAAATTTCTACAGCAATCTGTATGCCTCTGAAAACACGATCGGGATTGAGGAAGTACTATCTCATATACCACCGAGGGTGGATGCTGCCATGAATGACATGCTTAACGCTCGATATACCAACGCCGAGGTGAAAGCGGCTTTGTTCCAAATGTTTCCTACCAAGGCTTCAGGGTCCGACGGCTTTCCTGCACACTTCTTTTAGAGGCACTAGGAGTTGTGCGGTGGTGAGGTAACTGATATGGTGCTACGTGTTCTAAAGGGAGAGGATTCCCTGGAGGAGATAAACCAAACGTTCATTGTTTTAATTCCCAAGATTGCAAGTCCAAAAAACTTAGAACAGTTTAGACCGATAAGTCTCTGCAATGTGATCTTCAAGATTGCATCAAAGGTTCTAGCTAATCGGCTTAAGCTCATTCTCCCCAAAATCATCTCTGAGGAACGTCTTATCACGAATAACTTCATCTCTGCTTATAAATGTCTCCACTACATGAAAACGAGGAAGGTAAAGGGTAACAGATTCTGTGCTTTGAAACTTGATATGATGAAAGCATATGATAGAATTGAGTGGAATTATCTTGAACGGGTGATGCTAAAACTAGGCATAAGTGCACGTTTCACAGAGATTGTCATGAGGTGTGTTACATCAGTTTCTTTCTCTGTCATCTTCAATGGTGTAAGGCAAGAGGAGTTCAGCCCATCTCGAGGACTCAAGCAAGGTGACCCAATATCCCCATACCTTTTTTTGCTGGCCGCCGAGGGTCTGTCATGTTTGCTGAAGTCGGCTGATCCAAATGAAAGTGTTTGAGGCATCAAGGTGGCGGACGACGCTCCAGAGGTAAATCACTTATTATTCGCTGATGATAGCCTCTTATTTTTCAGTGCCACTCCTGAGATGGCGATGAGGGTGGACTCTTTGTTGCAACGTTACTGCGAGGCATCTGGCCAGCGCCTCAACAAGGACAAGTCATCAATCTTCTTCAGCAAGGGTTGTGCGGATCCTCTGAAGCAACAAGTGAAGCAAATCTTAGAGGTTCAGAATGAGAAAATGTCAGACAAATACCTTAGCCTTCCAGCTGATGTGAGAAGAGCAAAGGAAGGGTCTTTCAAATATCTAAAGGACCGTATATGGAAGCATGTGCAAGGTTGGATGGAGAAGGCTTTATCGGTAGGTGGTAAGGAAGTGCTAATTAAATCAGTTGCTCAGGCGATTCCTACTTATTCCATGGCTTGTTTTAAACTGCCTCGGGGCCTTTGCCAGCATATCAATGGTTTGTTGAGGAAATTTTGGTGGGGATCTAAGAAAGGCGAGAGGAAGACTGCCTGGGTTTCATGGGAAGTCATGTCACAGCCTAAGAGCATGGGTGGCATGGGCTTCCGCGATATTGAGCTCTTCAACTTGGCGCTACTTGCCCGGCAAGCATGGCGACTGCTGACTCAGCCGGATTCCCTCAGCGCCAGGATTCTTCGAGCGTTATACTATCCATCTTCTTCGATCCTCGAAGCAGAAGTTGGAAAGAATCCATCACAAGTATGGCGATCCATCGTTGAGGGGCGGGATGCACTTAAGCTGGGTCTTCTGAAGCGCATTGGATCGGGAGAGAGGACTAATATTTGGCACGATAATTGGATCCCCCGCGACTTCAAGCTTCGGACGGTTTGCCCAAAATCCTAGAATCCTCCCCAACTAGTTTCTAAGCTTATAAACGCGGTCACCTTTACATGGAACGGTGCGATGCTACATGAGCATCTGTACCCGATGGACGTGGAGGCAATCCTCAATATTCCCCTTAGCAGCAAGGTTCAGGATGACTTCTGGTCGTGGCATTACGAGAGAAGAGGGATCTTCATAGTGATCTCATCTTACAAATTGCTTGCAGCGACTAAGCAACAGCGTACGGATTGGCTGGAGCACAACGATGGTCACTCCAACGTTACAGCTGACAGACGTTCATGGTCCAAACTTTGGGGAGCAGCGGTGCCCTCAAAAGTTCGTGTTTTTGCTCGGAGACTAGCCAAAACCTCCATACCCACAGGGGTTGTTCGACAACACAGAAGCATGACCGATTCCGCTGAATGCTCCATCTATCACGCGGCGGTGGATACATGGCCGCACGCCCTCTTTGACTGCCATATGGCTCGCTGTGTTTGGGCTCTCGCTGACGAGGATATCACTGAAACAATCATCTCCAACCGAACGGTCGATGCTAAATTGTGGATGCTCTCGTTGGTGGATACTCTTCCCACGGCAGACCTGGCGCGTGTGCTTGTAACAATGTGGGAAATCTGGTGGGCGAGGCGCCGAGCTATCCACGACGAGCAGTTTCAGAGCCCCCTCAGTACCCATATTTTCATCACCAAATTTATGGCAGAGCTTGATCAGATCCCAGAAAGGGGGGGCGCGTACCAAGTGTTGGGGAACGTTGCATAAAATAAAAAAATTCTACGTTCACCAAGATCAATCTATGAGTTCATCTAGCAACGAGAGAGAGGAGTGCATCTACATACCCTTGTAGATCGCGAGCGGAAGCGTTCAAGAGAACGGGGTTGAGGGAATCGTTCTCGTCGTGATCCAAATCACCGGAGATCCTAGCGCCGAACGGACGGCACCTCCGCGTTCAACACACGTACGGTCAGTGTGACGTCTCCTCCTTCTTGATCCAGCAAGGGGGAAGGAGAGGTTGATGAAGATCAACAGCACGACGGCGTGGTGGTGGATGCAGCAAGGATCCGACAGGGCTTCGCCAGGCGTCTGCGGAAGGGAGAGGTGTAGCAAGGGGGGAAGGGAGGCGCCAGGTGTCAGGTTGCGGCTGCCCTCCCATCCCCCCTCTTTATATAGGGACCCCAGGGGGCGTCGGCCCTAGGAGATGGGATCTCCTTGGGGGCGGTGGCCAAGGGGGGAGACTTGCCCCCCAAGGCAAGTGGAGGCGCCCCCTCCCCTAGGGTTCCCAACCCTAGGCGCAGAGGGGGGCCCAGGGGGGCGCACTAGCCCACCAGGGGCTGGTTCCCCTCCCACTTCAGCCCATGGGGCCCTCCGGGATGGCTGGCCCCACCCGGTGGACCCCCGGGACCCTTCCGGTGGTCCCGGTACAATACCGGTGAACCCCGAAACTTTCCCGATGGCCGAAACACGACTTCCCATATATAATTCTTTACCTCCGGACCATTCCGGAACTCCTCGTGACGTCCGAGATCTCATCCTAGACTCCGAAGAACTTTTGGTTTGCTTCATACTAATATCTTTACAACCCTAGCGTCACCGAACCTTAAGTGTGTAGACCCTACGGGTTCGGGAGACACGTAGACATGACCGAGACGGCTCTCCGGTCAATAACCAACAGCGGGATCTGGATACCCATGTTGGCTCCCATATGCTCCTCGATGATCTCATCGGATGAACCATGATGTCGAGGATTCAAGCAACCCCGTATACAATTCCCTTTGTCAATCGGTACGTTACTTGCCCGAGATTCGATCGTCGGTATCCCAATACCTCGTTCAATCTCATCACCGGCAAGTCGCTTTACTCGTACCGTAATGCATGATCCCGTGACCAGACACTTGGTCACTTTGAGCTCATTATGATGATGCATTACCGAGTGGACCCAGAGATACCTCTCCGTCATACGGAGTGACAAATCCCAGTCTCGATCCGTGTCAACCCAACAGACACTTTCGGAGATACTTGTAGTGCACCTTTATAGTCACCCAGTTATGTTGTGACGTTTGGTACACCCAAAGCACTCCTACGGTATCCGGGAGTTACACGATCTCATGGTCTAAGGAAAAGATACTTGACATTGGAAAAGCTCTAGCAAACGAACTACACGATCTTTGTGCTATGCTTAGGATTGGGTCTTGTCCATCACATCATTCTCCTAATGATGTGATCCCGTTATCAATGACATCCAATGTCCATAGTCAGGAAACCATGACTATCTGTTGATCAACAAGCTAGTCAACTAGAGGCTCACTAGGGACATATTGTGGTATATGTATTCACACGTGTATTATGATTTCCGGATAATACAATTATAGCATGAATAAAAGACAATTATCATGAACAAGGAAATATAATAATAATCCTTTTACTATTGCCTCTAGGGCATATTTCCAACAGTCTCCCACTTGCACTAGAGTCAATAATCTAGTTACATTGTGATGAATCGAACACCCATAGAGTTCTGGTGTTGATCATGTTTTGCTCGCGGAAGAGGTTTAGTCAACGGATCTGCGACATTCAGATCCGTATGTACTTTGCAAATATCTATGTCTCCATCTTGAACATTTTCACGGATGGAGTTGAAATGACGCTTGATGTGCCTAGTCTTCTTGTGAAACCTGGGCTCCTTGGCAAGGGCAATAGCTCCAGTGTTGTCACAGAAGAGAGTGATTGGCCCCGACCTATTGGGTATGACTCCTAGGTCGGTGATGAACTCCTTCATCCATATTGCTTCATGTGCTGCCTCCGAGGCTGCCATGTATTCCGCTTCACATGTAGATCCCGCCACGACGCTCTGCTTGCAACTGCACCAGCTTACTGCTCCACAATTCAACATATACACATATCCGGTTTGTGACTTAGAGTCATCCAGATCTGTGTCGAAGCTAGCGTCGGCGTAACCCTTTACGACGAGCTCTTCGTCACCTTCATAAACGAGAAACATGTCCTTTGTCCTTTTCAGGTACTTAAGGATATTCTTGACCGCTGTCCAGTGTTCCTTGCCGGGATTACTTTGGTACCTTCCTACCAAACTTACGACAAGGTTTACATCAGGTCTGGTACATAGCATGGCATACATAATAGATCCTATGGCTGAGGCATAGGGGATGACACTCATCTCTTCTTTATCTTCTACCGTGGTCGGGCATTGAGCCGAGCTCAATCTCACACCTTGCAATACAGGCAAGAACCCTTTCTTGGACTGATCCATTTTGAACTTCTTCAATATCTTATCAAGGTATGTGCTTTGTGAAAGACCTATGAGGCGTCTCGATCTATCCCTATAGATCTTGATGCCTAATATGTAAGCAGCTTCTCCAAGGTCCTTCATTGAAAAACACTTATTCAAGTAGGCCTTAATGCTGTCCAAAAGTTCTACATCATTTCCCATCAAAAGTATGTCATCTACATATAATATGAGAAATGCTACAGAGCTCCCACTCACTTTCTTGTAAACGCAGGCTTCTCCATAAGTCTGCATAAACCCAAACGCTTTGATCATCTCATTAAAGCGAATGTTCCAACTCCGAGATGCTTGCACCAGCCCATAAATGGATCGCTGGAGCTTGCATACCTTGTTAGCATTCTTAGGATCGACAAAACCTTCTGGATGCATCATATACAGTTCTTCCTTAAGATAGCCGTTAAGGAATGCAGTTCTGATGTCCAACTGCCATATCTCATAATCATAGTATGCGGCAATTGCTAACATGATTCGGACGGACTTCAGCTTCGCTACGGGAGAGAAGGTCTCATCGTAGTCAACCCCTTGAACTTGCCGATAACCCTTAGTGACAAGTCGAGCTTTATAGATGGTAATATTACCATCCGCGTTCGTCTTCTTCTTAAAGATCCATTTGTTTTCTATCGCTCGCCGATCATCGGGCAAGTCTGTCAAAGTCCATACTTTGTTTTCATACATGGATTCTATCTCGGATTGCATGGCTTCAAGCCATTTGTTGGAATCTGGGCTCGCCATCGCTTCTTCATAGTTCGAAGGTTCACGTTGTCTAACAACATGATTTCCAGGACAGGGTTGCCATACCACTCTGGTGTGGAACGTGTCCTTGTGGGCCTACGAAGTTCATTAGCAACTTGATCCGAAGTACCTTGATCATCATCATGAATTTCCTCTCCTGCCGGTTGTCATACTCATCGACATGCAAGTCGTGATTCTTATTACAAGAACATGATCTCATACATCACAATATATCATTCATCATTCATCACAACTTTTGGCCATATCACATCACAGAGCAATTGCTGCAAAAACAAGTTAGACGTCCTCTAATTGTTGTTTCATCTTTTACGTGGCTGCAATAGGGTTCTAGCAAGAACATTTTCTTACCTACGAATAACCACAACGTGATTTGTCAACTTCTATTTACCCTTCATAAGGACCCTTTTCATCGAATCCACTCCAACTAAAGTGGGAGAGACAGGCACCCGCTAGCCACCTTATGCAACTAGTGCATGTCAGTCGGTGGAACCTGTCTCACATAAGTGTACATGTAAGGTCGGTCCAGGCCGCTTCATCCCACAATACCGCTGAAGCAAAATAAGACTAGTAGTGGCAAGAAAGTTGACAACATCTACGCCCACAACAGATTTGTGTTCTACTCGTGTAATAGAGAACTATGCATAGACCTAGCTCTGATACCACTGTTGGGGAACGTTGCATAAAATAAAATAAATCTACGTTCACCAAGATCAATCTATGAGTTCATCTAGCAATGAGAGAGAGGAGTGCATCTACATACCCTTGTAGATCGCGAGCGGAAGCATTCAAGAGAACGGGGTTGAGGGAGTCGTTCTTGTCGTGATCCAAATCACCGGAGATCCTAGCACCGAACGGACAGCACCTCCGCGTTCAACACACGTACGGTCAGCGTGACGTCTCCTCCTTCTTGATCCAGCAAGGGGGAAGGAGAGGTTGATGAAGATCCAGCAGCACGACGGCGTGGTGGTGGATGCAGCAGGGATCCGGCAGGGCTTCGCCAGGCGTCTGCGAAAGGGAGAGGTGTAGCAAGGGGGGAAGGGAGGTGCCAGGTGTCAGGTTGCGGCTGCCCTCCCATCCTCCCTCTTTATATAGGGACCCCAGGGGGGCGCTGGCCCTAGGAGATGGGATCTCCTAGGGGGGCGGCGGCCAAGGGGGGAGACTTGCCCCCCAAGGCAAGTGGAGGCGCCCCCTCCCCTAGGGTTCCCAACCCTAGGCGCAGAGGGGGGCCCAAGGGGGCGCACCAGCCCACCAGGGGCTGGTTCCCCTCCCACTTCAGCCCATGGGGCCCTCCGGGATGGGTGGCCCCACCCGGTGGACCCCCGGAACCCTTCCGGTGGTCCCGGTGCAATACCGGTGAACCCCGAAACTTTCCCAATGGCCGAAACGCGACTTCCCATATATAATTCTTTACCTCCAGACCATTCCGGAACTCCTCGTGATGTCCGGGATCTCATCCGGGACTCCGAACAACTTTCGGTTTGCTGCATACTAATATCTTTACAACCCTAGCGTCATCGAACCTTAAGTGTGTAGACCCTACGGGTTCGGGAGACACGTAGACATGACCGAGACGGCTCTACGGTCAAAAACCAACAGTGGGATCTGGATACCCATGTTGGCTCCCACCTGCTCCTCGATGATCTCATCGGATGAACCACGATGTCGAGGATTCAAGCAACCCCGTATACAATTCCCTTTGTCAATCGGTACGTTACTTGCCCGAGATTCGATCGTCGGTATCCCAATACCTCGTTCAATCTCGTCACCGGCAAGTCACTTTACTCGTACCATAATGCATGATCCCGTGACCATACACTTGGTCACTTTGAGCTCATTATGATGATGCATTACCGAGTGGGCCCAGAGATACCTCTCCGTCATACGGAGTGACAAATCTCAGTCTCGATCTGTGTCAACCCAACAGACACTTTCGGAGATACCTGTAGTGCACCTTTATAGTCATCCAGTTATGTTGTGACGTTTGGTACACCCAAAGCACTCCTACGGTATCCGGGAGTTACACGATCTCATGGTCTAAGGAAAAGATACTTGACATTGGAAAAGCTCTAGCAAACGAACTACACGATCTTTGTGCTATGCTTAGGATTGGGTCTTGTCCATCACATCATTCTCCTAATGATGTGATCCCGTTATCAATGACATCCAATGTCCATAGTCAGGAAACCATGACTATATGTTGATCAACGAGCTAGTCAACTAGAGGCTCACTAGGGACATATTGTGGTCTATGTATTCACACGTGTATTACGATTTCCGGATAATACAATTATAGCATGAATTAAAGACAATTATCATGAACAAGGAAATATAATAATAATCCTTTTACTATTGCCTCTAGGGCATATTTCCAACACCAAGAACCTGCATGCACAATCTAAGGACTTGCATGTAATATCCAGGGGCATGCATGCAATGTCCAGGGACTCACATGGAATCACTGCAGGCGCGGGACAGCCAGCGCGTCTTGCATGGCTACCGCCGAAATCCCACACCACCAAGATCAACGCAGACGGGGGCTTTTCCAAGATTGGAGACAAGGGAGCTTCAGTTGTGGTGTGTCGGGACAAAAAAGGGAACTACCTAGGGGCTTCAGCGATCATTTTTTAAGGCCTCTTGGATCCGGTAATTCTCAAAGCACAGGCTTGTAGCGAGGCGCTAGCACTCGCTTCAGATTTACAAGTTCAGTCTATATGTGTGGCCACAGATTGCCTAGAAGTTGTGTCAAGGATCAAGGACGACTCCCCATGCAAGTTCTACCCAATTCTTCAAGATATCAAGCATCAAAGGGCAGCTTTTAGTGCAGTGGAGTTTATCCACGAGTTAGAGACATAATGGAGAGGCTCATGCGTTAGAGTCAGAGACATAATGGAGAGGCTCATGCGTTAGAGTCAAAGACATAATGGAGAGGCTCATGCGTTAGCTAAAGCTGCCGCATCTCTCCCTCCAGGGCGCCATGTGTGACTTACAACTTTGCCCGATATTATCTGTATTCCCATGACTTTGCATGTTTAATAAAGGGTACAGATTTCGCTCAAAAAAAAGTACCCTTTTGAGATGATTCTCAAAAAAAAAAAACGAGTGAACTGGCAAATGCCAAGATGACTTCGCTTCAGTACTGTCCTGGTGTTACATAAAAGCTCAACCACGCATAAAAACTTATCAACACACCAACTTCACACGATTAACAGCAAAACTAACTAGGTACCACCTCCGAACCATATTACTTATCGCTGGTCTAGTACAAAGTTGCAGGGAGTACAACATTTCTGTTGCAACACCACCATTTACAGAGTATCGTCCTACGTTTCAGACCTGACCAAGCCGGTACCAACACCATTTAGCTGCAGCAACTGGACTATCAAACGCATCTTCAGAAATCAAAATCAGAACAAGCATTTGCATAGCTGTGGGACTAGGAGGCAAGTAAGTTTCAAAGTGTCCTGCGCCAGGCTCCTGGTCATCATGACCGCAGGTTGCTCATTGTGACTCACAGCTGCACATGCTCTGTTTTCAGCACAGGATAGTGCAATTCCACAATCTTTTCTGCTACATGGCGAGCTCAAGCTGCTAGTGTTGTACCATGGTCACTCCATCTCAGAATCTTCATCTTCATCCTCGTCTTCGTCCTCATCGAGGATATAGACCAAAGCATGCCTCCGCGATGAGAAGACGCAAGCCACTCCTCTTGAGGCTGTAAACATTACTCGTTATGTGAAATGAATACCAACTAAAAATCATGTGCAGAAATAAACACTCAACCTACCACTGACTGCCAGCGGAGTAGACAAAGCGTGAGGGATGCTACGAACTTTTCCATAATCTGTATCCAATTGGAGTTCCAGCACCTATACATGTTCATGGCAGGAAATTAGCACTACTACCATTTGCCAGCACAAAAAGTAAAGTCAGCTTCAACAAGCATCTCCTGTCAATGGACCAATTTACAGATCCAGTGCGATTTTGTTTATCTTGTTGCAGCGATTAATTACTACTAATATGGCTACTTTAATTTTGTGTAGTATAACTTATTTCAGTAGGTTTCTCCCATACTGTTCTCATTTAAGTAAATTCGTACCTCCAATTCTTGGAGATTGTAATAATTTGCAGGGAATGTTCTTGAGAGCTGTGAAAAAGAGAGGTTCTCTGTCTGCAGCATAACCATCCAAGATCTCCCGGCACTTTCAGAGCTGGACTTTCCACTAAGTAGTAAAACCACCTGGTTGTCCTGTGAATAATGTTTTCTTATCTAAGATATGCAAAGTGCTTTACAAAAGAAAAGTATTGCCTCAATAATTGTAACAGGGGATACCTTGTAAAGAGACAGATCAACACACTCGTATTCCACAGGTATATGCAACAGAAAACCTGAAAGTGATGGTGTGCTGGAGGTACTACGTGAGTTGCAGAAGTCCTTTATCACAGCAACGAAATTTCTTAAATTTAACGATCCATCAGGTATCTTGAAGCATATGTAGTCAGTCGAGCTATATGAAGAAGCACTATGCTGAGAATCTTTATCCTGCTATTTTGAGTAATCAGTTAGGACTTTGAAAAGCGACAGATCATGGACCCAATGCAAAGCATGTACAGAATAAGTTGCAGAAAAACATGGAAATAAGCAATGAGTATGTTCACATCAGGACCATTACTGTGTTGGAAGAAATCACCAAAGAGAACATAAACCTTATAGAACGCAATTGATGCTGGAGTACTGGTTGATGGTGAGGCATCAGACGATGTAACAGGATAAAGAGGAAGCAATCCTTGACAATGTATTTGTGAAGATATAGTAGTGAATGGCATCAAGAAAGCCTCCTTCAAGCTAAAAAATATGGGATATAGAGTTGTTAGCATAGCATAAAACTGCTTCACAGAAGGAACAGTTATTTTTAAGTAACAAGGAACATGTTTAAACTTGTTCTGCCTGTAGAAAGTGAATACACAAAGATTTGAATGGCAGTACATTGAGTGGAGACATATGTACTGGCAAATAATTTGAAGCATAAAATGATTTACCTTTCTTCCAACTCCATAAATTGCTTGGCCAAACTCCTTTCCAAAAATTGTGTGTCTGTAAATCCTCCAAAAGCTACTAGATGCTCAACATGTTTCGTAGTATCACTGAAGAAGTGTGTTGAAAACAATTAAATAAGTTAGCAACACGTCATCACAACTTGGGAGTATGTACCATAAATCTTCGAATCTATGAAAGCAATGCCAAAAACTTCACACCACAAAGGTACATACATGCAAGAATGATGTTTCTTCTTTAAAAACTAGCAAAAGAGCCCGTGCGTTGCAACGGGACAGAAAAACACACACGCTCTTAACTCAATAACCACGACTTGAGACCTTGATACATAGACGTTCTTTATTTTAAAATTGCATCACATTTGTGTTCCCGGCGGTGGTCTCAATGCTCACACAACGAAAACGCATTTGAATGTGGTCAATCCTAAGGCGTCTCTCTCTCACACACATACACACAAACACACACGCGCGCGCGCGCGCGCGCGCGTGCTCGCACGCACTCAATCACTGAGAATAAGATGAGAAAAATGTTGTTTTTTCCCGTGAGGTTTTTCAGAGTTGTGCATGCGTGGTTATCAATGTTTTTTTCCCTCTCAATCTGGTTTCAATGTGTGTTTATTTGCAATTTGGATCGCCGCCAGTGCGAAAAAAAAACCAAACCGTGCACTATAGATTATGTTTGCATCCAAATTAATAGTTTAGAAATATTTAATAGCTAAAAGTAACAACATATTTGGATTCTACACATTTTTCTAATCAAATTTCATATATAATATGTTAAAATCAGAGTTACGATTTAAAAGATATGGATAATTTTGTTTTAGATAAACTGCGGATTGATTAACCGAAAGGTCAGGGGGGGTTTCTGTTAAAACACAAAAAAACGATTCGTATGACTTAAATATGTACGGCGGGTTGATTACCTAAAATCTCAGGGGGGTTTCTGAGAAAACTAAAAAAACGGTTCGGTATGACTTAGAGATGGACTGCGGGTTGATTTCAACAAACTGTAGGGACTTTTTTGCAAATAAGGGTGACGGACGACAGAAACCCACCGTGCTTTATTATTAGGTAAAGGTAAAGATAAGCCATGCAGTCAGCAATGCCAAGTTACGTAGTATACAAGAAATTTCAAACTGCATCTACGAAAACTTCCATAGTACATCAGTACAACCCATCCGTGTCCAGATATAACCATGCACTTATGTTTATAAATGGTGGATAGTAACTTGCAAATAGGTACTATAAATCTTCAAATCTATAAAGACTAATAAATCAATAGCAAACATAAAACAACTGGCATGCTACTTACATATCCCACTCAAATATCTGATCTGTTTCGAGTAACTGCTTGATTGGATCCTTATCAAGAAGAAACTTCAGAAAAATCACCACAAGTTCACTACAGAAGATGATCCACTGCTAGTTAATAGCAAAGTTCCTGCCAGGAGAATGAAGAGGACAATAGAATAGAAAGACATAAACCTGTTTGTGGATGGAACTTGATCGGTTGGTTCACTTAACAATATCTTAACACACTTCAAAACCCAGCTGAAGAAATTTTGAAACTGGAAAGTCAATGAATCAATGAAAGTTACTGCACGATAAACTCCCAAGGTACATCATCATCACTAACCATAACTGAATAGGCAAAAAAAGGAAATTATATGTGCACAGTTGTTCAGGAAGGAGCCTCATTTTAAGATGACCTAAGTCCCAATTTTCAACAAATTTGAGAAAACATGAAACAACAAAAGAAAGTGTACCAGATAAAGAACAGTAGCTGCAACTCTTGAAAAGCGCTCAACTTGCACAACTAGCATCCCTACCCTCTCAGTTACACCATCCATAAGCTTTTCATCTAACCCAATGTTCTGAAATCGTGAACGCCATCTTGCAAGGCCCCTCAGTTCTGCAAGTCTGAATGAAATAATTTCGACTGCAGGCTATAAATAAAGAACATATAAGCAAGCAACTCAATTTTAATTACAGAAGCTTGAAATAGGTTACAAGTATAACACTTGTTTAGTCTGGCCAAACGAAATGACTTTAACCTCCAATTAGTGAGCTATGACTTTAATGTTGTGATGTAAAGGAATACATGACTGGTATTCCAACAATACTAACAGTTCTTCCTGGTTTGAGTCACCTAACTTTGTTTTTAATAACTGAGTCACCTAACTAGTAAAACACTAACAACTTTACTAATTGTAGCAGAAAGACGTGAGTCTGCCTAACAGACTCTATAGTATCCATTGGAAGTGAACCAAAAATATAGACAACAGTGCCGCTATATGTTGCTGTGGCATCAGTATATAGTAGCTGACCTGAAGATGCTCACTGACAACAATACGAAGTTCTCTTCCAGCACTTTCAATAGTTTTAGCTATCCTCTTGAGACCCTTTCATATATAAAATGACAAGTTTAGACAAGTTATATAAGAAAAGAAGGTAAGCAAGTTATGGCAGTAGCAACAAATACCGCTTCACCAAGGGAGCTGACTAGAAATTGATGTAGAGCCGGACTTGTATGTGTCCCAAACAAAAGGCTCATAAACTCATCCTCGGAGCTAGATTCCATCCCTGTAAACGGTCAAAAACTTACACCAACGTAGAAAAATAAAGGTATGTGATTCTTGATGGTTATGGTTTCAAAAGAAATCGATCATACCATGGGCAGTAAGCAGAGAGGGCAAGGCACTAAATTTCTCATGAAATAAGTTCATAGCATTCGACCATTGTTTGGACATCATAGATATGGAAGCACGGACAACTTCGACCAGATCTTGAATACTTGACGCTTGTTGGGACACCTGATATAGCTCATTTTTCCTTTACAACATTTTTGGTGATGAGAGAAACAGAATAAGAAAATATTTATTCAATTTTAGTAGGAACAGCACAGCAGTCAATATCTTTCAAACTTTAGCACTGAAATACTGCTGCTATATTTTTGGGAAACAAAACAACAAAAGCCTAAGATATTTACACCTGATCAATGAAAATAATTAGTTATTAAGTAAAGTGGACCGTCAGAGTTCAATCATTTAGGTGCCAGTGAATGTGTTATTCTAGCACCTTTTGTGGATCTATTTTTGTTTTCATACAAGACCACAAGAAGAAGATGGTTCCTGAACAAGGACAGAAGGCATTAAAAGGCAATGGAATTGGTATGTCATTACCTGTTGGAAAAGATAGAAGTATCAAGGTGTAAACAATGTACCCCAACAGAAATATCATAACTGAGAGAAAGGTTGTCAGTATTAATCAGCTTTCCGGAGCACAGAAGAACCAACTGATGGAGATTTCTTGATAAAGAGACCTGATATTAAGAACAACTATTGCTCAGAATATCATATCCAGCAGACTGACACATGCATAAGAACCTAAGAAGTGAAGACTTACTGACCTTGCTTATGGAAACATCCTGAAGTCGGTAGCTAGTTCTTTTTCCAGAGGATTGTACATGGATTGGAACCTTATTTATGTTCTGAAATATCAACGATAAACTCATTACTGATGGGGTATGCCCCAGAACTAATGATTTACAAAGACAAAATAACTATTTCAATATCCATAGATCGTAAAAATATTACAGAAATAACTATTTCATAATATCATATTTACTGTTAAGGTATACAAGTCTTGGTGTCAAAGTAACAAAACGGTATTAATGATAAGAACAACCTTGAGAATCAGAAGAAAGCATGCATAGCTAATTATATTGATTGTAAATGTAGAGCACTCAGTTGTTGTGTTTACTTACTATCTTTCCAACTGGAAATATTCCAAAAATACTGAAGCAAATGCAACCATCTTTATCACCAGTGCACAGAATATTAAACCATTGACACGAAGCACTTGAAAATGCCTGAATGGCTTCTTCATTCTCATCTGCAAGACCAGTATCTCCCGAATTGAGCCCACCTATCCTAGGCATCACGGGAGCAGGAGGAAAGAAACGTGTAGTGCGGTCTTCATAAGATAACAAGTCTTCCTTGTCAGTCTGAAGAAATTAGCAGAGGGCTCTAGTAAGGAACTTTTTCACTAAAACCCTATTACTATTCCCAGTAAGTGCAAAATTCATGCAGTTGCTCATTTCCAGTTGCAAGTTTCAGTAATAGTTTTCAATAAGATGCAAGCTATACGAGATTTGACCAATAATATCTTGAGTAAATATAGTAAATGTTTTTAGAGGGAATAAATATACCCTTGATAGTGGTTCATCTTCCGCCCAATTCAGACATACAATGGCAACATCATGAGATTTTATACTTCGTAACATCTTCCCATTCTGCAATTAGCACTCACGTTATTTATACATACACGAAGTGGTAAAGTAAATAGAAGTAACAAGTAAACTGTAATAGCATGCAAGATTGTTTGAAGAGCAATACAAAATCACAAATTGCACAAGAGTGAAAACAAAAAATAGGTTATGTACTTATGTTACAGCCTTCGAGATCATATAAGGAGTTTTTATAATAACTACTAACACAGAATGATTAAAAATTTATTGCAAATTCACTTACGATGAAATTGCAATAGATTGCAAATTTTAAATGGTGCTCAACAGAAAATAAAGCAATTTGAAATGTGCTGTGTCAACGTGTCTGCTTTTAGGTCAACTAACCACTTCATTACATTACTGAGACACTATTTTTTATGGGAAGATCCAGATGCCCTTATGTATGCACATAGTTGTCTCAGAGGTCCTTGGGAGCATGTGCCCCAGTGATCTTCTAATAATTCCATAAATAGAAGTCATAAGTTATGAAGGTCAAAATGGGAACAGTGCCATTAGCAAATTATAAAGGGGAACCATAAAGATATAAGGTTTGCATGAAGTATGAAAAAAATTGTCCAGCAACAAAAAGGAAGAGGTCAATAATTTCTACCCATTGCTTTCACCACACACACCTCAACATCATGCAAAAGAACCAAGCCATCTTCTGTACCAAGCGCTACTATTTTACCATCAGGGCTCCAGCAAATTGATGTGATGCACTTCCCTGAAAAATAATAAACATTTTACTATTTGTGTCCACTACCTAACAGACACTGTCAATTCAACTACTGAGTAAAGCATGCATCAAGGGCCCCCTTCGGGTTGAAGGTTTTTTTATGCAACTTTGTAGGATTTCATTCTAGGATTTTTTTTGTATGGATGCCTATTAGAACACCGAAATTTCTATGGATTGCCTTCCAACATCCCAAGTTTAAAGGATCTCTCTACTAGGGGTTAAACTTTATGGAAATTTTCCTTTGCGCACTGTATGCACCTTTTCTATCTTTAAATTACAGCAAACTTTTGTGTAAGTCTAAAGAGACATGTTTGCAAGTTCCTGTAGGATCCAGGAAGTCATGACATCTGCCTTTTTTAGAATCCTGCATTCCAAAGAGGCCCTAAGGGTGCAAGTATAATAAGATTAAGACTGAAAAAATAGATGAAGAGTGTTCTCAGCTAGTGGAGGGTGTCATGTAGAAGGGATCTCACTTCTTCTAAACACAAATTGCCAAAGCATCTGGCTTTTACTTAGGATACGACTGCAAAATATGCACTTATGTACTTATTGCTAAATAGGCAAGGTGCACCTCAAACACATGACGTGTACGTCTTTGAACATACCGAACATGAGAAAATGCCAATAACTATATTTGTTTCTTCAGCATTCAAAAAGAAAGAAAAAACAGTAATGTGATAGATGTCTCATCGTTTTTCTTGAGCACCAGGGGGGTGGGAGGGTAGCAACCAGGGGATATAGTCCATAGCCGTTGCCAGTTGAAGCGATGGAGGAGAACCTTGGAGTCATCAGTAACCATAGCAAGGAGATCCTTCTCTGGATTCCACTCTGCCAGTTTGATCTAACAATTGTAAAACACATGTAACTTAGAGCATATTAATATGAATCAATGATAAATCAATAACAGAAAATGGAAAAATGGAGCACAGTACATAAAGAGGTGAACAGTTAAATTCAGCAGCAACCAATGACGGATCTGTGTTGCCTACTGTTTAGTTCGCTAATGCACATGGAACGTTGATACTGAATAGTGTATAAAAAAGGAATTGAATGAATCAAGCATGGGTAAGGGCCGAAAGATGGACACTGGATGCAAATGCCAAAGCTAAACTCGACAAACCAGTACGGTGTTTGTCGCTCCATATCATCAAAATAGCGGGGCTCCTGATCGCGTTGGGGTCAAACGAATCGATCCACCGCTAAGTTCCAGCCAAAAGCCCTCTCAGCCGCACGAATTGACAAGAGGGAACCACTAGGTCCCGGCCCAGCCTTCTTAGGAATTTCAGCAAACGGTTGGCGTGCGGCAAGGGTGCGGCCACCCTGGATTACCAGCCCAAATCCACCCGCGTCCTCCCGCCTCGTGTCCGAAGCCCACGAGCGGCGCGAGCAGATCCTCGCCGCCACCTTCACCGGAGCCCACGCGGCGAGCCGGCGGACCCCTCTGGTGGCGACAAGGAGGAGAGAGGGACGGGGAAAGGCCGGCGGCGGGGCTAGGTTTTCGGCCACCCGAGTCGCCCCTGCGGGGGCAGGGGGGGCCTGCACTAATTCGGGGAGGGGAGGGGAGGGGAGGGGCGGTGCAGAAGCTTCAGCGTAGATTGGTGAAGCTCGTCGAGGCGAGCTCGCGCGCGACGGGGGGCGTTTCGGCTGGCGGGAGAAGGAAGGGAAAAGCGAGATACCTGGAAGGGGATGGGCTTGTCGAACTGGAGCTGGAACGGCGTGCCGGAGGCCGCCGCGGACGACGACGCCGCCTCCTCCATCTGCCCCTCCGCCATGGCGACCTGCTGCTTGGTGGGTGGTCTTTTGGGGAAGTTCTTTTGGGCGGCGGACAGGCGGGAAGAAAGAGAACGTTTTTTCAAGGAAGAGAGAGAGAGAGAGCGAGAGCCTGGGCCCCCGATTGGATCATCGTTTTTGAGTGAAATACACCCTTGTAAAGAAATCCGGGTGGGCTTCGATTACGCGATTGCTTGGTCGTTTTGGCCCATAAAGTTTACAGGGGTTTTCCAGATTACACTCGGTTTTGGCCGGAAACACTCCTCATCAGGTCTGTATTTTTCTCGTATCCCATGTCCCGTCTCTCTTACCTAGTCGAGGAGAAGCCGAGAAGGGCACACGCCGCCGCCGGACGGCCGGAACCACACGGAACACGAGCCTGGCAGGTCTCTGGTGTGAGCGCCGCCGCAGGTGGAGCTCCCACCGGCCGATGTGTTGAGTCGGCGACGAGCAGGGGGCTTGTGGTCCTGGTCAGGTAGAAAGTGTGGCTTTCGTGGGAACATCAGTAGGGAGAGCGGAATTAGCTCCTTAGGCGGCAGCGACTGCGGAAGCATGGCCTATGGCAATGTTGGCGGCGACAGCCGAAGCTAACTCTGCAACAACGGTGACGGCGACTACCAAAAACAGATGTGGAATATTTACACAGACGCCCCCTGTTTTTTCCTCTTTTTTTCCTTTTGGTTTATTCCTGCTTTTTTCTATAGCTCGGACATTAAAAAGTTCTAAATTTTGAAAAGTTGCAAAATTCTGGAAAAAAAATGTTCATAAATTCAAAAAATGTTCATGATTTCAAAAACAGTTTGGGAATTCAAAAATGTTCACGTTTTAACAGAATGTTCACAAATTTGTAAAAAAATATTCAAAAAATAAAAATGAATTTAAAAAATATTCGTGATTTCAAAAAAGTTTGCGAATTTGTAAAGAAATGTGCACCAATTTAAAAAAATCATGATTTCAAAAACTTATTCATGAATTTGAAAATGTTCATGATTCAAAAAAAATAGGAGAATTCGAAAAATGTTCATGTTTCAAAAAAATTAGGAGAATTCGAAAAATGTTCATGATTTAAGAGAATGTTCACAAATTTATTAAAATGTTCATGATTTCAAAAAAAATGTTTGTGAATTTTAAAAATGTTCATGATATCAAAAAATGTTTATGGTTTTACAAATTTTCTCAAATTTAAAATATGTTCGCAAAAAATGTTCTAAAAAACCAAGTGTAAAAAAAACTTTGACCGCCAAAGGGAAAGATCCATTGTTTTAATATTCTGCGCACGCTATTGCGGCCTTTGGTGCCAGTCATCAGGTGGCCTCCCAGATATAGCTGGAAGATCTCCCTGAAGATGTACTCGTTCGACAGGCCAGCGATTTAGTTGGGCTAGTTTAAGTATGGAATCACAGTGTTCCTTTCAAAAAAATATCTCTCTTTTTTTGCGGGAATTCAAAAAAATCTCTCTTCACACCAAAAAAAAAGTTTTCTCCTGGTTTTTCTATCACAGGCCATTGAGAGTGGGAGAACTACAAATCAATGCCATAGTTATGTTTTTAGGTTCTTCCATTATAGTTTTGTTTTTCGCGACGACATTGTAATAAAAATTGGGCGGCTATAGTTTTATCATGGTCTGGCGTTCATAGACCATGCACCCGACACCAAGAAGCATTTGGTGTTTTGTTTGGATGGATAGTCGGCTCTAGTTCAAGTGGATTATCATCAATGGGCAGTGGTGGTAGTGATGATGTTGTGATGATGATAGTGATCAAGTGACAATTCAACGGCTTGCCTTGCAAGGGGTGTGACCCCAACCACACACGTGCTACTAGACACCTCATGGGTGGCTATGCGGCTTTTCAAAAAAAAAAAAAGAGGTTAGCCCTGCTTATACAAATTTGATATTCATTTGACTCCGGTTTGAGATGTGACTTTTGAAGAACTTTGATTGATTATTAAGAAAGTCAGTTAGTTTGCTAAAAAAATGTAGCTTAACCTACTTGGGCATTCCCACAAAAGAAAACCTCCATGCTTGATTTCGACCGACTTGAATATTGAGAGTACTAGAGTTGCACAAAAATATGTGCAACTTAAGATACAGAAATGTGCACACATTTTTATAATTTAAAAAATGTTTAACCGACCAACATCACAGGATAAGTCACCTAAGAATGAAGTACAACTCATATAGACAATGACCAAAAAATCAAATTACAAGCAAGACCGAAGAATTTCTTGAGCTTGAGGGCATGTACAATGGTGGCATATGGATACATATGCCCCATAACAAAAAGTAATTTGAGGCATCTACATTTATTTTTTCTCCCCAATGCAAGCTACAACTAGTGGGCCTCATTAAGAAATAAAAAATAAAGACTCTATCACACATACATCTCTACTTTTCACTCCAACCTTTTCAGTTTTTGTCACCGGACCACACTTTTTCTTTCAAGCACCCGCCTCCTAAAGAGGATCCCGCTTCCTTATCTGAACCTACTTTACGTCATATCCGATCCTACATGGCATGCGAGGCATCACCTTGAGGCTATGCATTGTACATGCCCTGATGCCAGCTTCCATCACCCTTGTCCAACACCACCAAAGCGGTCACCAAAGTAAAAAGAGGAAAGATCACCTCTTTGTCCAAGCTCGACGCGGCTCCGTTGTTGATCCGCAACTTTTCGGATCTCCAAAGTATCTCTTCAAAGACAAAGCCATTACC
This sequence comes from Triticum dicoccoides, assembly GCF_002162155.2. NCBI lineage: Eukaryota > Viridiplantae > Streptophyta > Magnoliopsida > Poales > Poaceae > Triticum > Triticum dicoccoides. Next base: position 653,889,614 of record NC_041391.1, on the reverse strand, counting down.
GTTTACTAGAAGGCATGTAAGTTTTCTTCAATGAAGAGCAAGGCAATGAAACAGAGAAACCAAGCTGTTGCAGACTGGTTTCTCTACCAATTGACTGACACTAATTGCAGAGTAATGCATCAGCGATGCTAATTACTGGGGGTGACAAAACAAGAACAAGACATGCCAAGGCCCTCAATTCTGCGTTGCCATGTTCCACTGAGCACTGGTTTTCTCCATCTCGTGCAGAAACGGAACCTACTGATGGAGGATCAGGGGTCTGCAGACTGAACTTACTACCGTACGAAAGCAGAAACACACGGCAGAGATTAGTGCAAGCACTTGCTGCTGTTCTAAATCAAATCACATACTGAAGAAACCACAAACAGCATCAACGCGTCATTATTCTAAATCGCATCTCAGTTTGCATTCCGATCCATTGGCGCGGATAAAATGCAAATTGGCCGGACATGGCTGTGTTCAGTTCAGAAAAGTAGAAAAGCCAACATCAGTCAAATCATCACTGGCACGGATATAGAACCACGACTGCAACGTTTTCTGGATACTGATATCAGTTTGCAAAAGCAAAAGTTCACCTCTAACAACCAAGGAGCCAACAGAGCGTTGGCAATCATCCACCACTACCACTACTTGCAGAGAGATAAGCAGAGTCAGCAGCAGCCAACTACTACATTTGGAACAACAAGGCGACGCAATCAGAGATTCAGTCTAGGAGGAGGTGAACTTGGTGACGGCCTTGGTGCCCTCGGAGACGGCGTGCTTGGCGAGCTCGCCGGGGAGGACGAGGCGGACGGAGGTCTGGATCTCCCGGGAGGTGATGGTGGGCTTCTTGTTGTAGCGCGCCAGCTTGGCCGACTCCCCGGCGAGCTTCTCGAAGATGTCGTTGATGAAGGAGTTCATGATGGACATGGCCTTGGAGGAGATGCCCACGTCCGGGTGCACCTGCTTCAGCACCTTGAAGATGTAGATCTTGTACGTCTCCACGCTCTTCTTGGCCTTGCTGCCCTTCTTCCGGCCCCTCGTCTTGCCCTCGCCGCCCTCCTTGGCCGCCGTCTTGCCCGCCGGCACCCGCTTCTCGGCCTTGGGCTTCTTGCCCGCCGGGGTCTTCTCCGCCGCCTTCTCGACCTTGCTCTCGGCGGCCGGCTTCTTGTCTGCCTTGGGGGCCATGGCTGCTGCTGCTTCGGAGGTGGGAGAGGGAGTGGGAGGTGTTTCGCTTGGAGGTGGGGAATTGCTGATGCGAATGGAGGCGGGGGGCGGAGGAAGTATAGCGGGGAGGAGGTGCGCGCTGATTGGTGGAGAGGCCAGTGCCTCGGATCGATGACGTGGGCGAGATGGTGGGCAACAGGAATTTTTCTACGTGGCTGGCGGGAATTTTGCAATTTCGGCGCACAGAAACACAATTTAGAAACATACTCCTTTTATTACACCTTTTGTAGTCTTTTTGGGATGCAACACCTATATATAAAAAACAGCTATTACTTCTCTCACAATATGTTACTCGTGCGACCTAAAAAAAATAACTATGTTACTTGTGGCCCGAGAGCCGAGAGGCCACAGTTGTACTTTGCAACCTCGATTCAAGTACTTCCCCTCCCTTCCCTCGACCTTCAGGTTTTGGGTTCTTAGTCCTCGAACGTTTCCTCTAGAGCAATTGTTTGATGTCGCTGCAGACTGTGTGATGGTGTTCTGCGACGAACATGGGCCTCGCTTGGAATAGATTGCAGCTATCGGGGCTAAGGAAATCTTCGAAGGGACCCTCGCGGCGGTTCGTGCTCAGGAGGGACAAAAAAAAAACTTGGGCCCTCAAGCTCGGTTACATCCATGCATAAAAGAGCATGAATCCAGTAGTGGTGTCCCCTCGGCAACCCGGGGAAGGCTCCTATCGTCGTGACCTCTCAGTTGGGGAGCGTGCGAGGCCTCCCACGCATCTGATGAGTCTAAATTTGCATTAGTTTTTACCTTTTAGTTTCTATGTTGTAGCCATAGGATTGTTGGAATTTTTACATCGACCGCGCACCCTTTTGATTGATTTCACCATGATCTTAACCAACAAGAGGATCTGGAATGTTAAAGAGGAGAACACGGATATATGGGTGAAAATCATGTTATTTGACGTGATGGAAACCTATCATAAAGAGAGGCGATTGAGTGGAGCAATTTCCATCGAGAACAGGGGACCCAGGAGAGAAAGACGATGCCTGGTACGAGCGCGACCTCTCGTACCATCGCTCGTACCAGGTGGTTTCGCCTCCCTGGATCAACTATTTCACCACGACGAATTCGAAACGAATCAGAGTTAAAATGACACGAGAAACTTCACCGGAACTATGAACCCTAGCCTCTGGAAGGGATTTGAGGGGGAATCAATAAAAGGGCTTTGTCATGCCAACATCTCGACCAAGGAGACTCCGGCATTAGCCATCGTCATCAACATCCCCTTTTCATCTCTTTGTATTATCACACCCTTGGTGGAAACCTATGTGTATTACATTGATCATTCATCCATGTTTACATTTTTATCCCTGTGATTTGTGTCGTCTTTGTGTCCAAGTACTACCCTAGTTCTCGGGGATACGGAGGAACCCTAACATGTTTAGGTGTTGAACGCCGAGTGGATATAAAATCTTCTTTTGCATACTTGAGTTAATATTATTCGTGAATGTTGTGTAAGTGTGGCGCTCATAGACCATGCGACAGACACCAATAAGCGTTTGGTGTTTTGTTCGGATGGATAGTCGTTGTAGTTCAGGTGGGTTATAATCTGGAATTGGGTAATGATGGTAGTGATGATGATTGATAACGGCTTGCCTTGCAAGGGGTGTGCCCCCAACCACAACATGCTCTACGATACCTCATGAGTGGCTATGCGGCTTAAAAAAAAGAGAGATTAGCCCGGCTTATGCAGATTTGATAATATGCAGTTTCTTAGAAAAAACTGTAGCAAAAGCATTTGAATTAAGTTGGAGATGCGACTTTTGAAGAAATTTGATTATAACTAATGAAGTTACATAATTTGCCAGCATCATTGGATAAAGCCTTGCTGCAGATCTTTGGAACCAAAATGCACATCATTTGAATTATGAAACCACCAACTTGTTACCAGAAATTGTTTTTCCAGAAATTAAAATTCCTGGCCAAGGGCAAAAAATACATGCACAGGGGGCAGGGAAACGTGCATGGGGAGGTACTGACAACAAGCTAGAGGCTAACGATCCGGGAGAGGATAAGCACAAAGTGCACATGAACCTCGGTAGTCTAACAGATCTTCTCAACCAAACAAGTTCTAGCGCTGGTCAGTACCCAGCCAAAAGAAGTTAAACTCTTCCACCAATCATCAAAAGGGCATACAAACATTCATATCAGAAGAGTAAAACCATCACTGAATCAGATTTGATAGCTAAAATTGCAAGGATAGAACGCAGAAAGTGGGCAAAAACAGCATCAGGTTCGAACTACATATAACATCATATAATGTGCGACCCACACATTCGAGATAACATGAAGACTACAGTTCTTCACAGTGAAACAGCAGTTCAACTTGCTATCCGGGCCTGAATCCATCTTACAAGACTCTGAAATGAAACCTAAGGGGCGAGCAAAATCCTCCACACTTCAAAGTAACCTGCATTCGATGCGACATATAACATTAGCAGGGGATCAAACAGAAGGCTGTAAATCAAGATTTACAATCAGAATTTTGAATCATAATTATGCACCAAATAAGATATTATGGCAACAGAATATCATCAAACTAAAATTCTTGAGCATACACGAGAAATACACCAAGCAATTCCTCATCCCTACCATCATTCTGTCCCTCCCTCTTATTCAGTGTAAGTAAAAGATGTTTTTATCAAATTCAGTATACCATACACAAATTTACATACAGGACCAAATTCAGTATACACAAGTAGTGCCCATTTTCCCACTTCACTGTGCAATTTGCTCAAGAGAAAAATGCCAGCACATATTATATATTGCAAGTGTGTGATAAGATTTTACACTGATCAAACAAAATATACATGGATGAAACATGAATAACTGACAACTCGATCTAGAAAATTGTGCATCAGGCAACAACACATTCTGGATGGTAAACATATAACCAGCAATGGATCGATTCTAACCTTTTAGATGCTGCTCGGGTACATGAAGACCCTGACCTTTTTCCCCTGAGCAAAGCAAACACCACAGCACCGTCAGCAGACAACACAAGTCAGTACATCAAAGAGTAGCAAGCATGCCACCAAAACAGACAACCGGAGAAGCTCGATCGAGCAACTCACCATGGCCTCGGCGGGCAGGTTGGAGGTGAACTTGGCGCGGACGACGCCGGTGTTGCCGTGGGGGCGGGAGACCTTGCCCCAGATGCAGCGGTAGTGGGTGCCGTTGCTCTTGGTCTTGGCCTTGTAGACGTAGGCCATCCTCTTGCCGCCGTACCAGGCCACGTCCTCCCTGGTGTTCACCCCCTCGATCTGCACCAGCGACGCCGTCTCGTACTGGTTCGACTTGGACCTGCGCGCCCAACCAAGCCCCACGAACTCAGAGACGCACGCGAGGGAGAAGGAACGAAGCCGCGGCGGCGGAGGGAGCTGCTCACCGCTTGTATCCGAGGATGGTGCCGCGGACGTAGAGCCTCACGCGCTGGCCGGTGCGTCCCTTCACCATCTTGCTGTTGCGGCGGCGCCGGGGAGGGGAGCTGGGGGTTCGGGGTGAGCTGCGCAACCAGGAAGGGGAGAGAAAACCCTAGCGGGCGGCGCTCCTGGTGGGTTATGTATCCCTCTGTGTGGAAGTGGATGGCGGGGATTTGCTGGTGAGGGTTTGTATGGACGGTCGTGATTCGCTTTTGGGGGAGAATGCGCAGCCCAGGCGGGCGGGGCCTGTTGGGTTTGCAGGCCGAAAGAATTTAATTCATTTGGATGGGCTGAGGGAAGGCCGAGTCTGGGGCGTAAGAGGGCTGGAGCCCATATTTCTCGCTTATAGCGAGACGAAGGGAACCCTGTACTAAAAATGTTGACCGTGTACTAAAAAAACTGAACTTGTATTTCAATAATGTTCAACATGCATTACAAAATTGTACTCCCACCGTTTCTTTTTAGTCTGCATATAAGATTTAGTCAAAGTCAAACTTTTTAAAATTTGACCAACTTTGTAGAAAAGAAATATTAAGATCTACAATACTAAAGCTATATGATATAAAATTGATTTCATGATGCATCTAACAATATTAATTTCATATTGTGAATCTTGATATTTTTATCTATAAACTTAGTCAAAGTTAACAAAGTTTGACTTTAACCAAATCTTATATGCAGACTAAAAAGAAACGGAGGGAGTATAAGATATTTAAAAAATATACAATGTATATGGGAAAAGGTAGACATAAGAAAAATATAAGTTCTAAAAAGATTATTTATTGAAAAAATATTAACCGTTATAAAATAATGTTTCAGATATATACAAAAAATGTACATAAAAAAGTTAACATGTGTTAAAAAAAGATGAAAAATGATAAGAAAAGTAAAAACTGAAGAAAACCTAATAAAAACCAAATAGAAAAAACAAGGAAAATGAAAAACCTAAAGAAACTACTTCAACAGAACGAAAAATAGAGAAAATCGAGAGAGAAACAGAAAAATGATGAAAAGCAAGAAGGAAATAAAAGAAAACAAAAGAAAGAACAAAAGACCGGTGAAAACCATAGGAACAAACAAAGAAAATGATGAAAAAGTAAAGAAAACAAAAAACCCACAAAGAAAAAAGTAAAATAAATTAAAAAAGGAGAAAACCCCGAGCAAGAACCAGTGAACTCGGTGAAAAAGAAAAACCAAACCTAGCAAAGAGAAAAAAAGATAAAAAGGGGTTGGCCTAGTAGCGACATCATGTGGGTAAAACGTTTAGGGAGACCTATGATAACCGAAAATTGATTCGCCTGATTACAACGCAAGTTAAGCCTCATTTGACACGCAACACGTGTCCCATTGGGGCCCACTTGCCTGCCCATCCTTATCTTCTCCCATGGTTCACGAGAACCACTCAAAATTTTCACCGAGTTCTGTCCCTTCGTTCGGCACATCTCGCCATGGCTGCTGGCCTGCTGCCCAACCTCCAATGGTTGCTGCGCAGGTTCCACACGTGGGTGATGCTAGTGTTGCCCGGCTCTCGATGGTGTTGTCAGTGTGGCCAAGCGACGCTCGTCAGCGTCGGTGTTGCGGCGCGACACATTTCGTCGTTATCGGCGCAGCTATGCGGCACTCATGCGCTCAGCTGCTGTGCAGCTTGCTGCAACGCAACTGTTGGGGAACGTTGCAGAAAATTAAATTTTTTCCTACGGTTTCACCAAGATCCATCTATGAGTTCATCTAAGCAACGAGCCAAGGGAGTGAGTTTTCATCTACATACCACTTGTAGATCGCGTACGGAAGCGTTTGGGGGAGCGGTGATGATGGAGTCGTACTCGGCGTGATTCAGATCACCGATGACCAAGTGCTGAACGGACAGCACCTCCGCGTTCAACACACGTACGATACGGGCGACGTCTCCTTCGTCTTGATCCAGCAAGGAGGAAGGAGAGGTTGAGGAAGACAGCTCCACCGGCAGCATGACGGCGTAGTGTTGGTGGAGAAGCAACACTCCGACAGGGCTTCACGAAGCTCGTGACGGAGAAGGAGAGGTGTTGGGGAGGGGAGGGGCTGCGCCTTGGCTTGTGTATGCAGCCCTCCCCTCACCCCTCTATTTATAGGGGAAGGGGCAAGGGGGGGCGGCCCCTCTAGATGGGATCTAGAGGGGGGGCGGCGGCCAGGGAGGGGGGACTTGCCCCCCAAGCAAAGGGGGCGCCCCCTCTAGGGTTCTCCCCCCAACCCTAGGCGCATGGGCCCAAGGGGGGGGGGGGCGCCCAGCCCTCCAGGGGCTGGCTCCTGCCCCACGCAGCCCATGTGGCCCCCCGAGAGGGGTGGCCCCTCTCGGTGGACCCCCGGAACCCTTCCGGTGGCCCCGGTACAATACCGATATGCCCCCGAAACTTTTCGGTGTCCGTTTGACAACTTCCCATATATAAATCTTTACCTCCGGACCCTTCCGGAACTCCTCGTGACGTCCGGGATCTCATCCGGGACTCCGAACAACATTCGGTATTCACATACAAGTCTTCCTAATAACCCTAGCGTCACCGAACCTTAAGTGTGTAGACCCTACGGGTTCGGGAGACATGCAGACATGACCGAGACGGCTCTCAGGTCAATAACCAACAGTGGGATCTGGATACCCATGTTGGCTCCCACATGCTCCTCGATGATGTCATCGGATGAACCACGATGTCGAGGATTCAAGCAACCCTGTATACTATTCCCTTTGTCAATCGGTACTTTACATGCCCGAGACTCGATCGTCGGTATCCCAATACCTCGTTTAGTCTCGTTACCGGCAAGTCACTTTACTCGTACCGTAATGCATGATCCCGTGACCAAGCACTTGGTCACTTTGTGCTCATTATGATGATGCATTACCGAGTGGGCCCAGAGATACCTCTCCGTCATACGGAGTGACAAATCCCAGTCTCGATCCGTGTCAACCCAACAGACACTTTCGGAGATACCTGTAGTGTACCTTTATAGTCACCTAGTTACGTTGTGACGTTTGGTACACCCAAAGCACTCCTACGGTATCCAGGAGTTACACGATCTCATAGTCTAAGGAAGAGATACTTGACATTGAAAAAACTCTAGCAAAACGAACTACACGATCTTGTGCTATGCTTAGGATTAGGTCTTGTCCATCACATCATTCTCCTAATGATGTGATCCCGTTATCAATGACATCCAATGTCCATAGTCAGGAAACCATGACTATCTGTTGACCAACGAGCTAGTCAACTAGAGGCTCACTAGGGACGTATTGTGGTCTATGTATTCACACATGTATTACGATTTCCGGATAATACAATTATAGCATGAATAAAAGACAATTATCATGAACAAGGAAATATAATAATAATGCTTTTATTATTGCCTCTAGGGCATATTTCCAACAGTCTCCCACTTGCACTAGAGTCAATAATCTAGTTACATTGTGATGAATCGAACACCCATAGAGTTCTGGTGTTGATCATGTTTTGCTCGCGAGAGAGGTTTAGTCAACGGATCTGCGACATTCAGATCCGTATGTACTTTGCAAATATCTATGTCTCCATCTTGAACATTTTCACGGATGAAGTTGAAACGACGCTTGATGTGCCTGGTCTTCTTGTGAAAGCTGGGCTCCTTGGCAAGGGCAATAGCTCCAGTGTTGTCACAGAAGAGTTTGATCGGCCCCGGCGCATTGGGTATGACTCCTAGGTCGGTGATGAACTCCTTCACCCAAATAGCTTCATGCGCTGCCTCCGAGGCTACCATGTACTCCGCTTCACATGTAGATCCCGCCACGACACTCTGCTTGCAGCTGCACCAGCTTACTGCTCCACCATTCAACATATACACGTATCCGGTTTGTGACTTAGAGTCATCCAGATCTGTGTCGAAGCTAGCGTCGACGTAACCCTTTACGGCGAGCTCTTCGTCACCTCCATAAACGAGAAACATGTCCTTTGTCCTTTTCAGGTACTTCAGGATATTCTTGACCGATGTCCAGTGTTCCTTGCCGGGATTACTTTGGTATCTTCCTACCAAACTTACGGCAAGGTTTACATCAGGTCTGGTACACAGCATGGCATACATAATAGATCCTATGGTTGAAGCATAGGGGATGACACTCATATCTTCTTTATCTTTTGCCGTGGTCGGGCATTGAGCCGAGCTCAATCTCACACCTTGCAATACAGGCAAGAACCCCTTCTTAGACTGATCCATTTTGAACTTCTTCAAAATCTTATCAAGGTATGTGCTTTGTGAAAGACCTATGAGGCGTCTCGATCTATCTCTATAGATCTTGATGCCTAATATATAAGCAGCTTCTCCAAGGTCCTTCATTGAAAAACACTTATTCAAGTAGGCCTTAATGTTGTCCAAGAATTCTATATCATTTCCCATCAAGAGTATGTCATCTACATATAATATGAGAAATGCTACAGAGCTCCCACTCACTTTCTTGTAAACGCAGGCTTCTCCGTAAGTCTGCACAAACCCAAACGCTTTGATCATCTCATCAAAGCGAATGTTCCAACTCCGAGATGCTTGCACCAGCCCATAAATGGATCGTTGGAGCTTGCATACTTTGTTAGCATTCTTAGGATCGACAAAACCCTCCGGCTGCATCATATACAGTTCTTCCTTAAGATGCCCGTTAAGGAATGCCGTTTTGACGTCCATCTGCCATATCTCATAATCATAGTATGCGGCAATTGCTAACATGATTCAGACGGACTTAAGCTTCGCTACGGGAGAGAAAGTCTCATCGTAGTCAATCCCTTGAACTTGCCGATAACCCTTAGCGACAAGTCGAGCTTTATAGATGGTGACATTACCATCCGCGTCCGTCTTCTTCTTAAAGATCCATTTGTTTTCTATCGCTCGCCGATCATCGGGCAAGTCAGTCAAAGTCCATACTTTGTTTTCATACATGGATTCTATCTCGGATTTCATGGCTTCAAGCCATTTGTTGGAATCTGGGCCCGCCATTGCTTCTTCATAGTTCGAAGGTTCACCGTTGTCTAACAACATGATTTCCAGGACAGGGTTGCCGTACCACTCTGGTGCGGAACGTGTCCTTGTGGACCTACGAAGTTCAGTAGCAACTTGATCAGAAGTACCTTGATCATCAACATTAATTTCCTCTCCAGTTGGAGTAGGCATCATAGGAACATTTTCCTGAGCTGCACTACTATCCTGTTCAAGAGGTAGTACTTCATCGAGTTCTACTTTCCTCCCACTTACTTCTTTCGAGAGAAACTCTTTTTCTAGAAAGGATCCGTTCTTGGCAACAAAGATCTTGCCCTCGGATCTTAAGTAGAAGGTATACCCAATGGTTTCTTTAGGGTATCCTATGAAGACACATTTTTTCGACTTGGGTTCGAGCTTTTCAGGTTGAAGTTTCTTGACATAAGTATCGCATCCCCAAACTTTTAGAAACGACAGCTTAGGTTTCTTCCCAAACCATAATTCATACGGTGTCGTCTCAACGGATTTAGACGGTGCCCTATTTAAAGTGAATGTAGCTGTCTCTAGAGCGTATCCCCAAAATGATAGCGGTAAATCGGTAAGAGACATCATAGATCGCACCATATCCAATAGAGTGCGATTACGACGTTCGGACACACCGTTACGCTAAGGTGTTCCAGGCGGCGTGAGTTGTGAAACGATTCCACATTTTCTTAAGTGTGTACCAAATTCGTGACTTAAATATTCTCCTCCACGATCCGATCGTAAGAATTTTATCTTTCGGTCACGTTGATTCTCTACTTCATTCTGGAATTCCTTGAACTTTTCAAAGGTCTCAGACTTGTGTTTCATCAAGTAGACATACCCATATCTACTCAAGTCATCAGTGAGAGTGAGAACATAACGATATCCTCCGCGAGCCTCAACTCTCATTGGACCGCACACATCGGTATGTATGATTTCCAACAAGTTGGTTGCTCGCTCCATTGTTCCGGAGAACGGAGTCTTGGTCATCTTGCCCATGAGGCATGGTTCGCATGTGTCAAATGATTCATAATCGAGAGACTCTAAAAGTCCATCAGCATGGAGCTTCTTCATGCGCTTGACACCAATGTGACCAAGGCGGCAATGCCACAAATATGTGGGACTATCGTTATCAACTTTACATCTTTTGGTATTCACACTATGAATATGTGTAGTATTACGTTCGAGATTCATTAAGAATAAACCATTGACCATCGGGGCATGACCATAAAACATATCTCTCATATAAATGGAACAACCATTATTCTCGGATTTAAATGAGTAGCCATCTCGCATCAAACGAGATCCAGATACAATGTTCATGCTTAAACTTGGCACTAAATAACAATTATTGAGGTTTAAAACTAATCCTGTAGGTAAATGTAGAGGTAGCGTGCCGACGGCGATCACATCGACCTTGGAACCATTCCCGACGCGCATCGTCACCTCGTCCTTCGCCAGTCTCCTCTTATTCCGCAGCTCCTGCTGTGAGTTACAAATGTGAGCAACGGCACCGGTATCAAATACCCAGGAGTTACTACAAGTACTGGTAAGGTACACATCAATTACATGTATATCAAATATACCTTTAGTGTTGCCGGCCTTCTTGTCTGCTAAGTATTTGGGGCAGTTCCGCTTCCAGTGACCCTTCCCCTTGCAATAAAAGCACTCAGTTTCAGGCTTGGGTCCATGCTTTGACTTCTTCCCGGCAACTGGCTTACCGGGCGCGGCACCATCTTTGCCGTCCTTCTTGAAGTTCTTCTTACCCTTGCCCTTCTTGAACTTAGTGGTCTTATTGACCATCAACACTTGACATTCTTTCTTGATTTCAACCTTTGCCGACTTCAGCATTGAAAATACTTCAGGAATGGTCTTCACCATCCCCTGCATATTGTAGTTCATCACGAAGCTCTTGTAGCTTGGTGGGAGCGACTGAAGGATTCTGTTAATGACCGCCTCATCCGGGAGGTTAATTTCCAGCTGGGACAGGCGGTTGTGCAACCCAGACATTTTGAGTATATGCTCACTGACAGAACTATTTTCCTCCATCTTACAACTATAGAACTTGTCGGAGACGTCATATCTCTCGACCCGGGCATGAGCTTGGAAAACTAGTTTCAGCTCCTCGAACATCTCATATGCTCCGTGTTGCTCAAAACGCTTTTGGAGCCCCGGTTCTAAGCTGTAAAGCATGCCGCACTGAACGAGGGAGTAATCATCAGCATGAGACTGCCAAGCATTCATAATGTCTTGGTTCTCTGGGACGGGAGCGTCACCTAGCGGTCCTTCTAGGACATATTGTTTCCTGGCAGCTATGAGGATGATCCTCAGGTTCCGGACCCAGTCCGTATAGTTGCTGCCATCATCTTTCAGCTTGGTTTTCTCTACGAACGCGTTGAAGTTCATGTTGACATGAGCGTTGGCCATTTGATCTACAAGACATATTATGCAAAAGTTTTTAGACTAAGTTCATGATAATTAAGTTCATCTAATCAAATTATTTAATGAACTCCCACTCAGATTTGACATCCCTCTAGTCATCTAAGTGTTACACGATCCGAGTCGACTAGGCCTTGTCTGATCATCATGTGAGACGGACTAGTCATCATCGGTGAACATCTCCATGTTGATCGTATCTTCCATACGACTCATGTTCGACCTTTCGGTCTCTGTGTTCCGAGGCCATGTCTGTACATGCTAGGCTCGTCAAGTTAACCCTAAGTGTTCTGCATGTGTAAATCTGTCTTACACCCGTTGTATGTGAACGTAAGGATCTATCACACCCGATCATCACGTGGTGCTTCGAAACGACGAACTTTAGCAACGGTGCACAGTTAGGGGGAACACTTTCTTGAAATTATTATAAGGGATCATCTTATTTACTATCGTCGTTCTAAGTAAACAAGATGCATAAAACATAATAAACATCACATGCAATTATATAAAGTAGTGACATGATATGGCCAATATCATATAGCTCCTTTGATCTTCATCTTCGGGGCTCCATGATCATCTTGTCACCGGCATGACACCATGATCTCCATCATCATGATCTCCATCATCGTGTCTTCATGAAGTTGTCACGCCAACGACTACTTCTACTTCTATGGCTAACGCGTTTAGCAATAAAGTAAAGTAATTTACATGGCGTTCTTCAATGACACGCAGGTCATACAAAAAATAAAGACAACTCCTATGTCTCCTGCCGGTTGTCATACTCATCGACATGCAAGTCGTGATTCCTATTACAAGAACATGATCTCATACATCACAATATATCATTGATCATTCATCACAACTTCTGGCCATATCACATCACATGACAATTGCTGCAAAAACAAGTTAGACGTCCTCTAATTGTTGTTGCATCTTTTACGTGGCTGCAATTGGGTTCTAGCAAGAACGTTTTCTTACCTACGAATAACCACAACGTGATTTTGTCAACTTCTATTTACCCTTCATAAGGACCCTTTTCATCGAATCCGCTCCAACTAAAGTGGGAGAGACAGACACCCGCCAGCCACCTTATGCAACTAGTGCATGTTAGTCGGTGGAACCGGTCTCACGTAAGCGTACGTGTAAGGTTGGTCCGGGCCGCTTCATCCCACAATACCGCTGAAGCAAGATAAGACTAGTAGCGGCAAGCAAGTTGACAAGATCTACGCCCACAACAAAATTGTGATCTACTCGTGCAATAGAGAACTACGCATAGACCTAGCTCATGATGCCACTGTTGGGGAACGTTGCAGAAAATTGAAATTTTTCCTACGGTTTCACCAAGATCCATCTATGAGTTCACCTAAGCAACGAGTCAAGGGAGTGAGTTTTCATCTACATACCACTTGTAGATCGCGTACGGAAGCGTTCGAGGGAGCGGTGATGATGGAGTTGTACTCGGCGTGATTCAGATCACCGATGACCAAGTGCTGAACGGACAGCACCTCCACGTTCAACACACGTACGATACGAGCGACGTCTCCTCCGTCTTGATCCAGCAAGGAGGAAGGAGAGGTTGAGGAAGACAGCTCCACCGGCAGCACGACAGCGTGGTGTTGGTGGAGAAGCAGCACTCCGACAGGGCTTCGCCAAGCTTGTGACGGAGAAGGAGAGGTGTTGGGGAGGGGAGGGGCTGCGCCTTGGCTTGTGTATGCAGCCCTCCCCTCACCCCTCTATTTATAGGGGAAGGGGCAAGGGGGGACGGCCCCTCTAGATGGGATCTAGAGGGGGGGCGGTGGCCAGGGAGGGGGGACTTGCCCCCCAAGCAAAGGGGGGCGCCCCTCTAGGGTTCCCCCCCAACCCTAGGCGCATGGGCCCAAGGGGGGGGGCGCCCAGCCCTCCAGGGGCTGGCTCCTGCCCCACGCAGCCCATGTGGCCTCCCGAGAGGGGTGGCCCCTCCCGGTGGACCCCCGGAACCCTTCCGGTGGCCCCGGTACAATACCGATATGCCCCCGAAACTTTCCGGTGTCCGTTTGACAACTTCCCATATATAAATCTTTACCTCCGGACCCTTCCGGAACTCCTCGTGACGTCCGGGATCTCATCCGGGACTCCGAACAACATTCGGTATTCACATACAAGTCTTCCTAATAACCCTAGCGTCACCGAACCTTAAGTGTGTAGACCCTACGGGTTCGGGAGACATGCAGACATGACCGAGACGGCTCTCAGGTCAATAACCAACAACGGGATCTGGATACCCATGTTGGCTCCCACATGCTCCTCGATGATGTCATCGGATGAACCACGATGTCGAGGATTCAAGCAACCCCGTATACTATTCCCTTTGTCAATCGGTACGTTACATGCCCGAGACTCGATCGTCGGTATCCCAATACCTCATTTAGTCTCGTTACCGGCAAGTCACTTTACTCGTGCCGTAATGCATGATCCCGTGACCAAGCACTTGGTCACTTTGAGCTCATTATGATGATGCATTACCGAGTGGGCCCAGAGATACCTCTCCGTCATACGGAGTGACAAATCCCAGTCTCGATCCGTGTCAACCCAACCGACACTTTCGGAGATACCTGTAGTGTACCTTTATAGTCACCCAGTTACTTGTGACGTTTGGTACACCCAAAGCACTCCTACGGTATCCGGGAGTTACACGATCTCATGGTCTAAGGAAGAGATACTTGACATTGAAAAAACTCTAGCAAAATGAACTACACGATCTTGTGCTATGCTTAGGATTGGGTCTTGTCCATCACATCATTCTCCTAATGATGTGATCCCGTTGTCAATGACATCCAATGTCCATAGTCAGGAAACCATGACTATCTGTTGACCAACGAGCTAGTCAACTAGAGGCTCACCAAGGACGTATTGTGGTCTATGTATTCACACATGTATTACGATTTCCGGATAATACAATTATAGCATGAATAAAAGACAATTATCATGAACAAGGAAATATAATAATAATGCTTTTATTATTGCCTCTAGGGCATATTTCCAACAGCAGCCTCGTGGCGCTGCTATGCGGCCTATCGGTGGTTGCCGGTGCTGCAATGCAGCGTTGGTGGTGCTACCGGTGCTATGATGCAACGGTTGTCGGCGGCCGCCGGTGTTGCAACTCATCCCTCAACATTGCTGCCATGCAACACTACCGAGGCTACGCTGCTATGCGGGTTGTCGCCGACCGCCTGTGTTGCGGTCAATGTTGAGATGCGGTTGTGAGGCGCCACCAGTGCTGCAGGCCAGCAGTCACTGATGTTCGGCTGCAAGAAGTGTTACATAGGAGTGGCGGGGTTGTGCTCCTATATGTTGGGAAACATAGTAGAAAACAAAAAAAATCGCACCTACGATCACCCAAGAACAATATAAAGATGCATAACGGGTTGTGATCAACGACCATTACCGACTCCGGGAGTGCAGTGAAAGTAGACGAGTCGGTGTAGATCGTACTTGGAGTCCCTTGAACATTGATGAAAATCCCGCGAACCGCCCTTGAACGATCCCTCGAACAGAAGACCGAAAGCACGACCTCTCTACTTGGTAGCAAGCGTACGGTCTTCACGATCAGGTAACGCTTCGCCATCCAGAGCTAATCATCACCGGAGAATTAGAGGGAGGAGATTAAAAGCACACTGGGCTTCTAATTATGAGGATTAGAGGTGGCTAGGGCTAGCTCTAATTAGTCAACTAGGACCAACTAGAACTAGTACTAGATGAACTAGAGGAGGCTCCAAAACTTGTATATCCATAGGGTGGAAGTCATCTAGTATATATAGGTTAGAGCGAAGGGAGAGGGCATCCACCAAAGGGAAAAGAGCCCCCTTTGGTGCGCCAGCCTTGTGAAAGTGCAACTAATCCCCGAGTGGTTTTGGTAATTCATAACAACATATAACAACATATAGCTCATTAAACTAATATCCGTTCAAGATAAATATTCCAGGAAGTTCAATGAATGGCATGGCATGGATTAGTGATGTGGAACCCCTTCAAGGTGTTGAGGACAAAGATTGGCAAAATCTCAAGACTCTTCTTCTTTATTTTAGCGACCCAAGATCACATTAAGTCCATAGGAAAGCCAATACTATTAAAAGGGGATGATGTGTTGCTTAAGGGCTTGCTTGCTCAAATGCTTAGTGATACTGTACCAAAACCATCAACCACTTTCTCCATCTAAATATGTCAAAATCCTAAACTCCAACTCGGCCCCACCGATTATTTCTATCCGACGGCACCGAGTTCATATCACACAGTCACTGCCAGAAACCCTAATAGTTCGGTCTCACCGATACGGGTCTTGGTCTCACCGAGATGGCCTTGCCAACACTCTATGACTTGTTGCATTTTTTTTAGTCCCATCGAGTGATGCAATCGGTCTCACCGAGTTGGCTTGGTAAATTCTCTGTTGCCTTATTGCTTCACTTTGTCTCATCGAGTTGATGCAATCGGTGCCACCGAGATGATGCTTGCCCTAAAGCCCTAGCACATCGGTTCCACCGAGATTCCTAACGTTCACATTTTGTACTAATCAGTGCCACCGAGTTTAATCATTCAGTCTCACCGAGATGGGTCAAATGTGTGTAATGGTTGGATTCTGTGTGGAGGCTATATGTACCCCTCCACCCCCCTTCTCCATATGTGAGAGAGCCATCAGAACATGCCTACACTTCCACCATACATTTTTTGAGAGAGAACCACCTACTCATGTGTTGAGATCAAGATATTCTAATCCTAGCACAAGAATCATGATTTCTAGCCTCCCCCAAGTTGCTTTCCACTCAAATCATCTTTCCACCATAGCCAAATCTTTGAGAGAGAGTTGAGTATTGGGGAGACTATCATTTGAAGCATAAGAGCAAGGAGTTCATCATAAACACACCATCTATTACCTTTTGGAGAGTGGTGTCTTCTAGATTGGTTAGGTGTCGCTTGGGAGCCTCCATCAAGATGTGGAGTTGAACCAAGAAGTTTGTAAGGGCAAGGAGATCGCCTACTTCGTTAAGATCTACCCGAGTGAGGCAAGTCCTTCGTGGGTGATGGTCATGGCGGGATAGACAAAGGTTGCTTCTTAGTGGACTCTTTATGGGTGGAGCCCTCCGTGGACTCGCGCAACCGTTACCCTTCGTGGGTTGAAGTCTCCATCAACATGGACGTACGATAACACCACCTATTAGAACCACGCCAAAAATCTCCGTGTCTCCATTGCGTTTGCCTTCTACAAACCCTTCCCTTTATCTTCATATGCAGTGTTTTACTTTCCGTGCTATACTCTTAGAATTGTATGTGTAGGTTGATTGCTTGACTTGTGCTAATTGCTAAAATCTGCCCACAACTAAAATTGGGAAAATGATAGATTTTTATTTGGTCAAGTAGTCTAATCATCCCCCTCTAGACATACTTTCGATCCTACAAGTGGTATCAGAGCCTTGGTCTCCATTTGCCTTGATCTCCATAGTTTGGTGACCATAGCCTTAGTTCCACAACCTAGGAGAGTATGGTGTCTAGCAAGAGAAAAAAACACCATAGAGGTCCTTACTTTGATGGTTGATACGTCTCCAACGTATCTATAATTTATGAAGTATTCATGCCATGTTTACAATAGTTTTATATGATTTTGGTATGATTTGATTAGAACTAACCCGGACTGACGTTGTTTTCAGCAAAACCACCGTGGTGGTGTTTTTGTGCAGAAATAAAAGTTATCAAAATGCGCTGAAAATTAACGGAGATTTTTTTGGAAAATATAAAAAATACTGGAACAAAAATCTACCGAAGGGGAGTCCCAAGGGGCCCACGAGGGTGGAGGGCGCCCCACCCCCCGGGGCGCGCCCCTGTGCCTCCTGAACTCCCCGTGGGGCCCCTGACTTGTTCTCGATGCCAACCTCTCCTATAAATGCCCAAACCTCCAGAAAATAACCTAGATCAGAAGTTCCACCACCGCAAGCCTCTGTAGCCAAGAGAAATCAACCTAGGCCCTCTCTGGCACCCTGCCGAAGGGGTCCATCACCACCGAAGGCCATGGGGACGGATCTCGGAGGGGCCATCATCGCCATGAAGGCCAAGGACCAGAGGGGGAACCTCTCCCCATCCACAGGGAGGCCATGGAGCAGGAAGCACAAGGGGGAGAACCTCTCCTCCTCTCTCTTGGTGGCATCGGAGTGCCATCAGGAGGGGAATCATCGCCGCGGTGATCGTCTTCATCAACATCACCATCATCATCACCATCCTCATCTCTTTTACGCAGTCCACTCTACCGCACCCCGCTGTAATCCCTACTTGAACATGGTGCTTTATGCCACGTATTATGATCCAATGATGTGTTGCCATCCTATGATGTTTTGAGTAGATATCCTTTGTCTTTGGGTTGATTGATGATCTAGATTGGTATGAGTTGTATGTTTTACTTTGGTGTTGCCTATTGTGCCCTCCGTGTCGCGCAAGCGTGAGGGATTCCCGTTGTAGGGTGTTGTAATACGTTCATGATTCGCTTATAGTAGGTTGCTTGAGTAACAGAAGCATAAACCCGAGTAAGGGGGTTGTTGCGTATGGGATAAAGGGGACTTGATGCCTTAATGCTATGGTTGGGTTTTACCTTAATGATCTTTAGTAGTTGCGGATGCTTGCTAGAGTTCCAATCATAAGTGCATGTCCAAGAAGAGAAAGTATGTTTAGCTTATGCCTCTCCCTCATATGAAATTGCAATAGTGATTACCGGTCTTGTTAACAATTGCCTATGACAATTCCACACACCGACCCATCATTATTCCACACTCGCTATTTATAATACTTAAGTAATATATTCTAACTCTATGATAACATCACCTACTTTTATATTTTAGCTCTCTGATATATCATGCGAAGTTATCCTCTTCATACCCACAACGTAGTTTTATTTCTCATTTCTAGTTGGAAGCAAACGTTCGGTGTATGTAGAGTCGTATCAGTGGCAGATAGGACTTGAGAGAATATTGATCTTGCCTTTAGCTCCTTGTGGGTTCGACACTCCATACTTATCACTTCCACCTTTGGGAGTTGCTATGATGATTCCTTGCACTTGGGGATTATCAAGATCTTTTCTGGCGCCGTTGCCGGGGAGCAATAGCGTGGGGTTGATATTCTCGTGTGTGCTTGTTTGCTTTCTTCACTAAGTAGTTTTTGTTTTCCCTTTTAGTTTTGCTTAGTTGTGGGTGAAACATACAAAAAAATCAAAAAATGAAAATACAAAAAGATTCACTTGCCTCATATGCCAAAAAAGTTTTTCAAAAAGAGAAGTGATTTGAAAGTTATGCATTGAAGAAGTGAGGGTCGACCTTGAGCACTTGTGTTCATGCTCATGGAAATAATGTAGAATTTTTCATGGAAGTTTCTCTAAAAATAATTATCCCCTTGTAGATATCCATTGTATTATAAAAATAATGTGCCAAGATTTGGTTTTAGGATGATTAGATTGCTTGTTTACTATGTGCAGTACAAAAAGAGAAACTTTGGCTGTAGCGCGTGAATTTAGATTTTTTACTGAAAAGTCAAATGGGTTTGAATCTTTTTGCACATTACTTCTGCACAATTTTTTTAAATTTTAATATTTTTTTAGAATTTTTTGGAGTTACATAAGTTTACTAAATTTTTGTTTTCTATGTGTTGTTCGCTTATTTTGATGAATCTATGGGTAGTATCGGGGGGTATGAACCATGGTGAAGTTGGAATACAGTAGATATAGTGCTAATATGAAATTGGAATGAGTTTACGACAGTACCTAGAGGTAGTGATTTGCTTTATTATACTAACGGATCTCACAAAGTTTTTGTTAAGTTTTGTGTGGATGAAGTGTTCGAAGAACGAGGAGTTACCGATCTGAGAAGAATAAAGAGAGGCAAGAGTTCAAGCTTGGGGATGCCCAAGTCACCCCAAGTAAATATTTCAAGGATACTCAAGCATCTAAGCTTGGGAATGCCTCGGTTGGCATCCCATCTTTATTCCTCAACAATTATCCGTATACCTCGACTTTTGTTTTGTTCACATGATTTGTGTCCTTTGTGTTTTTCTTTTTCTTTAAGAACCATGCTAGTATGAGATAGCCCTCCATTGATTCATAGAATGCTTCATGTGCTTCACTTATATCTTTCGAGTATGATCTTATAGAATGCTCTTTGTGCTTCACTTAAATCTTTTGAGTATGGTTTTATAGAATGCTTCATGTGCTTCACTTATATATTTTGAGCTTGGATATTGGTTAGTCTATATTAATTTTAGAATGCTCCATGAACTTCACTTATATCTTTTGGAGTATGAATAGTATTATCATCAAAAGTGGGTTTGGAAGAGTGTCAACTTTAGGAAGTAATGATCCCACTATTTTGGAGGGTGTTGAATCTTAGTATGATATTTATGAAAGTGGATTTGGAGAGGTCTTGACTTTAGTAATGATTCCACTATTTCAGAAGAGGTTCCAATTGATTATGAGAACAAAGTTGCTATCTATGATGATTATTATGATGACACGTATGCTGTAAAGAATAATGTTAACCATGAAACTTGTCATCATGATTTTAATTTTCAACTGGAGTATGCCTCGCATGATAGTTATTTCGTTGAGTTTGCTCCCACTATTCCGAATAAGAAGAATTTTGCTTATGTGGCGAGTAGTAAAATTTATATGCTTGTAGATCATGAAAAGAATGCTTTATGTGATGGTTATATTGTTAAATTCATTCATGATGCTACTGAAAATTATTACGAGGGAAGAATATATGCTTGTAGGAGTTACAATAATATCAAGTTTCCTCTCTATGTGCTTAAAGTTTCGAAGTTATACTTGTTTTGCCTTCCTATGCTAGTTGATTCTTGTTCCTATAAATTGTGTGCTCACAAAATCCCTAGGCATAGGAAGTGAGTTAGGTTTAAATGCGCTAGTCATATTCTTCATGATGCTCTCTTTATGTTTCAATTCTTATCTTTTATGTGAGCATCATTGAAATCATCATGCCTATCTAAAAGGCATTAAAGAAAAGCGCTTGTTGGGAGACAACCCAATATTTACCCTCACTGTTTTTATGTGTTCTCATGATTAATCTACTGTAGTAATCATGTTTTATAGCTTTTGTTTCAATAAAGTGCCAAGTAAGACCTTTGGGAAGACTTGGGTGAAAATTAATGTGACCTTGCTGTAAAAAACAGAAACTTTGCGCTCACGAGATTAGTTGTCATTTTTTATAGAAGAGTGATTTGAGTTGATTCTTTTGCAGAAAATTAATAGACAAATTCCTCACATCCACCAATTTATTTCATAACTTTTGGAGTAGCAGAAGTATGGTTTCTGTTCAGATCATTACAGACTGTTCTATTTCTGGCAGATTCTTTTTTCAATGCATAGTTTGCTTGTTTTGTAGTTTCGATAGCTTATATTGCTCAATATAAATTGTAGCAATGATATGATACTGTAGTAATTGTGTGAGAACAATTATGAATCTTGTCTTTGACAGTACCAAAGTTAACGATTTACTCTTTATCATACTAACCCATCTCACGAAGTTCCGTTAAGTTTTGTGTGATTGAAGTTTTCAAGTTTTGGGTGAGATATCAATATGAGGAGAATAAGGAGTGGAAAGACCCTAAGCTTGGGGATGCCCAAGGCACCCCAAGGTAATATTCAAAGAATACTCGAGCGCCTAAGCTTGGGGATGCCTCGGAAGGCATCCCCTCTTTCGTCTTCAAAACTATCGGTATACCTTACTAAGAGCTATATTTTTATTCATCACATGATATGTGTTTTTCTTGGAGCGTATTTTTAATTTTACTTGCTGTTTGAATAAAATCATTGGATCTGTAATCTTGAATAAAAAAAATCCTCCCATGGCTAATTAATTATTGGACTACTTAGTGTTCTTCACTTATATCTTTTGGAGTAGTTTGTCATTTACTCACGTGCTTCATGTATATCCTATGAGTAAATGATTGAATGAATTGAATATCATAAATCTGAATTTATATTATGTTTCATATGCTTATAACATGGGGAGTAATGACTTCACACATAATAAGTATAGGTAGTAAACTTATTGAAAGTTAGCAAACGCAAAATTGGTCACTTGAACAATTCATGAAAGAATATTAAAGAAAGAGAGATTTCACATATAAATATAGGGCAAATTGAATTTATACCCTTAGTTGGGTCACCCTTGACTGATTTGCCCCTAATTTTGGAAAACACGCGGTCTTGCCCAGCTTTGACCGCTCCCCTTGCATTTTTGCCCTTCCGGCACGTCTCCGTCCAGTCAGCGCCGTTTGACCGCAAACGACGCGTTACTTTGGACATTTTTGCCCCTGTCGGTGCTATACCTGATACCCCTTCGTCCTCAATGTGCTAGCACAAGCAAACAGAGGATAGCGAGAGTGCCAATGAGGAAAAAGGAGTGGGAGGCAAGGCGTGGCGTGGTAGAGCAAGGAGCGGCGACGCATGGCGAGCTCGGGCTCTTCCATCTTCTCGCCGGTGGTCGGAGAGGTAAGTAAAACTCCGGCAACGCTTCTTCCTCCCCCCAATGCATTCTAGGGTTTGTGATAATTGGGGAAATTTCTGATTTAGGTTGATGGGGTCGGGATTGTGGAGCATGTCTCCGAGTTCTATCTTCCAGATGAAAGTAATTGCGGATTCGAGCTTTTATCAAAGCATCGCTGCCCTGGTCATGGCCTTATTCCTACCCGGCGTATTGCGTGGGGAGGAGCTCCTTGTAGAACTTCTTGTTATACATCTTGTACTCAACTGTGTGCTTCTCAATTTCCACAATACTGCCTCATGATGCCCTCTCTACTTCAGCTTTGAAAGTATATAACAGCTGAAAGCTATCACTATACTTTCCATACAGTTTGTCAAGTGCAATCTCTTTGCCATGGTAGCATCTGTCATATGGCACCTCCACACCATATTTCTCTAACAACTTGCTCTGAATTTCCTTTTGTACCAATTCCTAGATTTGCTCTGATCCAAGCCATAGAAGCATCTGCTATCCATCTTCTTTTTGCAGCTCTCAATCTCTAAGATCTATTCATACTGGGACATGTATGCTGATATGGGTTGACTTTAATCTGAAACAACCCAAAAAAAACAATGAGATTAGTACAGAAAATGCAATACCTGAAAATAAACTAAAATGCAATACCTGAAAATGCAATACCTGAAATAGTGCGCTCTTCCTCATTAAAGAGGCATGCAGTCTCCACTTGCATCTCTTATAAGCACATTTGACAGTAAACCTTGTTGGGTCACTTTTCAGAGTAAGGAACTCAGTTTCAGACTTGATTGAGAAGCTTGAAACTGCATTTTTGCAGTCAACTGCACTAGGGAAAACCACACCTTCATCAATACATGGATTTTCCCTGTCATACATCTTTACAGGTCTGTCCTCTTCTGCATCTTCAAAAACTCCCATCTCAACATCCTCTTGCTTCTCATCCTCATCTGCATCTGAAAATTCTGCAGGAATGTACTCTTTATCTGCTGCATCTCCTTCATCATTATTGTGCTGGACATATCCAAGATATAGAACCTCATCCTCCACACCAGGTGCATCAGGCAATGCCTCCTCCACAACAGGATCAAGTGGCTTCTTTTGGTTTTCTTGGCTTTCATTGACACTTGCAGTTGCATAAGCACTTGGTGTTCTAGGACCACTTGGTGTTCTACTACTAGCCCTAGTGCTGGATGCAGATGGCCTGGAACTAGATGTGTTCACACATCTCTGACCTTTTAGTTCTTTGTATAACTGTGATTTCCAAATTGCATGACATAGTGTCATGACCGGATTTTTGGGATATCATTTCCCAGAAAATGGCCCTTGTGCTCACCAGCCCCAGGATTACTGTTAGCTGATGAGGCACCAACTTGATATAGAAATTCCAAGCAGAAATACAAAATGTGTAGTACATGACCATTTTGGCCTATGAGTACAACAATTGGTTTCTAGTGGCTGATGGCGAAAGCGGTTTGTGGTCTTTCAGCGTCTATGGGACTCCATATCCCACAGGAACAGCTGACCTGGATAACTCCTATCTTCACGAGGCTGCTATCACCATTGCTTAGGTTCCAGGGCTGTCATTGCAACGCTCCTCTCCAAGCAAGAAATCTGGCCACGACAATATCCAGGGACAAGCGAGTGAGTACTTTGAATGTACTCGCAAACATTATGAACACGGGTATAATATAACAAACGATCATCATGCTCTGAAATATTCTATGATCACAATGTCAGTCATAAAATAAAATCCCTGATGCATGCAAGCAGGTTATTTATATACAACATGAATATGCAATAACAGAGTAGAAATAAAATGCACCGATCGGGTGTCTGAAGCAACGCCTCGAATGGATAGTAAATAACAAGCATGCCTCAGTCGGGCGTCTCAGCGACACCACATAAAGGGCTTATAAAGTAAATAAATAACAAGCATGCCACAGTCGGTCGTCTCAGCGACACCACATAAAGGGCTTATAAAGTAAATAAATAACAAGCATGCCACAGTCGGGCGTCTCAGTGACACCACATAAAGGGCTTATAAAGTAAATAAATAACAAGCATGCCACAGTCGGTCGTCTCAGCAACACCACATAAAGGCTTATAAATAATTTAATCACAGTGAATATCCAGGAGGTAGAACCGTCCCAGGGATACTCAATAATACAAATAATGTAAATGGTTAGTCCATAATAGTAATAATCATAATCATCATAAGTCACAAGTCATGATCCATGTTCTGGTTTAGCCGTTTCTCCTCTGAAGACCGACACCAAGACCGACACTTGACCCATCCCAGACTGTAGTCCTTAACCATGTACACGACTATTGGAATAGATATAACCTCTACAGAGGGTGTACTCTTTACCCACGAGTAACGGATCCTTTAGTCCATCGGGACTAATTCCATTTACGGTCTTTTAATTGAAAACACACCTGACTCACACACACCAGCTTAACTTACCGGTGTTTGGAATCACCCACGACACCTGTCAAGCAAAACTTTAAGTGGGGAGGCTACAACCTCAATTAGCATGGGATCAAATTTATACCACGCGCTACTAAGGGGTGCCCCCTCTCGGTCCCAACCGGAAACACCCATGCCCATGGACCAGGTGGCCTGCCTACCGGATGCAGTCGGTATCTTCCACCATGGCCTCTCTGTACGGTGTGTGCCAAGAAAGGGGTTGACAATTTACTGAACTGTACCCTACCAGTGGCAGGGACAAGTGGTAGTACAAAACAAGTATGGGGATTACTGGAACAAGACTCGATCTGCGGTCGACTCAGGAGGTTTAAGTATTCCCTGCATGATTAGCATAACAAAAGTATTTTTCAACCAACAGACAGAATCACCACTCATCATATCCTGCCATGCCATACCGGACACAACCGTCCCGACAAGGAACTAGGGGCAAGCTCGTGTCTACCCAAGACAGAGACTTTCCCGGCTTCCTTCCGATATGCATGAAAGGCATGCGAGGGTGATTACTATCACAACATATCAAATTTCAGTAGCTCGGAATCATCAATATGCACTTATGAGTATGTTCATATCATCACATAAAATAACGAAAACTCCGAGACAAGGGGTGTTGTAACCGTATCAAACAACACACGACAATGTTATGCCAGGGTTCATAATGCTTGCCTTCAAGTTGTGGAGAGGCAGGGTGCATTCCAAAACTTTTGAAAGTTTTCTTCTCTCTCCAACAAATCCTATTTTTGAAAATATTCAAATTAATACATAGTTCCAAAGCAGTGCAAAAAAGTTGTTTGAAATTTTTTCAAATAAATATGAAAATAAACTAGACAAAATTTGAGAAAGGTAGGAAAAAGAATCAACTCATTTGGAGTTCTATTTAAAAAGTTATAGCCAGTCAAAGTTTAGTCAAATTTCTGTTTTTTTAAAATAAAATAGAAAAAGAAAAACGCTTCGAAATAAAAAAAAACATGTCAAAGACGTACTCCGGTTTTACGCCTCCACTTACACCAGCGTGGACCGGCGCTGGGTCACTTACAGTGGGTCCAGGGGGCCCACTGGTCAGGTTTGACCGGTCACCCTCGCCTCCTTCCTCCTCTGGCCGAACATAGGCGGGGCTCCGGCGATCGACGTTGGCGATTGGCGGCTCCTCGCGGGCTCCGGAGGTCAGGGATGGATCCGCCAGTCCACGGAGGTCCTCCCGGTGGTCGCTAGATTGGTGGGGGTGAAGGGAGTCGCCGGCGGCGAGCTCTGCGGCGGACGGCGGCCTCGGGAGAATTGGGGCTTTGGCCTACGGTGGTTCCCGAGTGAGTTTGAGGTGTTGGGTGGCCCTGCAAGATCGAGGGGAAGGAAATGGTGGCACTGGATGGACGGGAGGAGCTCTACTCGCGACGAACTGGACCAGAGGGCGGCGGCGGCCGAACTGGCCGGAGACGGGGAAGAAGGCTTCCCACCGTCGCTTGCTGGCCGTGGGGTGCACTAGTGGAATGGTAGGAGGTCGCCTGAGGGTCGGACGGGCTCGGGGGTTCCTTTTATAGGTGGTCGGGGTCGGTTTCGCGGTGGCCGTGGATAAGTTCGATGGCGAACCGCCGTTCTATTGCAGCAAGGCGACGTGGTGATGGCTGGCGGGGTCTGGCAGGGCGAGGGGATGAGCTCGAGCTGTTCAGGGAGAGCTGGCATGCGGCTGTGGCTCGAGCGGCGCCGTCCAGGGCAGGGGCCTGCTGTGGCCGCCCGCTAGCTGCCATAGCCGACCTGACAGCGGCGCTGTGGGGCTCCAGGGACGACTCTACGGCGAGGGAGGGGGCAGGCATGTTGGCTGCGAGTGGGGAAGGGCCAGAATGAGCGTGGGGCGATGGCAGTGGGACGCGGCGACTCGGTGCGTGCGTGTGCAAAACGTGCGCTCTGGGCGCGCCCAACGCACGCACGCGAGGTGTTCGGCAAAATGCCAATGCTTGCCAGGAGGCTTGGGTGGGTCTGGGGATTAATAGGTCTAGGTTAGAGTCATCTAGGAGCTTAGTGGACACGCTGGTTAGGCCATTAGGGCAACTTCATAATGCAAGTCCATAAGTATGCCAAAACTGGCCATGCTCCTAACATGTTCGATGAAATGCCAAGTGCCTCTAGGCATCTCTTGGGGTGGCCAAAAACTCAGATCCTAGTCTCTTTAGATGAAAAAGAGGGTGGCAAGGTTAGTTTGTCAAAAACAAAAACTTGTTAGTGCAAGTTTTTGAGAAAACCAATTCTGGACAAAAACTAGAGGCTATCATTTCATGGACCAAAAATACCCCAATGGGTCCACTCTCCTGGACTTAAGGGTTTTGTAGGGTGGACTATAAGCAGGAAAAAAAACATGGCCAGCAGAGCAAAATAAAATGGGGTTGCAGTAGAAAATGCCAAACTGGACCAGAGAGCAAAAGAGGATGGTTTGCTCAAATTTTTCAAAGAACACCAGTGGATTTTTGCATAAATTGAATAATATACCCCTACTAACATCCCCTAATTTTGGTGGAAGTTTTAAAGAAATATTTAAATAGGTTGTAGTGCAAAAGAGCAATTGGTCCAGATTTGAAAACTTGGGGTAAAGCTCAAAATCTCCAAATGACTGAAAGGTATTTTTGCATAAAAGTGATTTAGGAACATCACATGTCATCCCCAAATTTTGGTGGGATTTTAAAATAAATTTATCAAAGGGTTGTAGTGCAAATGGGACCTTAAAACTTATGAAAATTTATTTTCGAAGATATAGGGCTCAGGGGAAATAATTATATAAATAATTCCACTGATAAAAGAAATGCTTCAAGAGAGGGTATACAAGTCCAGCAATATTTGAACAGTTTTTACTTGTGGTGGAAACTCCACAATTTAGGGGAAAGAGTGTTTCTGAAACAAAAGAAAATCCAGAAAAATAAAATTAGATTTACCAGGGCCAAATTTTAATCAATAAACCATGGTTAAATTTTTGGGGTGTTACAACACTACCCCCCTTAAGAAAAATCTCGTCCTCGAGATTTGCTAAGGGTTGTTTTGAAAACATTACTCCCATTAGCTGGAACCAAACAGTTTACTCATAGCACAAACTTTGCATCGTCGGGGTTGGTTTTTGGTAGCTACGCCCGGAATTAAAAATGCAATCGTACACACTTATGCATGGCTACTATTTAAAATAGGGGCACACAAGCAAACAACATTTAGTTATGGCGATACAAGATCACACAATTACAGGGCGTGGACAAACTAAGACTCGGTACTACTCGAGTGACTCAGTCTACCTCGTTCATATCTAATCGGGCGTGCCTTGTGGACGCCGAGGCTTCTCCATGGGTTTCACCGTCGAGATTAGCTGGAGGGGGTTGAGGGGCTGTAGGGTTGGGGTAGCAATGATGACCATCACGGGGATTGTTGGCCACAATCCCGTTGGAGCGTGTTCCCAAAAGGCGATGAAGCACTTCTGGGGACATCAAAGTATTTTGGTCGATGGCTGGGGCAGTCCTCAAGGACTCGATCGGGTGTCCGAACATCACAACTGGGTTGTCGGCATCGGGTTCATCTTCTCCTCTCACTGGGGCTCGGCGAACCAGTTCTCCACGAGCTGCGATCAGATCAAGGGTGATTTGGTCAAACAGTTCCTCTAGTGCACCTACATAGCGCACTAGATGCAACAAAGCAGGATCCGTACCGTGATCTCCTTTGGCAACTTGGGGTGGCCTACCATACCCGTCACGGCTGGGGTAGTAGTAGAACGAGCGGCAGTTAACTCTGGGCGACAAGTGCCGGAGTTGAACTACAACCTCTCGAGCAGCTAGTTGGATGGCTTGTGGCTCAAAGGAAGTTGTCCTTCCGGTGAACCTGTAGGGGCGTTCTGGTGATAGACCCCTACCATAGACGTGCACAGTGGCCCAGAATTGACGGCTCTCACCGCTCATGGGTCCTTGGTACACAACATATTCTGGGGGCTCTTCTAATGCAAAGGCACGGCGGGTGAGGTTTGCTAGCACGGTCACAAAAACCTCCAAGGTTGGTTGCTGTGGTCTCATTGTGCACGACGGGGCCAGGCATTATAGCTCGGTTTGGGGAAGAGACTGTGCTGTGTTGAGGCTAGCGTGCCCTTTTCATAGAAAAAGGGGCCGGAGTCTTCCTTCGCACGCTTGCGAATGAGACAATTTTGGTGTCGGTCACTGGCGCGTGATTGATAGGCTAGGCTAATAGGTTGGGCACCGACTGCCAAAAGGTGTCGGGTCACTGTGTGGCTATCTTGCACGACAAGCTTGGCCGGGGCTAGGTTGAGGTCTGGTGAGTTGGTTAATCTAGGTTTTTTGACCTAGCTAAGATAGGATTAGCCAATGGTCAGCCTGGCTTTGATACCAAGTTTGTCAGGACCGGATTTTCGGGATATCATTTCCCAGAAAATGGCCCTTGTGCTCACCAGCCCCAGGATTACTGTTAGCTGATGAGGCACCAACTT
The DNA here is from genome assembly GCF_002162155.2 of Triticum dicoccoides. Classification (NCBI taxonomy): domain Eukaryota; kingdom Viridiplantae; phylum Streptophyta; class Magnoliopsida; order Poales; family Poaceae; genus Triticum; species Triticum dicoccoides. The sequence goes on along the minus strand of NC_041391.1, from coordinate 653,860,097 downwards.
GATACATAAATTCCAAGTAGAAATACAAAATGTGTAGTACAAGACCATTCTGGCCTATGAGTACAACAATTGGTTTCTAGTGGCTGATGGCGAAAGCGGTTTGTGGTCTTTCAGCGTCTATGGGACTCCATTTCACACAGGAACAGCTAACCTGGATAACTCCTATCTTCGCGAGGCTGCTATCACCATTGCTTAGGTTCTGGGGCTGTCATTGCAATGCTCCTCTCCAAGCAAGAAATCTGGCCACGACAATATCCAGGGACAAGCGAGTGAGTACTTTGAATGTACTCGCAAACATTATGAACACGGGTATAATATAATAAACGATAATCATGCTCTGGAATATTCTATGATCACAACGTCAGTCATAAAATAAAATCTCTGATGCATGCAAGTAGGATATTTATATACAACATGAATATGCAATAACAGAGTAGAAATAAAATGCACCAATCGGGTGTCTGAAGCGACGCCTCGAAAGGATAGTAAATAATAAGCATGCCTCAGTCGGGCGTCTTAGCGACACCACATAAAGGGCTTATAAAGTAAATAAATAACAAGCATGCCACAGTCGGGCGTCTCAGCGACACCACATAAAGGGCTTATAAAGTAAATAAATAATAAGCATGCCACAGTCGGGCGTCTCAGCGATACCACATAAAGGGCTTATAAATAATTTAATCACAGTGAATATCCAGGAGGTAGAACCGTCCCAGGGATACTCAATAATACAAATAATGTAAATGGTTAGTCCATAATAGTAATAATCATAATCATCATAAGTCACAAGTCATGATCCATGTTCTGGTTTAGCCGTTTCTCCTCCGAAGACCGACACCAAGACCGACACTTGACCCATCCCAGACTGTAGTCCTTAACCATGTACACGACTATTCGAATAGATATAACCTCTACAGAGGGTGTACTCTTTACCCACGAGTAACGAATCCTTTAGTCCATCGGGACTAATTCCATTTACGGTCTATTAATTGAAAACACACCTGACTCGCACACACCAGCTTAACTTACCGGTATCTGGAATCACCCACGACACCTGTCAAGCAAAACTTTAAGTGGGGAGGCTACAACCTCGATTAGCATGGGATCAAATTTATACCGCGCGCTACTAAGGGGTGCCTCCCTCTCGGTCCCAACCGGAAACACCCATGCCCCTGGACCAGGTGGCCTGCCTACCGGATGCAGCCGGTATCTTCCACCATGGCCTCTCTGTACGGTGTGTGCCAAGAAAGGGGTTGACAATTTACTGAACTGTACCCTACCAGTGGCAGGGACAAGTGGTAGTACAAAACAAGTATGGGGGTTACTGGAACAAGACTCGATCTGCGGTCGACTCAGGAGGTTTAAGTATTCCCTGCATGATTAGCATAACAAAAGTATTTTTCAACCAACAGACAGAATCACCACTCATCATATCCCGCCATGCCATACCGGACACAACCGTCCCGACAAGGAACTAGGGGCAAGCTCGTGTCTACCCAAGATAGAGACTTTCCCGGCTTCCTTCCGATATGCATGAAAGGCATGCGAGGGTGATTACTATCACAACATATCAAATTTCAGTAGCTCAGAATCATCAATATGCACTTATGAGTATGTTCATATCATCACATAAAATAACGAAAACTCCGAGACAAGGGGTGTTGTAACCGTATCAAACAACACACGACAATGTTATGCCAGGGTTCATAATGCTTGCCTTCAAGTTGTGGAGAGGCAGGGTGCATTCCAAAACTTTTGAAAGTTTTCTTCTCTCTCCAACAAATCCTATTTTTGAAAATATTCAAATTAATACATAGTTCCAAAGCAGTGCAAAAAAGTTGTTTGAAATTTTTTCAAATAAATATGAAAATAAACTAGACAAAATTTGAGAAAGGTAGGAAAAAGAATCAACTCATTTGGAGTTCTATTTAAAAAGTTATAGCCACTCAAAGTTTAGTCAAATTTCTGTTTTTTTAAAATAAAACAGAAAAAGAAAAACGCTTCGAAATAAAAAAAACATGTCAAAGACGTACTCCGGTTTTACGCCTCCACTTACACCAGCGTGGACCAGCACTGGGTCACTTACAGTGGGTCCAGGGGGCCCACTGGTCAGGTTTGACCGGTCACCCTCGCCTCCTTCCTCCTCTGGCCGAACATAGGCGGGGCTCCGGCGATCGACGTTGGCGATTGGCGGCTCCTCGCGGGCTCCGGAGGTCAGGGATGGATCCGCCAGTCCACGGCGGTCCTCCCGGTGGTCGCTAGATTGGTGGGGGTGAAGGGAGTCGCCGGCGGCGAGCTCTGCGGCGGACGGCGGCCTCGGGAGAATTGGGGCTTTGGCCTACGGTGGTTCCCGAGTGAGTTTGAGGTGTTGGGTGGCCCTGCAAGATCGAGGGGAAGGAAATGGTGGCACTGGATGGACGGGAGGAGCTCTACTCGCGACGAACTGGACCGGAGGGCGGCGGCGGCCGAACTGGCCGGAGACGGGGAAGAAGGCTTCCCACCGTCGCTTGCTGGTCGTGGGGTGCACTAGTGGAATGGTAGGAGGTCGCCTGAGGGTCGGACGGGCTCGGGGGTTCCTTTTATAGGTGGTCGGGGTCGGTTTCGCGGTGGCCGTGGATAAGTTCGATGGCGAACCGCCGTTCTATTGCAGCAAGGCGACGTGGCGATGGCTGGCGGGGTCTGGCAGGGCGAGGGGATGAGCTCGAGCTGTTCAGGGAGAGCTGGCATGCGGCTGTGGCTCGAGCGGCGCCGTCCAGGGCAGGGGCCTGCTGTGGCCGCCCGCTAGGTGCCACAGCCGACCTGACAGCGGCGCTGTGGGGCTCCAGGGACGGCTCTACGGCGAGGGAGGGGGCAGGCATGTTGGCTGCGAGTGGGGAAGGGCCAGAACGAGCGTGGGGCGATGGCAGTGGGACGCGGCGACTCGGTGCGTGCGTGTGCAAAACATGCGCTCTGGGCGCGCCCAACGCACGCACGCGAGGTGTTCGGCAAAATGCCAATGCTTGCCAGGAGGCTTGGGTGGGTCTGGGGATTAATAGGTCTAGGTTAGAGTCATCTAGGAGCTTAGTGGACACGCTGGTTAGGCCATTAGGGCAACTTCATAATGCAAGTCCATAAGTATGCCAAAACTGGCCATGCTCCTAACATGTTCGATGAAATGCCAAGTGCCTCTAGGCATCTCTTGGGGTGGCCAAAAACTCAGATCCTAGTCTCTTTAGATGAAAAAGAGGGTGGCAAGGTTAGTTTGTCAAAAACAAAAACTTGTTAGTGCAAGTTTTTGAGAAAACCAATTCTGGACAAAAACTAGAGGCTATCATTTCATGGACCAAAAATACCCCAATGGGTCCACTCTCCTGGACTTAAGGGTTTTGTAGGGTGGACTATAAGGAGGAAAAAAACATGGCCAGCAGAGCAAAATAAAATGGAGTTGCAGTAGAAAATGCCAAACTGGACCAGAGAGCAAAAGAGGATGGTTTGCTCAAATTTTTCAAAGAACACCAGTGGATTTTTGCATAAATTGAATAATATACCCCTACTAACATCCCCTAATTTTGGTGGAAGTTTTAAAGAAATATTTAAATAGGTTGTAGTGCAAAAGAGCAATTGGTCCAGATTTGAAAACTTGGGGTAAAGCTCAAAATCTCCAAATGACTGAAAGGTATTTTTGCATAAAAGTGATTTAGGAACATCACATGTCATCCCCAAATTTTGGTGGGATTTTAAAATAAATTTATCAAAGGGTTGTAGTGCAAATGGGACCTTAAAACTTATGAAAATTTATTTTCGAAGATATAGGGCTCAGGGGAAATAATTATATAAATAATTCCACTGATAAAAGAAATGCTTCAAGAGAGGGTATACAAGTCCAGCAATATTTGAACAGTTTTTACTTGTGGTGGAAACTCCACAATTTAGGGGAAAGAGTGTTTCTGAAACAAAAGAAAATCCAGAAAAATAAAATTAGATTTACCAGGGCCAAATTTTAATCAATAAACCATGGTTAAATTTTTGGGGTGTTACAACACTACCCCCCTTAAGAAAAATCTCGTCCTCGAGATTTGCTAAGGGTTGTTTTGAAAACATTACTCCCATTAGTGGAACCAAACAGTTTACTCATAGCACAAACTTTGCATCGTCGGGGTTGGTTTTTGGTAGCTATGCCCGGAATTAAAAATGCAATCGTACACACTTATGCATGGCTACTATTTAAAATAGGGGCACACAAGCAAACAACATTTAGTTATGGCGATACAAGATCACACAATTACAGGGCGTGGACAAACTAAGACTCGGTACTACTCGAGTGACTCAGTCTACCTCGTTCATATCTAATCGGGCGTGCCTTGTGGACGCCGAGGCTTCTCCATGGGTTTCACCGTCGAGATTAGCTGGAGGGGGTTGAGGGGCTGTAGGGTTGGGGTAGCAATGATGACCATCACGGGGATTGTTGGCCACAATCCCGTTGGAGCGTGTTCCCAAAAGGCGATGAAGCACTTCTGGGGACATCAAAGTATTTTGGTCGATGGCTGGGGCAGTCCTCAAGGACTCGATCGGGTGTCCGAACATCACAACTGGGTTGTCGGCATCGGGTTCATCTTCTCCTCTCACTGGGGCTCGGCGAACCAGTTCTCCACGAGCTGCGATCAGATCAAGGGTGATTTGGTCAAACAGTTCCTCTAGTGCACCTACATAGCGCACTAGATGCAACAAAGTAGGATCCGTATCGTGATCTCCTTTGGCAACTTGGGGTGGCCTACCATACCCGTCACGGCTGGGGTAGTAGTAGAACGAGCGGCAGTTAACTCTGGGCGACAAGTGCCGGAGTTGAACTACAACCTCTCGAGCAGCTAGTTGGATGGCTTGTGGCTCAAAGGAAGTTGTCCTTCCGGTGAACCTGTAGGGGCGTTCTGGTGATAGACCCCTACCATAGACGTGCACAGTGGCCCAGAATTGACGGCTCTCACCGCTCATGGGTCCTTGGTACACAACATATTCTGGGGGCTCTTCTAATGCAAAGGCACGGCGGGTGAGGTTTGCTAGCACGGTCACAAAAACCTCCAAGGTTGGTTGCTGTGGTCTCATTGTGCACGACGGGGCCAGGCATTATAGCTCGGTTTGGGGAAGAGACTGTGCTGTGTTGAGGCTAGCGTGCCCTTTTTATAGAAAAAGGGGCCGGAGTCTTCCTTCGCACGCTTGCGAATGAGACAATTTTGGTGTCGGTCACTGGCGCGTGATTGATAGGCTAGGCTAATAGGTTGGGCACCGACTGCCAAAAGGTGTCGGGTCACTGTGTGGCTATCTTGCACGACAAGCTTGGCCGGGGCTAGGTTAAGGTCTGGTGAGTTGGTTAATCTAGGTTTTTTGACCTAGCTAAGATAGGATTAGCCAATGGTCAGCCTGGCTTTGATACCAAGTTTGTCAGGACCGGATTTTCGGGATATCATTTCCCAGAAAATGGCCCTTGTGCTCACCAGCCCCAGGATTACTGTTAGCTGATGAGGCACCAACTTGATACATAAATTCCAAGTAGAAATACAAAATGTGTAGTACAAGACCATTCTGGCCTATGAGTACAACAATTGGTTTCTAGTGGCTGATGGCGAAAGCGGTTTGTGGTCTTTCAGCGTCTATGGGACTCCATTTCACACAGGAACAGCTGACCTGGATAACTCCTATCTTCGCGAGGCTGCTATCACCATTGCTTAGGTTCCGGGGCTGTCATTGCAATGCTCCTCTCCAAGCAAGAAATCTGGCCACGACAATATCCAGGGACAAGCGAGTGAGTACTTTGAATGTACTCGCAAACATTATGAACACGGGTATAATATAATAAACGATAATCATGCTCTGGAATATTCTATGATCACAACGTCAGTCATAAAATAAAATCTCTGATGCATGCAAGTAGGATATTTATATACAACATGAATATGCAATAACAGAGTAGAAATAAAATGCACCAATCGGGTGTCTGAAGCGACGCCTCGAAAGGATAGTAAATAATAAGCATGCCTCAGTCGGGCGTCTTAGCGACACCACATAAAGGGCTTATAAAGTAAATAAATAACAAGCATGCCACAGTCGGGCGTCTCAGCGACACCACATAAAGCGCTTATAAAGTAAATAACAAGCATGCCACAGTCGGGCGTCTCAGCGACACCACATAAAGGGCTTATAAAGTAAATAACAAGCATGCCACAGTCGGGCGTCTCAGCGACACCACATAAAGGGCTTATAAAGTAAATAAATAATAAGCATGCCACAGTCGGGCGTCTCAGCGATACCACATAAAGGGCTTATAAATAATTTAATCACAGTGAATATCCAGGAGGTAGAACCGTCCCAGGGATACTCAATAATACAAATAATGTAAATGGTTAGTCCATAATAGTAATAATCATAATCATCATAAGTCACAAGTCATGATCCATGTTCTGGTTTAGCCGTTTCTCCTCCGAAGACCGACACCAAGACCGACACTTGACCCATCCCAGACTGTAGTCCTTAACCATGGACACGACTATTCGAATAGATATAACCTCTACAGAGGGTGTACTCTTTACCCACGAGTAACGAATCCTTTAGTCCATCGGGACTAATTCCATTTACGGTCTATTAATTGAAAACACACCTGACTCGCACACACCAGCTTAACTTACCGGTATCTGGAATCACCCACGACACCTGTCAAGCAAAACTTTAAGTGGGGAGGCTACAACCTCGATTAGCATGGGATCAAATTTATACCGCGCGCTACTAAGGGGTGCCTCCCTCTCGGTCCCAACCGGAAACACCCATGCCCCTGGACCAGGTGGCCTGCCTACCGGATGCAGCCGGTATCTTCCACCATGGCCTCTCTGTACGGTGTGTGCCAAGAAAGGGGTTGACAATTTACTGAACTGTACCCTACCAGTGGCAGGGACAAGTGGTAGTACAAAACAAGTATGGGGGTTACTGGAACAAGACTCGATCTGCGGTCGACTCAGGAGGTTTAAGTATTCCCTGCATGATTAGCATAACAAAAGTATTTTTCAACCAATAGACAGAATCACCACTCATCATATCCCGCCATGCCATACCGGACACAACCGTCTCGACAAGGAACTAGGGGCAAGCTCGTGTCTACCCAAGACAGAGACTTTCCCGGCTTCCTTCCGATATGCATGAAAGGCACGCGAGGGTGATTACTATCACAATGTATCAAATTTCAGTAGCTCGGAATCATCAATATGCACTTATGAGTATGTTCATATCATCACATAAAATAACGAAAACTCCGAGACAAGGGGTGTTGTAACCATATCAAACAACACACGACAATATTATGCCAGGGTTCAGAATGCTTGCCTTCAAGTTGTGGAGAGGCAGGGTGCATTCCAAAACTTTTGAAAGTTTTCTTCTCTCTCCAACAAATCCTATTTTTGAAAATATTCAAATTAATACATAGTTCCAAAGCAGTGCAAAAAAGTTGTTTGATTTTTTTTCAAATAAATATGAAAATAAACTAGAGAAAATTTGAGAAAGGTAGGAAAAAGAATCAACTCATTTGGAGTTATATTTAAAAAGTTATAGCCAGTCAAAGTTTAGTCAAATTTCTGTTTTTTTAAATAAAACAGAAAAAGAAAAACACTTCGAAATAAAAAAAACACGTCGAAGACGTACTCCGGGTTTACGCCTCCACTTGCGCCAGCGTGGATCGGCGCTGGGTCACTGATAGTGGGTCCAGGGGGCCCACTGGTCAGGTTTGATCGGTCGCCCCCGCCTCCTTCCTCCTCTGGCCGAATAGAGGCGGGGCTCCGGCGGTCGACACCGGCGATCGGCGGCTCCTCGCGGGCTCAAAAGGGCAGGGATGGATCCACCAGTCCAGGGCGGTCCTCCCGGTGGTCGCTAGGTTGGTGGGGGTGAAGGCAGTCGCCGACGGCGAGCTCTGCGGTGGACGGCGGCCTCGGGAGAATTGGGGCTTCGGCCTACGGTGGTTCCCGAGCAAGTTTGAGGTGTTGGGTGGCCCCGCAAGATCGAGGGGAAGGGAATGGTGGCACTGGATGGACGGGAGGAGCTCTACTCGCGACGAACTGGACCGGAGGGCAGCGGCGGCCAAACTGTCCGGAGACGGGGAAGAAGGCTTCCCGCCGTCGCTTGCTGGCCGTGGGGCGCACTAGTGGAATGGTAGGAGGTCGCCTGAGGGTCAGACGGGCTCGGGGGTTCCTTTTATAGGTGGTCGGGGTCGGTTTCGCGGCGGCCGTGGATAAGTTCGACGGTGAACCGCCGTTCTGTTGCAGAAGGGCGACGTGGCGATGGCTGGCGGGGTCTGGCAGGGCGAGGGGATGAGCTCGAGCTGTTTAGGGCGAGCTGGCGCGCGGCTGTGGCTCGGGCGGCGCCGTCCAGGGCAGGGGCCTGCTGTGGCCGGCCGCTAGCTGCCACAACTGACCTGGCGGCGGCGCTGTGGGGCTCCAGGGACGGCTCTGCAGCGAGGGAGGGGGCGGGCGTGTTGGCTGTGAGTGGGGAAGGGCCAGAACGAGCGTGGGGCGATGTCAGTGGGACGCGGCGACTCGGTGCACGCGCGTGCAAAACGTGCGCTCTGGGCGCGCCCAGCGCACGCACGCGAGGTGTTCGGCAAAATGCCAATGCTTGCCAGGAGGCTTGGGTGGGTCTGGGGATTAACAGGTCTAGGTTAGAGTCATCTAGGAGCTTAATGGACACACTGGTTAGGCCATTAGGGCAACTTCATAATGCAAGTCCATAAGTATGCCAAAACTGGCCATGCTCCTAACATGTTCGATGAAATGCCAAGTGCCTCTAGGCATCTCTTGGGGTGGCCAAAAACTCCAGATCCTAGTCTCTTTAGATGAAAAAGAGGGTGGCAAGGTTAGTTTGTCAAAAACGAAAACTTGTTAGTGCAAGTTTTTGAGAAAACCAATTCTGGACAGAAACTAGAGGCTATCATTTCATGGACCAAAAATACCCCAATGGGTCCACTCTCCTGGACTTAAGGGTTTTGTAGGGTGGACTATAAGCAGGAAAAAAATCATGGCCAATAGAGCAAAATAAAATGGGGTTGCAGTAGAAAATGCCAAACTGGACCAGAGAGCAAAAGAGGATGGTTTGCTCAAATTTTTCAAAGAACACCAGTGTACTTTTGCATAAATTGAATAATATACCCCTACTAACATCCCCTAATTTTGGTGGAAGTTTTAAAGAAATATTTAAATAGGTTGTAGTGCAAAAGAGCAACTGGTCCAGATTTGAAAACTTGGGGTAAAGCTCAAAATCTCCAAATGACTGGAAGGTATTTTTGCATAAAAGTGATTTAGGAACATCACATGTCATCCCCAAATTTTGGTGGGATTTTTAAATAAATTTATCAAAGGGTTGTAGTGCAAATGGGACCTTAAAACTTATGAAAATTTATTTTCAAAGATATAGGGCTCAGGGGAAATAATTATATAAATAATTCCACTGATAAAAGAAATGCTTCAAGAGAGGGTATACAAGTTCAGCAATATTTGAACAATTTTTACTTGTGGTGGAAACTCCACAATTTAGGGGAAAGAGTGTTTCTGAAACAAAAGAAAATCCAGAAAAATAAAATTAGATTTACCAGGGCCAAATTTTAATCAATAAACCATGGTTAAATTTTTGGGGTGTTACACATAGTTGTTGCATTACTTGCAAACACCAGACCTAACTCTGCATCACACTACACAGGGACCCAACAAAGTTTGGAACTATCCCAATATCTGATCTCCACAGCATCAAACAATCCCCATGGATACTTGGCACAAATGGCAGCCCTAAAATTAGTATATGAACTAGTGCTGTCCACAACTAAAGGATAAGTGAATCCACAATCTTTTCCTTTTGTACCAGCAGAAAATAAAACAGTGGTCTCCATTCGAACTGAAAGAAAGAACGCTGTAGCTGGATCCATCCTATGGGGGAACAATATCTAGTGACAAAACGCACAAACTTTAGACTAAACCCTAACAAGCAAATCTCATCTGAAAAAACTGAGAAAATCAGGTTTGCTACTAACCCTGGGGGGATTTGCCGTGCAGATCCGCCCCCGCTTGTCGCCGTTGGTGCAGATCGGCCACCACTTCTCGCCGTTGGTGCAGATCCATCACAGGAGCTTCCCTTGTCGCCATTGGTGCCGCCACAGCCGCCTTCTCTGTGCTGCTGTGGAGGTGTGTTGTTCCTACCACCGCAGGGGCCACCGCCGACACTTTCTCCACTCTCCCCAATCACCTTGCAATGGATCTGGCTGCCCGCGCAATGGATCTGGCCGCCCTCCGCTCGGCACCACAATTTAGGGTTCGTCAGAGGGGAAAAGAGAGAGCAAGAGTGGGGAATGAGAGAGTGCGAGTGAGCACGGGGGCAAGCGGTGTCCAAAGTAACACGTCGTTTGTGGTCAAATGGCGTTGACTGGACGGAGATGTGCCGGAAGGGCAAAAACACAAGGGGAGCGGTCAAAGCTGGGCAAGACCGCGTGTTTTCCAAAATTAGGGGAAAATCAGTCGAGGGTGACCCAACTAAGGGCACAGAAACAATTATCCCATAAATATACTATCTTGGACATCTTTTGTAATTGTGAGAACTCATTAAAATATGACATGCTAAAAGGTTGATGTTGGACAAGGAAGACAACTTAATGGGTTATGTTTTCCTATATCCGAAACATTATATTGTCTTAGATCATCCAACATGTTGAGCTTGCCTTTCCCTCTCATGCTAGCCAAATTCTTTGCACCAATTAGAGATACTACTTGTGCTTCCAAACATCCCCTAAACCAGTTTTGCCATGAGTCCACCATACCTACATATGGATTGAGTAAGATCCTTCAAGTAAGTTGTCATCGGTGTACGCAATAAAAGTTGCTCCTTAAATATGTATGATCTATTAATGCGAAGAAACTAAGCTTTATACGAACTTGTGATAGGGTAGAAATAAAAGCGACGGACTGCATAATAAAGGTCTTTATCACAAGCGGCAATATAAAGTGACGTTATTTTGCATTAAGATTTTGTGCATAACCATAAAAGCGCATGACAACCTCTGCTTCCCTCTACGAAGGGCCTATCTTTTACTTTTATCTTCTACCCTTATACAAGAGTCATGGTGATCATCACCTTTCCTTTTTACACTTTTTCCTTTATGTTGGATGTAGGTTTTCATAAATTATTGTTGTTGACATTACCCTTGAGGTAAAAGGTTGGGAGGCGAAACTATAAGCCCCTATCTTTCTCTGTGTCTGATTGAAACTTTGAAACCATAAATATCACATGAGTGTTAGAAATTGTGAAAGATTAAATGATAGTTGAGTATGTGGAGTTTCCTTAACCAAAGCTCTTACATAGACCCTTCCCGAAAATAAGATGAATTGCAATTGTTTGATGACTAAGAGCATGGTTTGTTCGTTTTCAAGAAAGTTTATGATCTATACTTTGACATGTGAATAGCTTGTTACTTGATCATGAGAGGTTTTATGAGTTGAGCTACTGTTAAGATATATAATGATGCTAGAAAAAGTGATTGAAACTATCATTGATCAAACTTAAGCACTTGCTAGCATTCACACTTCATAAATTATTTCTTTTATCATTTACCTACTTGAGGACGAGCAGGAATTAAGCTTGGGGATGCTGATACATCTCCAACGTATCTATAATTTATGAAGTATTCATGCCATGTTTACAATAGTTTTATATGATTTTGGTATGATTTGATTAGAACTAACCCGGACTGCCTTTGTTTTCAGCAGAACTACCATGGTGTTGTTTATGTGCAGAAATAAAAGTTCTCGGAATGCGCTGAAAATCAACGGAGATTTTTTTTGGAAAATATAAAAAAAATACTAGAACAAAAATCTACCGAAGGGGAGTCCCGAGGGGCCCATGAGGGTGGAGGGCGCCCCCACCCCCTGGGGCGCGCCCCCATGCCTCATGGACTCCCTGTGGGGCCCCCTGTCTTGTTCTCGACGCCAACCTCTCCTATAACTGCCCAAACCTCCAGAAAATAACCTAGATCGGAAGTTCCACCGCCGCAAGCCTCTGTAGCCAAGAGAAATCAATCTAGGCCCTCTCTGGTACCCTGTCGGAGGGGGCCATCATCACCGGAGGCTATGGGGAAGGATCTCGGAGGGGCCATCATCGCCATGAAGGCCAAGGACTAGAGGGGGAACCTCTCCCCATCCAAGGGGAGGCCATGGAGGAGGAAGCACAAGGGGGAGAACCTCTCCTCTCTCTCGGTGGCGCCGGAGTACCATCGGGAGGGGAACCATCGCCGCGGTGATCATCTTCATCAACATCACCATCATCATCACCATCCTCATCTCTTTTACGCGGTCCACTCTCCCGCACCCCGCTGTAATCCCTACTTGAACATGGTGCTTTATGCCACATATTATCATCCAATGGTGTGTTGCCATCCTATGATGTTTTGAGTAGATATCCTTTGTCTTTGGGTTGATTGATGATCTAGATTGGTATGAGTTATATGTTTTTACTTTGGTGCTATCCTATTGTGCCCTCTGTGTCATGCAAGTGTGAGGGATTTCCGCTGTAGGGTGTTGCAATACGTTCATGATTCGCTTATAGTGGGTTGCTTGAGTGACATAAGCATAAACCCGAGTAAGGGGGTTGTTGCGTATGGGATAAAGGGGACTTGATGCTTTAATGCTATGGTTGGGTTTTACCATAATGATCTTTAGTAGTTGCGGATGCTTGGCAGAGTTCCAATCATAAGTGTATATGATCCAAGAATAGAAAGTATGTTAGCTTATGCTTCTCCCTCATATGAAATTGCAATAGTGATTACCGGTCTTGTTAACAATTGCCTAGGACAATTCCGCACACCGACCCATCATTATTCCACACTCGCTATTTATAATACTTAAGTAATATATTCTAACTCTATGATAACAGCACCTACTTTTATATTTTAGCTCTCTGATATCATGCAAAGTTATCCTCTTCATACCCACAACATAGTTTTATTTCTCGTTTCTAGTTGGAAGCAAACATTCGGTGTACGTAGAGTCATATCAGTGGAAGATAGGACTTGAGAGAATATTGATCTTGCCTTTAGCTCCTTGTGGGTTCGACACTCCATACTTATCACTTCCATCTTTGGGAATTGCTACGATGATTCCTTGCACTTGGGGATTATCAATGGTACAAAATTTGCTAGTTGGAAGCATAGGATGAAAATGCATATTCTTGGTCATAACCCCGCCGTTTGGGCTGTTGTGCATATTGGCTTGCAAGGTGATTTCTTCGAGGATGGAAAAGAACCGGATTGTGAAGCGACAGTGGAAGAGATAAAGATGTTGCAATACAATGCTCAAGCTTGTGATATTCTCTTCAATGGATTATGCCCCTAAGAATTCAACAAAATCAGCCGCCTTGAAAATGCAAATGAAATTTGGGATACTTTAGTTGATATGCACAAAGGTACCGAGTCCTTCAAGAAATCCAAGTTGGATGTGCTTCAAAGTCAACTTGATAAGTTCAAGTTGAAGGATGGTGAAGGAGTCGCCGAAATGTACTCTAGGTTTGCTCTCATAACAAATGAGATTGACGGCTTAGGAAGTGAAGAGATGACCGACAAATTCATCATCAAGAAGATCCTAAGAGCTTTGGATGGAAAATATGATACCGTGTGCACCTCCAAATGATGCCCAATTACAAAGATCTCAAGCCCACGGAAGTCATTGGTAGAATTGTTGCTCATGAGATGTCACTCAAAGATAAGGAAGAGCTCCACAACAAGTCAAGTGGTGCTTACAAAGCTTCAAGTGATGCTCCAACAACATCAAGTGAGAAGCAAGTATCAAATGAAGAATTGAGCTTAATGGTGAAGAACTTCAACAAGTTCTACAAGAATAGAAGCAAAGAGAGAAGCTCCAAATGAAGGTCCTACAATGACGAAAGATCTTCTAGTCGTGATTGTAATTGCTACAATTGTGGAAGACCCGGACACTACTCCAATGAGTGTATGACTCCCTACAAGAAAAGAGAAGACTCACCAAAAAGGAGTAGAAGAGATGAATCACCTCCAAGAGAGAGAAGGAGTAGAGATGATCGTTATGAAAGAAGACCCTCTCATAGAAGCAAGGATTCAGAAAGGAAGGAAAAGTCATCAAAGAGCTACACAAGACGAAGACATCAAGCTCACGTTGGTGAATGGTTATCTGGTTCCGACTCCGACAGCTACTCTAAGAGAAGTTGTTACTCCGACTCCGACTATACTCAAGATGAAGGTGTTGTCGGTCTTGCACTTGTGTCATCCAACTCCTACGACATATTTGACTCACCAAATTAAGGAATTGGAAGATGCTTCATGGCTAAAGGCCCTAAGATATCACACCCCAAGAATGTTGATTTCAATAGTGATGAAGATGATTTGCTAGGTGATGATGATTTGCTTGTTGACACCACTAGTGATGAAAACTATGATGAACTTGCTAGTAATCATGCTAATCAAGATGAAACGAATGAAAATGATAAGAAGGAGATTGAGCGTCTAACTAAAGAACTAAATACTCTTAAGTTAGCTCATGAAACAACTCTAGAGGATCATAGAGAGCTCCTAAAGACTCATGAGAAGCTACACTTCAAGAAGCTAAATTTAGAGCAAGAGCATGAGTTTCTAAAGGCTATGAATGATGATCTTCGGAATAAGAGTTCTTCTTATCTTGCCAAGTGTCTCCTCTTGTCTACTTATATGCCACAAGTAAAATCTAGCAATAAGAGCAAGAAAGATTCTTCCTCTAGTAGTAACAATAACCATGTTAAATCCAATATTGTTGCCTCTAGTAGTTCTCTTGATTCCACTAATGATTCTCTTAGCCAAGTTACACTTGAGCAAGAAAATAGCTTATTGAAGGGAATTATAGAGAAAGGTGTTTACAAGAGCCTTGCCGGGAGTAAGCAATTTGAGGAGATTGTATGCAAGCAAGGTAGGCATTAGAAGAATGAAGGTGTTGGTTTTGAATGGAAGTTCAAAGCCAATGGAGTTGAGTGGGAAGAAGATCAATACCCCAAGACGAAGTTTGTTCCTTAACAAGAGAAGTATGACTCCACTTCTTTCAAGGGAACACAAGCTCAAGACGATCTTCCACCACAAGACCACAAGCTAAGAGGCAAGGACGAGCTTCAAGAAGATATTGATTCATTTGAAGAAGCTCCTGAGGCCATGGTCAAGTAGGTTCCCAAGACTACGTCAAGCTCTACATCATCAAGTACGAATACAACTCCAATCCCATCAAGTTGATGTGGATCCCAAAGAAGAAGAACTAGAGTGTTCTTGAGGGTGACTCTGCCAACATACTTCACTCATACTCATTTTGGCGAGGACTTGTGCAATGAACTTTCATATTGCACTAGCTCATGGAGTCACAAACCCTCTTGTTGGTAAGACAAGGGCACTACAAAAAAACACTTCCATGATGATACGTGTTTGTCACAGTAGGTTACGTTTTCTGTCATGCATGTACATCCATGACGATTTTATGATAGAATCAAGATAGTCATACCTGTGCTGTCGTAGAAGTGTTCCATGACATTACCAAAATTATCATCACGGAAGTGTCCACTTCCATGACGATAAATCACGCGTCATAGAAGTGCTTTCGTCAAGGGTGACCAACATGTGGCATCCACCGTAATAGAACACCGTTAAGCTATCAGGTCCAGTTTTGGATCCGATAACCCGTTAATAGCCTCGACCAATGGGGATTTTCCACGTGTAAAATCATCATTGGCTGGAGGAAACACGTGTCGGCTCACCGTTGGGATAGATGTCATCCACATTGGACCGTAGGCGCCTATGATATGTTGACACGTGGCATGGCCCAATAGAGGCCCATTCCTGTGAAAAGGCTGGCCCGTTTGACTTGGTCAAAAGGTGGCGGGCCGGCCCACGGAAAGCCTATTAATGTCCTGTTCGCATATAGCCCATTTACAGCCCGCTAACCCAGGGCCCATTACGACCTATCCGAATTAGGCCCAGTAGCGTCATATGGGCTGTCCAATATAATTCCAGATCGTTTTAAATTCCGGCCCATGTATGGCCCATGACGTCTTTTGGCCCATATGAGGCCATTTGTAACTCTTGGCCCATTAACGGCCCGTGGTGAAACTGGCCCGTAATGAACAGTGTACCACTTTATACCCATTAATGGCCCATTATTCCATTGGGCCGTTTCAAGCCCATGTTATCTTTCGGCCTTCTCAGGGCCCATTTATTCTTGGGCTCATTTCCAGCATTCGTTTACTTACAACCTGTTACTGTAATTTTCTGCTTGTGGGCCAAATTCAGCCCATGGATACAGTCGGACCGTTTGTGGCCCGTTATTACGTTGGGCCCTTTTCATAGCATCATCAAATACGACCGATTAACGACGACCTGTTATGGTCGGCCCATGAACGGACGATTCCAACTCTAGCCCATTTACAACCATAATGTGGTTTGTTATTGGCCAATGTTTGGCCAATCGATCATACGGCCCGTAGAAGGCCCATTGATGATATGGCCCATAGAAGGCCCATTGTGTCTACGGCCCAAAGAAGGCCCATTGTGTCTACGGCCCGTAGAAGGCCCATTGTTTCTATGCCCCGTAGGGGCCCCACTGTTTTTACGGCCCGTAGAAGGCCCTCTACGACCCGTAGGAGGCCCAGTGTCACTACAGTAAATATGTAGCCCATGTTTATTGTGGCCTAGTTTAAAAAAATAGGTTATTGCGGCCACTAGCAAACCATGGAAAAAGAACTGCACTCAACAAATAAACAAGACAACAAGGAAATAAATAAGCAAGCAACTTACGCTAGGCTATCACGGCTATTACACATATTACATCCACTAGGCATCAAAGTTCGCCACCAGTGCAAATATAGGGAACAAAGTAGTATATCATATACATTGGTTGTCAAAGTTGGCGACTAGCGCAAATAAATGCCGCATCAAAACAAGTCTAGAACTGAAACCACTTCAGAAGATCTCAAGAAACAATATCCTGGGTACCCATAATGCTGGCAAGATGCTTAGCAAGCTTATTAACTTTCTCTTGTTTGGCGCTTACATCCTCCAGCGCTTGCTGTTGCACCAGAAAGTATGCATCTGAATTCTGCAGGGACTTCCTTAGTCCTTCAGCTTCCTGTCACAGCACATCTGATCGATGTCTTTCAACTTGAAGTTGAGACTCAAGAAGATGAACTGATTCAGGCAGCAAGTTCGAAGAGCTTGTGCCAGCAGTAGTGGCCAGTAACTCGAACACTACATCAAGACAGGACTTTTGGGTTCTCTCACTGTCGGCAAGATAGTCTTTATCAGCTTTTTTGGAGACCAACAAGGATGTCTCACTATCTTGAACCTTATCTGCATTACTTCCTTTACCATTGCATAACAGGGTAGTGTTCTCCAATATTTTGTCCGCATTCTAAAAGAGAAACAAGAAGACACATCACAGGTTTACCATGTTGTATATGAAACTCATTTTGGTAAATGAGTTCAGTAGTAAAGTGGACAGGATAACAACATGAAACAAACATATATCTATGTACCATGGTCACTTTATGGTCTATACCATTCTAGTTTTTGTTGCCAAATCAAGATAGAGACACAGTTCAAATAATATTTGTTCAAGACAAAGCAGAATAGACAGAATATAAGTGTGGGAAACTATAGAACAATAACAACACTTGTAATGTGCATGACATGAGAACATAACTGTTTATTCAATTGAAACTGAAATCAACATAGAGCAGGTTACAACAGCAAACCAGTTAAAGAAACAGGTTTAAAACATACTTGTTGCACCATTGGAGTTTCAATTCCATCCTTCAAATTTGAAAATAGTTGGTATGAGTAAATACAGTAATGCAAGAGCAAAGGAGTATGAACCATAGCTACAGAACCATAGCTACAGAACCTGACCTGAGAACAAATCTTCTTCTCCTTTAAGCATTGAGTTGGGATTTGGAGTGGTGGTCCTCGTGCTTTGGGCACTGCAGTACCCTTACTAACTGCTCGTGTTTAGGTGCTCTGTGGTGGAGATGGTGCTGTGTCAACTGGAACTGGGTTACTATTTGCCGGGGTTGGGGTTAGAAGGGGTGTAGCTGGTTCTCTGTCCAACTGGGTAGGGGTACAATCTGTGAGAGTCGGGGTTATGTGTGGTGGAGCTAGTTCTTGGGAAAGTACAACCATGGTTCTATCTGCATCAATGTTAGCACTATATTTTCTGAAGACCGTGTTGTTACTCCCTTAGATACTGCCATCACCCTCTCCATTTCAAATGGCTGATAAACAAGAAAAGTAATTGAAAGTACATACATTGTATGATAGACATGCGCAATGGATAGTGGGGAATAAAAGAGGGCATGAAATAATTCACATTTATGTTGTCTAACCAAACAGGATAACATGACACAATTTCACATATATGACGGCTAACTAAACAGGATAGCATGACACAATTTCACATTATGATGGCTAACTAAAAAAGATGGAAATACATAGTTCAAAATATGATGACTATGTAAACAAGATGACATGATATAAGTATACAATGTGTTTAGTAAATAGGTTGGCATGCCATAATTCACATACATTCACGGATAGAATGCCATAATTCAAAATATGATGATTGTAAACACTAAACATGATGAGATGATATAACTATATGATGTCTTTACTAAATGGGTTGCCATGCCATAATTCAGATAGATGTTGTGTATGTACTATGTAAACATGATGGCATGATATAATTCAAATATATGATTTATATAGTAAGCAAGTAAGCAAGTGGCAATCCATATATGACGTAAAAACTAAGCAATGCAAGACAACATGCATGACATGGGTAATATAACCCTGCCAAGTTTGAGCATAGACCTCAGGGGGGAAATAGGACTGGTCATTAGTCTCTGAATCCTCCTCTAAGGAGCTCTCTGTAACCAGCAAGATGTCTGCTTCAGCAGGTAGCATTGTCTGCTCTGAATACCTTGTTTTCACTCAGATACTTTCATCACCGCTTCAAATGGCTGATGCACAGGAAGAGTAGTTGAATATACAAACGTTGTCGACAAATGGAACATGTAATACAAAAAAAAATGATAGCATGATATAATTCACATACATGATGATTGGCTAAACAACATGTCATTGCATAATTCACATATATAATGCCTTTGCAACAAGATAGCATTGCATAATTCACACATATAATGTCTTGCAACAAGATGGCAATGCATAATTCACATATATGGTAATTAGACACTAAACAGGTGGCATTCACACAAAGCATGTCTAAACTAATCAAATGACATAGCAATGCAAGACACCATACGCACGATATGAGCAACATAACCCTGCCAAGTTAGAGCATACACCTCGGGGGGGGGGGGATAGGACTGGTCATCTGTCTCTGAATCCTCCTCTGAGGAGCTATCCATAAGCAGCAAGATATGCGCTTCGTCAGATAGCATAGTCTACTCTGAAGACCTTGTTTTCACTCCAGGATTTTCCATCACCGTGTCAAATGGTTGATGCACACGAAGAGCAGTTGAATGTACTAACATTGTTGACAAATGTAATACGTAATGAAAAAAAGGAGGGCCTGATATAATTTACATATAAGATGACTCGCTAAGCATGATGGCATTACAAAATTCACATATATGATGCCTGGCTAAACAAGATGGCGCTGCATAATTCACATAAACGATGACTAAACTAAACAAATGGCATTCGCCCAAAGGATGTCTAAACTAAGCAGATGACATATTTGATGTATAAAGTAAGCAATGCAAGGCACCATATGCATGATATAACCAACATCAACATGCCAAGTTAGAGCGAAGACCTCAGGGGGTAAATAGGAGTGGTCTTCTCCTTCTGAATCCCCCTCAAAACAGATATCTTCCTCTCGATTACAATCCAAAATGGGTGGAGGGGGGCTGCCTTTGCGCCTACCATGGAGCGACGTCTGCATGAAATTTTATTGCCACACAAGGCTCATCTCTTTTGCTCTACATGTTCAGTTCCATTGTTTACAATAATTGTCACGCATAGGAATAAAACATAGTGAGATTATGTAAGGAGTGCATGCAGAAATCCAGAGTGATGGTAGCAACCTGTGGATAGACCCAAAACCAATAATAGTAGGCAGATAATGGCTTCAGTTAAAAAATACAGATAATGGCTTCTTTACTGTTTGTTTCCCACCCAACATGAAACTCATAGTAGACACCGGAGATTAACTAGATAGTAGATAGATACTATTGATTGTGGCCCTGATATGTACCCCACAACCATTTAAAACTCAAGTTTGACCATTAGTTTGGAGCTGACTCAGAGTCTAATCGGTGAACATGACGATAAAGTAGCATGTAATATTAAGTGATGCATAACGTAAGCAGACACGAAAGAGTGCGACCTCTCTTGCGGACCCGTGTAGTCCTCGAGGTCATCTGCTCAGTTGATGATGGTAATGCAGTTTTCATGGCTGCCGGCGGCGGGGAAGAAGATCTGAGGCAGCGAAAGACAGTCTGGAGGCCGGATCCCTGCTGTGCTGGACCCTTCTATCGTTGGAGCAACTGAGCTGGGATGGACGACGGTGCAGCAGGAGCGGGACAAACCACGCAAGGTTTTATTTGACAACTATCTGTAATAGAAGTAATTCTGTAAGGGCTCATTTGAATAGGAGGATTCCAACAATGCACGGATAGGAAATAGACAAGAATAGGATAGGATTGCACGTGCAAAACAACGAATTTAAAAACACAAGATTTCTGCCAATCTGGGTGTTTGATTCACAAGAATTGGAAGATCACATGATGCAAAGAAGCATGGTGAGATTAAGTCAAACCACAAGAAAATGTACGATTATAATGCTATTATGCTACTATCTCTTATTCTTGTGCTTCATGAATAGGAATTTGAAAAGGAGGACAAGTGGAAATTAAAATTCCTACGGTTTTTCTTTCAAGGAGACACTAAAGGAACAAATCCTACAGTTTTCCTTCGCTCCATTCCTTTGAACCAAGTTCATGAATAGTAGCACCATATGAAACTTTCAATTCCTATGTTTTTCATTCACTTTTCCTTTCAAGCACTGGCGATTCTAGTAGGCAGGCTTGAGCAAGGAAAAGCCTACAGTAAAAAATGTTTTTGTGCTACTTCTATTACTTTGGACCCAGGCCACTGCCCTACTAGCTCAACTCCCAGGCCCAGGGACAAATGCACAGCTCAAACGCGCAGAGATAAATAATGATGGCGTTCAAGAGAGTCCATCACGGATAGCTAAGTTGCCTGGTACCTCACTGCTTGTCATATAGTAGGATAAAATAATCGTATTTCACGTTACTACGTGTGCTCAGTGGACAATATGTAGAGTAAAAAAGAGATGCAACAAGTGTACAACCTCGTTGGCGAAGCCATGTCGATCTCAGCGTGATTGGGTTGGCCGATGAGGATGCTCCGGCTGACTTGGCTATCTGAGGAGGGGAAGAAGATCTTAGGCGTCTGGAGATGGAGCCCAAGGTACCGCTCCGTTGTGATGGGGGGTTTCATCGTTGGAGCAGCTCCGGTGAGTTGTACGACGCCGAGGCTGAAGCAGGACAAGAGAGACAACGTTAACCTGAGTGGAATTCTAATAGCATCTCCAATAGATGACAAAAATACATAACCACAAAGTGGTAGATGTAAAATACATCAGACGTTCATCTCTGAACTTAACTGCCACAACTGAATTTAACTGTCGAAACTGAACTTAACTGTCGAAACTGAATTTTGCTGTTGAAACTGAATTTTACTGCCGAAGCTGAACGCACTAGAGGTGAGGCTACACGTCAGTTGATTGACTTTTTCATCTCTGGTCAGTCAATTTTGCAGCCATTGGATACGAAATCAAGGGCCTGTAGTTCATCTTCAACCTCCACCCCCCTGAGCCGCCAGCCCCCACCGGCCAAACAGCCGCCCCCCGCCGCCTACTACCGGAGGTGCGCCGCCCCGCCCGCCTCGAAAACACTCCCCACCGTCGGTACGCCGCCGTCCCGCCCATCCCTCTAGGCCCCCCATGACGAGCTTTATCCCCAAGCGATCCCCACGCCACCACCCCACCACCGCCGG
Source organism: Triticum dicoccoides (assembly GCF_002162155.2). NCBI lineage: Eukaryota > Viridiplantae > Streptophyta > Magnoliopsida > Poales > Poaceae > Triticum > Triticum dicoccoides. The sequence goes on along the minus strand of NC_041391.1, from coordinate 653,837,974 downwards.
TGACCACCGCCTCCACCCTAAACTCTAAGATAGATAGTGGGGTACCTATCCGACGAGCCCCTCCCCGTTGCGGCTGGTTCTTCGTTAACTCCGGCGAGTCCCCCCACCCCCTGAAAATTGACCGACCCAAAAGTCGATTCAGTCAACTGAAGTGTAGCTAAATTGGAGCAGCATCACAAGCAAGAGCAAGAGCGAGAGCAGCCGCGCGAGCAAGAGCAATAGCAAGAGCAGACCAGGCAGGGGACCAAGAGCAAGAGCAGAGCAGCAGCGCAAGCGAGAGCTAAAGCAGCAGCAGCTCCTACTGATGTGGACGTCGCTGCCGAGGGAGCGATGCCATGGAGGAAGTGGCCGACGACGCCATCGTGGATGGAGCCGCGCCATGTCGGCTCGGGACCAAGCGCCAACAGCATCGTGAGATCGAATCAAGAAGAAAATGTGGCGATTAGTGTACAACCTCTTTGGTGGCGCCGATTAGGCCGCATCTTCATCTGAGGAAACGGTGATGATGATGCTCTTCCGGTGGTGCAGGTGAAGACAGTGGTGTGGGAATGGAGGTGGCACGAAAGACGAGGGGACCGTCGGGGCGGCTCCTTGGAGGTGGAGGACGGGGTGGCTGAACCGGCGGGACGACCAGATCAACGACGGATCCTCATCCGGTATGGTGGATGAGGGACGTCGAGGTGTTGTGGACGACGTCGTCGGGGAAGAGGCTCTGGCTGGGTGGCGGACGGAGGAGGGTGTGGGGCTTCGTGGGTTTTCGCGGCCTCGGTGTACGAGTGGGTGGGCGGATGGCATGGGAGTAGGGAACCATGGGTTAGGGACGCCCTTGTCCGAAATGTGGGGTAAGTTATGAAAGTACCCCCACCGATTTGAGGCGGTTCTTTTGGTTCACAGGTATCACGGGCATTTCGCGTGTCGGGATTTCACAGGAGGTGGGAGTTTTCGCGCGTGTTGTAATTTTGGAATAGCAAGGCGTGGGTTGAGATGCAGGGTGTTGTCGGAGCACAACAAGACAAAGATATATCTTAAATATTTCGGGCTAACAAGGCACGGGTTGAAATTTCCGGACAAGCCTAACATGTACTGTACCAAATCAATTCGCACAACAAATGTCATTCAAAACTTTGAATTCATGTTATGTTCAATTAAAATATTTCGCTACGTGTATAATGCATGCAACCTACTACTCAAATGAACGTTTTAGTGCATTCCAAATGTATATATTATCACTTCAATATGAACTAAATTTGAATTTGTTTCTCTATTTGAATAAGATCTACAATAATGATTGTTGTGAAGTCAAAGCATTTGAATTTGTTTCTCTATTTTAACAAGATCTACAATCATCATTATTGTCAAGTTAAACCATCATTTGTGTATTATCTTCACATCACACCACATGATTTGTCTCGAGTTACATATGAACTATGTGTACTATATGAACTCGAACTCGATTTTTTGAATCCACTTTATGTTGATTTCAAATTACAGTACATTTCAAGCTCTAGCTAGATCTTCATAATCTAAACCATGTCTCATATGTATAATGTGTTTATCACATTATGTATGGTGCCCCGCCCCCTATGCCTACAAGTATTTAGATGTGAGTTGCAAACACCACACATTACCATAAATTGAAATAAAATGTGAGAATGTTCGATATATAGTATTATTTAGGTTGTTCGATATTTAGTTGTAAGCTGCAAATGCCACACATTATCACAAATTCAAATAAAATGTGAGATTGTTTGATGTATAGTATGGTTTAGATTGTTCGACATTTAGTTGTGAGTTGCAAACGCCATGCATTATCACATTATGTATAACATGTGCAAAACCACAACACGCGTATCACCGCTATATTCATGCATGCATATGTTTATAACACTATGATCTCCTATTCAAATATATGAATCCACTTTCATATCAAATTATGATATTTGTTAGTCTCTTACACCCACACAATCCTATAACCTTTGTAGCTACCACTAACTTTCTCTCGTGCATGCACAAGCCCTCCTCGCCCTCCCCCTCCCTCAGCATTCTATCCATCGCGCACATTCATTTTTTTTTCTTTAGATCGTTTTCCCAGAGTCTCCACAATTCCTTTCCGACACACACCGATCGATAAACCTCTCCAGCGATGTCTGCCTACAACATACACACGCACCTTCAATCTCCTCCTTTATGTGTCCTTGCCTCGTGTCTCTCATACGGTCCCACACACGTGTAAACTCTCGCCCCTCTTTTCATCAATCTCACAACTGCACACACCTCCCTCTATCTAGCTAGTAGCTGGGCCTCTCGCATCACCTCCTAGCTCCATTCTCTCTGTCTATCCGTCTCGCTGGGCCTTATTTGCCTCTAATAAATGGACGTACACCGACCGATCTCCCGCTATACATATAGCTAGCTAGGTCCTTATAACTCATTTTTCCTCACGCGTCGATCGATTTACCTCATTAGTTATGTCTCTCCCTTCCTCCGACAAACAACAATTGATCTACCCATCTAGTTAGGTTTGCTTACCAAACACATGGTTCCCCTTCATCATCCATGGATGCGTCCTGACAGATCTATCATGCACAGGCACACACAGAAACACATCCCCACTCTTATTGATAATATTGCAGTTCCACCCTCAGTTTGTCTAGTAGGCCTCTCCCACCATCCTCGAGAAGTAACTCCATCACCCATCCAGCACTCTACCACTCTCCCTCCCTCCCTCTCTCTCCTCTCTCTCTGTGTCCCATCCTATTTCTCGTCCTTCAGTTATGTATGGATGTCGACCAATCTCCTTCAAGACATAGCTGGGTCTCTCCTTCTCAACACATATACGAGTCGTTCTACCTCTATAGTTAGGCCTCTGCCTACCCCTCCCCCACCCCCTCCCGCCACATTGATACATCGAGCACTCTAGTCATGTCTCCCTGCCACACACAAACTTGACCTGTGCCCTCTGACGTTCTGGTAGGTCAGTCGCCCTATATCTTTGACTTGCACACACACACAATTTCGATGGCTCTCTTCATCGATCTCGCACCCACCCACTTGATCCTCTCGTTGACTCCATTCATATCTATGACCCCTCCCTCTCTTCTCGTGGATCGCCCGACCCTCTATATACGATATGGATAGGCCTCTATTTCACACACATAGCATGCAAAAATTTGTTTGAGATGTCATCGACACATATTCCCACAAATACATTCACAAAATCACCCCCCAAAACAATAAACACTCACGAACGCACACACCATCTATCTAGGTTTGTATCTCTCTTCACACACACCCACATAGGAGGGGGATGTGCACGAAGAGAAGAGGTGCACGCACGATGCACGTACTCCCGTCTCTTTCCCAACCACACCCGCGCGGGTACATGGTGGAGCTCATTTATGTACGAAAAGGCAGCCCATGTGGTAATTTGACACATGTACTGGTTGCCCACTTAATGGAGGGAGGATCATCTACCACTGGTGAACAAACAAATTGCGACTTGATGCGTTATGTTAAAAAAGAGGCAAACCATGTGGGGCCTACCTTAGAGGCAAGGCTCTATACACTGGAGTACTTTTGATGTGTCTTGTCAACTCGCAGAACGAGGAGAAGCTTGCTTAGTATGCCGTCTCCCCCACCCACGGGCGCTGTGGCTCACAGGATGAGGTGAAGCTTGCTTACTAGTAGTAGTACTGTACGCCTTACGCCCGCTCCCTCGCCCACGCGCGCGGTGGCTCACAGGACGAGGAGAAAATTTTACTACTCCCTCCGTTTACTCCTCGTCCCTACTACCTTGGTTAGAGAGATTATCATATTGTTTTGAATATATATGTCCTTTAGTAGATTTCAATATGAACTACTACTACATACTCCAAACACTGATGTATATAGATGTATTTTAGAGTGTAGATTCACTCATTTTGCTCCGTATGTAGTCCATATTGAGGCCCTGTTTGGTTCATAAGTTCTAGTCCCAACTAAAAAGTCCCTACTCCTTAAAAAGTCCCTCCCCGTTTGTTTTCAGGGACTAAAAAGTCCCTAGTCCCTCCCCAGAGGTTATTGAATGACCATGTTACCCCTAGTATACAGAAAAATAACAACCAAACAACACCATGGGGCGGCGGGGCAATGGGTGCAGGGAGGGGCATTGTTGGAAAAGTCCCAAAAGTCCCAAAAAAGACTCTCCTTGAGAGTCTTCTTCATTTAGTCCCAAAAAGCAACTTTTAGTCCCTAGTAGTCCCTCCTGTTTGGTTAAAAAGTCTCTAGGAGGGACTTTTTCTAATCCCTACACTAAAAAGTCCCTGGAAACAAACACCCCCTAAAACGGACATAATAGTACACACTCTCCCTCGCCTCTCGACCCTCGCCCATGTGGTGGACGTGCAACAATTCATTCGGTCTCATATAGCCAGAACGATATATACTGCAGTACCATTATTTCTCGACTTCCCGAGGAGGCGAAGAGCCAATCGCAAGGTTAATATTTTGGAGATGCCAAGCGCAAGGTTTATAGGAGAACGAGTAGTAGGTGCCACGTCATTTATAAATAAAGTTTGTTTATTCAGTGGCACATACGCAATATAATAGGTTCATATGGAGAGAAAAGGAAACTGCTCCACTATATACATAGTCAAGACGGGCCAGCCTACACGGTTGCTTGCTGGGGTTGCTCTCTTCACACTCTCTCACACAAAACGACTGTGGCCACATCTCTAACATCCCGACGGATCACGTCCGCCGGTGGAAGGGGTGGATGCTTAGTGTAGATGCGGTCGCCGTCACCGACGGTGAAAACCCACTGTCGGCACGTCCCGATCAGGGGTCCCCGCCGTTCTCTCTCACAAAGCTGGTGAGGTTGCCTTCGTCCCTTGCTCACTGCCGCGACGTGGGTAGTTGCTGTTGGAAATATGCCCTAGAGGCAATAATAAAATTATTATTATTATATTTCCTTGTTCATGATAATTGTCTTTTATTCATGCTATAACTGTATTATCCGGAAATCGTAATACACGTGTGAATACATAGACCACAATATGTCCCTAGTGAGCCTCTAGTTGACTAGCTCGTTGTGATCAACAGATAGTCATGGTTTCCTGGCTATGGACATTGGATGTCGTTGATAACGGGATCACATCATTAGGAGAATGATGTGATGGACAAGACCCAATCCTAAGACTAGCACAAAAGATCGTGTAGTTCATTTGCTAGAGCTTTGCCAATGTCAAGTATCTCTTCCTTTGACCATGAGATCGTGTAACTCCTGGATACCGTAGGAGTGCTTTGGGTGTATCAAACGTCACAACGTAACTGGGTGACTATAAAGGTGCACTACGGGTGTCTCCGAAAGTATCTATTGTTTTATGCGGATCGAGACTGGGATTTGTCACTCCGTGTAAACGGAGAGGTATCTCTGGGCCCACTCGGTAGGACATCATCATATGCGCAATGTGACCAAGGAGTTGATCACGGGATGATGTGTTACAGAACGAGTAAAGTGACTTGCCGGTAACGAGATTGAACAAGGTATCGGTATACCGACGATCGAATCTCGGGCAAGTAAAATACCGCTAGACAAAGGGAATTGTATACGGGATCGATTGAGTCCTTGACATCGTGGTTCATCCGATGAGATCATCGTGGAACATGTGGGATCCAACATGGGTATCCAGATCCCGCTGTTGGTTATTGACCGGAGAACGTCTCGGTCATGTCTGCATGTCTCCCGAACCCGTAGGGTCTACACACTTAAGGTTCGATGACGCTAGGGTTATAAAGGAAGCTTGTATGTGGTTACCGAATGTTGTTCGGAGTCCCGGATGAGATCCCGGACGTCACGAGGAGTTCCGGAATGGTCCGGAGGTAAAGATTTATATATAGGAAGTCCTGTTTCGGCAATCGGGACAAGTTTCGGGGTCATCGGTATTGTACCGGGACCACCGAAAGGGTCCCGGGGGCCCACCGGGTGGGGCCACCTGCCCCGGGGGGCCACATGGGCTGTAGGGGGTGCGCCTTGGCCTACATGGGCCAAGGGCACCAGCCCCAAGAGGCCCATGCGCAAGGAAACTTGGAGAGGGAAGAGTCCTAAAGGGGGAAGGCACCTCCGAGGTGCCTTGGGGAGGATGGACTCCTCCCCATCCTTAGCCGCACCCCCTTCCTTGGAGGAGGGGGCAAGGCTGCGCCTCCCCCCTCTCCCTTGGCCCTATATATAGTGGGGAAAAGGAGGAGCAATCATACCTAAGGCCTTTGGTTGCCTCCCTCTCCCTCCCGTGACACATCTCTTCTCCCGTAGGTGCTCGGCGAAGCCCTGCGGGATTGCCACGCTCCTCCACCACCACCACGCCGTTGTGCTGCTGTTGGATGGAGTCTTCCTCAACCTCTCCCTCTCTCCTTGCTGGATCAAGGCGTGGGAGACGTCACCGGGCTGTACGTGTGTTGAACGCGGAGGTGCCGTCCGTTCGGCACTTGATCATCGGTGATCTGAATCACGACGAGTACGACTCCATCAACCCCGTTCACTTGAACGCTTCCGCTTAGCGATCTACAAGGGTATGTAGATGCACTCTCCTCTCTCCTTTCTACTCGTTGCTGGTCTCTCCATAGATAGATCTTGGTGACGCGTAGGAATTTTTTTTTGAATTTCTGCTACGTTCCCCAACAGTGGCATCATGAGCTAGGTCTTTTGCGTAGATTCTTTGCACGAGTAGAACACAAAGTAGTTGTGGGCGTTGATGTTGTTCAATATGCTTACCGTTACTAGTCCAATCTTGTTTCGACGGTATTGTGGGATGAAGCGGCCCGGACCGACCTTACACGTACTCTTACGTGAGACAGGTTCCACCGATTGACATGCACTTGGTGCATAAGGTGGCTAGCGGGTGCCAGTCTCTCCCACTTTAGTCGGAACGGATTCGATGAAAAGGGTCCTTATGAAGGGTAAATAGCAATTGGCATATCACGTTGTGGTCTTGTGTAGGTAAGAAACGTTCTTGCTAGAACCCATAGCAGCCACGTAAAACATGCAAACAACAATTAGAGGACGTCTAACTTGTTTTTGCAGGGTATGCTATGTGATGTGATATGGCCAAAAGGATGTGATGAATGATATATGTGATGTATGAGATTGATCATGTTCTTGTAATAGGATTCACGACTTGCATGTCGATGAGTATGACAACCGGCAGGAGCCATAGGAGTTGTCTTTATTTTTTTGTATGACCTGCGTGTCATTGAAGAACGCCATGTAACTTACTTTACTTTATTGCTAAACGCGTTAGCCATAGAAGTAGAAGTAGTCGTTGGCGTGACAACTTCATGAAGACACGATGATGGAGATCATGATGATGGAGATCATGGTGTCATGCCGGTGACAAGATGATCATGGAGCCCCGAAGATGAAGATCAAAGGAGCTATATGATATTGGCCATATCATGTCACTACTCTATTTGATTGCATGTGATGTTTATCATATTTATGCATCTTGTTTACTTAGGACGACGGTAGTAAATAAGATGATCCCTTACAAAATTTCAAGAAGTGTTCTCCCCTAACTGTGCATCGTTGCTACAGTTCGTCGCTTCTAAGCACCACGTGATGATCGGGTGTGATGGATTCTTACGTTCACATACAACGGGTGTAAGACAGTTTTACACAGCGAAAACACTTAGGGTTAACTTGACGAGCCTAGCATGTGCAGACATGGCCTCGGAACACGGAGACCGAAAGGTCGAGCATGAGTCGTATAGAAGATACGATCAACATGAAGATGTTCACCGACGTTAACTAGTCCGTCTCACGTGATGATCGGACACGGCCTAGTTGACTCGGATCATGTGATCACTTAGATGACCAGAGGGATGTCTATCTGAGTGGGAGTTCATAAGATGAACTTAATTATCCTGAACATAGTCAAAAGACCTTTTGCAAATTATGTCGTAGCTCGCGCTTTAGTTCTACTGTTTTAGATATGTTCCTAGAGAAAATATAGTTGAAAGTTGAAAGTAGCAATTATGCGATCAGTGGAAAGCTTATGTCCTTAATGCACTGCTCAGTGTGCTGAACCCCAAACGTCGTTTGTGGATGTTTCGAACATCGAACATACACGTTTTGATAACTACGTGATAGTTCAGTTAAATGGTTTAAGTAGAGGCACCAAAGACGTTTTCGAAACGTCGCGGAACATATGAGATGTTTCGAGGGCTGAAATTGGGATTTCAGGCTCGTGCCCACGTCAAGAGGTATAAGACCTCCGACGATTTTCTTAGCCTGCAAACTAAGGGAGAAAAGCTCAATCGTTGAGCTTGTGCTCAGATTGTCTGAGCACAACAATCACTTGAATCGAGTGGGAGTTGATCCTCCAGATGAGATAGTGATGTTTCCCCAAAGTCATTGCCACCAAGATGCTAGAGCTTCGTGATTAACTATAACATATCAGGGATAGATATGATGATCCTTGAAATATTCATGATGTTTGACACCGCGAAAGTAGAAATCAAGAAGGAGCATCAATTGTTGATGGTTGGTGAAACCACTAGTTTCAAGAAGGGCAAGGGAACAAAGGGATACTTCATGAAACGGCAATTTAGCTGCTGCTCTAGTGAAGAAACCCAAGGTTGAACCCAAACCCGAGACTAAGTGCTTCTGTAATAAGGGGAACAACCACTGGAGCAGCATTACCCTAGATACTTGGTAGATGAGAAGGCTGGCAAGGTCGATAGAAGTATATTGGATATACATTATGTTAATGTGTACTTTACTAGTACTCCTAGTAGCACCAGGGTATTAGATACCGGTTCGGTTGCTAAGTATTAGTAACTCGAAATAAAAGCTACGGAATAAAAGGAGACTGGCTAAAGGTGAGCTGACGATATGTGTTGGAAGTGTTTCCAAGTTTGATGTGATCAAACATCGCACGCTCCCTCTACCACCGAGATTGGTGTTTGCGTTGAGCATAGACATGATTGGATTATGTCTATCGCAATACGGTTATTCATTTAAAGAGAATAATGGTTACTCTATTTATTTGAATAATACCTTCAATGGTCTTGCACCTAAAGGAATGATTTATTGAATCTCGATCGTAGTGATACACATTTTCATGCCAAAAGCCAAAAGATAGTAATGATAGTACCACCTACTTGTGGCACTGCCATGTAAGTCATAATGGTATAAAACGCATGAAGAAGCTCCATGTTGATGGATCTTTGGACTCGCTCGTTTTTGAAAAGTTTGAGACATGCGAACCATGTCTATTGGTATATATGCATGAAGAAACTCCATGCATATGGATCGTTTGGACTCACTTGATTTTGAATCACTTGAGATATGCAAATCATACCACATAGGCAAGATGACTGAAAAGCCTCGGTTTCAATGAGATGGAACAAGATAGCAACTTGTTGGAAGTAACACATTTTGATGTGTGCAGTCCAATAAGTGCTGAGGCATGCAGTGAATATCGTTATGTTCTTACTTCACAGATGATTCGAGTAGATGTTGAGAATATTTACTTGATGAAACACAAGTCTGAATTGTTGAATGGTTCAAGTAATTTCAGAGTGAAGTAGAAGATCATTGTGACAAGAGGATAAAATGTCTATGATATGATCATAGAGATGAATATCTGAGTTACGAGTTTTGGCACACAATTAAGACATTGTGGAAATTGTTTCGCAATTAATACCGCCTGGAACACCATAATGTGATGGTGTGTCCGAACATCATAGTTGCACCCTATTGGATATGGTGCGTACCATGATGTCTCTTATCGAATTACCACTATCGTTCATGGGTTAGGCATTAGAGACAACCACATTCACTTTAAATAGGGCACCACGTAATTCCGATGAGATGACACCGTATGAATTATGGTTTAGAGAAACCTAAGTTGTCGTTTCTTAAAAGTTTGGGGCTGCGACGCTTATATGAAAAAGTTTCGGGTTGATAAGCTCGAACCCAAAGCGGATAAAATGCATCTTCATAGGAAACCCAAAAACAGTTGGGTATACCTCCTAATTCAGATCCGAAAGCAATATGGATTGTTTCTAGAATCGGGTCCTTTCTCGAGGAAAAGTTTCTCTCAAAAGAGTTGAGTGGGAGGATGGTGGAGACTTGATGAGGTTATTGAACCGTCTCTTCAACTAGTGTGTGGCAGGGCACAGGAAGTTGTTCCTGTGGCACCTACACCAATTGAAGTGGAAGCTTATGATATTGATCATGAAACTTCAGATCAAGTCACTACCAAACCTCGTAGGACGACAAGGACACGTACTACTTTAGAGTGGTACGGTAATCCTGTCTTGGAAGTCATGTTGCTAGACAACAATGAACCTACGAGCTATGGAGAAGCGATGGTGGGCCCGAATTCCGACAAATGGTTAGAAGCCATGAAATCCGAGATAGTATCCATATATCAGAACAAACCATGGACTTTGGTGGACTTGCCCGATGATCGGCAAGCCATTAAGATAAATGGATCTTTAAGAAGAAGACGGACGTGGACGGTAATGTCACCGTCCATGAAGCTCGACTTGTGGCGAAGAATTTTTCACAAGTTCAAGGAGTTGACTACGATGAGATTTTCTCATCCGTAGCGATGCTTAAAGTCCGTCGGAATCATGTTAGCATTGGCTGCATTTATGAAATCTGGCAGATGGATGACAAGACAAGTTTCCTTACCAGTTTTTGTAAGGAAAGGTTGTATGTGATACAATCAGAAAAGTTTTGTCAATCCTCAGGATGCTAAAAGGTATGCTGGCTCCAGCGATCCTTCTAAGGACTGGAGTAAGCATCTCGGAGTTGGAATGTACACTTTGATGAGATGATCAAAAAATTTTGGGTTTGTACAAAGTTTATGAGAAACTTGTATTTCCAAAGAAGTGAGTGGGAGCACTATAGAATTTCTGATGAGTATATGTTGTTTACATATTGTTGATCAGAAATGACGTAGAATTTCTAGAAAGCATATAGGGTTATTTTGAAAGTGTTTTTCAATGGAAAGCCTGGATTAAGCTGCTTGAGCATTGAGCATCAAGATCTATAAGGATAGATCAAAACGCTTAATGGTACTTTCAAATGAGCACATACCTTGACATGATCTTGAAGGTGTTCAAGATGGATCAGTCAAAGAAGAAGTTCTTGCCTGAGTTTTAAGGTACGAAGTTAAGACTTAAAGCTCGACCACGGCAGAATAGAGAGAAAGGACGAAGGTCGTCCCCTATGCTTAAGACGTAGGCTCTTTAGTATGCTATGCTGTGTACCGCACCTGAAGTGTGCCTCGCCATGAGTCAGTCAAGGGGTACAAGAGTGATCCAAGAATGGCTCACAGGACAGCGGTCAAAGTTATCCTTAGTAACTAGTGGACTAAGGAATTTTCTCGATTATGGAGGTGGTAAAAGAGTTCGTCGTAAAGGTTGCGACGATGCAAGCTTGACACCTATCCGGATAGCTCTGAGAAGAGAGACCGGATACATATAATGGAGCAATAATTTAGAATAGCTCCAAGTAGAACAGTTGTTTGGAATAGCTCCAAATAGAGCGTGGTAGCTGCATCTAGGAGATGACATAGAGATTTGTAAAGCACACACGGATCTGAAAGGTTCAGACCCGTTGACTAAAACCTCTCTCACAAGCAACATGATCAAACATAAAACTCATTGAGTGTTAATCACATAGTGATGTGAACTAGACTACTGACTCTAGTAAACTCTTGGGTATTAGTCACATGGCGATGTGACCTGTGAGTGTTAATCACATGGCGATGTGAACTAGATTATTGACTCTAGTGCAAGTGGGAGACTGTTGGAAATATGCCCTAGAGGCAATAATAAAAGTATTATTATTATATTTCCTTGTTCATGATAATTGTCTTTTATTCATGCTATAACTGGATTATCCGGAAATCGTAATACACGTGTGAATACATAGACCACAATATGTCCCTAGTGAGCCTCTAGTTGACTAGCTCGTTGTGATCAACAGATAGTCATGGTTTCCTGGCTATGGACATTGGATGTCGTTGATAACGGGATCACATCATTAGGAGAATGATGTGATGGACAAGACCCAATCCTAAGACTAGCACAAAAGATCGTGTAGTTCATTTGCTAGAGCTTTGCCAATGTCAAGTATCTCTTCCTTCGACCATGAGAGCGTGTAACTCCTGGATACCGTAGGAGTGCTTTGGGTGTATCAAACGTCACAACGTAACTGGGTGACTATAAAGGTGCACTACAGGTATCTCCGAAAGTATCTATTGTTTTATGCGGATCGAGACTGGGATTTGTCACTCCGTGTAAACGGAGAGGTATCTCTGGGCCCACTCGGTAGGACATCATCATATGCGCAATGTGACCAAGGAGTTCATCACGGGATGATGTGTTACGGAACGAGTAAAGTGACTTGCCGGTAACGAGATTGAACAAGGTATTGGATACCGACGATCGAATCTCGGGCAAGTAACATACCGATAGACAAAGGGAATTGAATACGGGATTGATTAAGTCCTTGACATCGTGGTTCATCCGATGAGATCATCATGGAACATGTGGGAGCCATCATGGGTATCCAGATCCCGCTGTTGGTTATTGACCGGAGAACGTCTCGGTCATGTCTGCATGTCTCCCGAACCCGTAGGGTCTACACACTTAAGGTTCGATGACGCTAGGGTTATAAAGGAAGCTTGTATGTGGTTACCGAATGTTGTTCGGAGTCCCGGATGAGATCCCGGACGTCACGAGGAGTTCCGGAATGGTCCGGAGGTAAAGATTTATATATAGAAAGTCCTGTTTCGGCCATCGGGACAAGTTTCGGGGTCATCGGTATTGTACCGGGACCACCGGAAGGGTCCCGGGGGCCCACCGGGTGGGGCCACCTGCCCCGGGGGGCCACATGGGCTGTAGGGGGTGCGCCTTGGCCTACATGGGCCAAGGGCACCAGCCCCAAGAGGCCCATGCGCAAGGAAACTTGGAGAGGGAAGAGTCCTAAAGGGGGAAGGCACCTCCGAGGTGCCTTGGGGAGGATGGACTCCTCCCCATCCTTAGCCGCACCCCCTTCCTTGGAGGAGGGGGCAAGGCTGCGCCTCCCCCCTCTCCCTTGGCCCTATATATAGTGGGGAAAAGGAGGAGCAATCATACCTAAGGCCTTTGGTTGCCTCCCTCTCCCTCCCGTGACACATCTCTTCTCCCGTAGGTGCTCGGCGAAGCCCTGCGGGATTGCCACGCTCCTCCACCACCACCACGCCGTTGTGCTGCTGTTGGATGGAGTCTTCCTCAACCTCTCCCTCTCTCCTTGCTGGATCAAGGCGTGGGAGACGTCACCGGGCTGTACGTGTGTTGAACGCGGAGGTGCCGTCCGTTCGGCACTTGATCATCGGTGATCTGAATCACGACGAGTACGACTCCATCAACCCCGTTCACTTGAACGCTTCCGCTTAGCAATCTACAAGGGTATGTAGATGCACTCTCCTCTCTCCTTTCTACTCGTTGCTGGTCTCTCCATAGATAGATCTTGGTGACGCGTAGGAAATTTTTTTGAATTTCTGCTACGTTCCCCAACAGTTGCCGCCTCCCGCCGCCCTCCTCAAGGTTGAGCTACGTCCCGACATCCCTCAGGTACAACTCCCTTTACAGCCGGCTTGCATCACTGCTCCAGCTGCCCACATCACTCCATGTGGATATTTCTCTACTTCTTTGCCCTGCACATACCTCTACTGGCTTCTACGTACTGTATTTGTGATGAGTTTATGTCTCATCAACTAGTCCTAGTAATCTTATTCTAATCACGCTTCTTCAATTTCTTTGCAATAGGGATGCTCATCTCGATTTTGGTGAAACTGAACAAAATGATCCGATGGTCAAAGGGTTGCAAACTTCATTTCTTGGGAAGCTCAAACATTGCCAGAAAATTAAAGCCTGGTTAGGGTTTACGGTTCAAGGGCTAGGGACTGCATGGATCGTTTTTTTCTTTAGCTGCCTCTGTTCCAAAATAAGTGTCAACTTTAGTAGTAGTACAACTTGTACTAAAGTTTGCATAAAGTTGAGACACTTATTTTGGAACGGAGGGAGTACATATTTGCTATGATCTGTCAATCATTGAGATGCAATAGCATGCATGTTAGTCTCCTTTGTATTTGATGAAATGTTGTAACAGGCAACATTGGATGCAAGATACATGTAACAGAAGCTGGAAGCTTCATAGCATTGTACAAATTTATCTGGCTGATAAATTACAGTACATACTATACTAGTACTTCCCCCGTTCCTAAATATAAGTCTTTGTAGAGATTTCACCATGAACCACATACGGATGCATATAGATGCATTTTAAGTGTAGATTCATTCATTTTGTTCCGTATGTAGTCCACCTAGTGGAATCTCTACAAAGACTGATATTTAGGAACAGAGGGAGTACTATGTAAAGAGTTAGGTGTCGCACGATGTCCAGAAAATATGGTGATAGTGTGAGGTGGGCCATGTAATCACTGAGCCTGCGTGTTTTCACTGCTCTTGAACTCCACCGCTGTAAGAATGGAGAAAATTGTAATCTAGTAGTACCTCCTTTCGCCGAAAGCGTGGGACATCCAGCAGTCCTACCACCTCAGTAATAATGAACAATGAGCCGTCAAATCACATAGACCTAGCAATAAGTTGGACGGACAAAGCAACCATCATTCTTGAATCCGCTTCTCCCTTCAATGCAGGGACCAGTGAGAGGTCGTGTCCGCTCTGCCCGGGCATGAATGCGACACCGATTCTTTGGAGCAGCGCTGACCGTTTTGGGCAGGAAGCGCGCGCGGCGATGGAGGGGCTTTGGGTGGGCCAGGCTGGTCAGGAGCGGGCGTGGCAGCTGTCCGCCTGTCCCTACCGGATGCCCAGAAACAAGAGGATGCACCGACTCTCGCGGCTAAAATCATACACTACACACCATCTCTCTGTAGGAGTAGGTCGATCTGTCGCTCTCTCTAACACACACATGCTGTTAAACACAAAGACACACACGCACACACGCACACGCACACACACAGACACACACACACACGTAGGTTCATAGAATAGGAAAATCATGTGAGCGCGAAGCCACAGGAAGTGAGATACAAATGGAGTACGTACAAGAAGAGAAGAGGTGACGAATATTCCATCAAACCTGGACTGATGAGTAGTACTCCCTCCGTCTAGGTGTTAAGTCATCTTATGGAAATCAGATATTCCTAAAATGTTTAGGCGTCGTCCATTAACTTCGCATCTCAATCCCCTCCTGGCCTCGTTGCTGGCAAGCGTTGTTACTTAGGGAGCGTTTGGATCTTTAGCAAGAACAGCTTGTAGCATAGCTGGGCAAGGTTAGGCGTTTGGAACTGTTAAAACATGTTAGCTTTTGTGGGCCAGCTAGCTTGGGTGGGCTAGAAAAATCAGCCAGATCGGCTCACTTCCGATGGCAAACTTCGCGTAGTAGTAACATAGACTAGTAACATATGCATGTTACTAGTCCAAGTTACTCACCACTATGACCAGCCTAAGCAATGTAACCAAACGCTCCTTAATCTGCCTTGTTATCTCCCTCGGAAACCCAAGGCATGGAGCGCAACTACGCGTTGACCAGTCAAGAAATCAGAGTCGCCTTGCATGCGGGTTAATACGTGGCCCCGCATGGTAGCTAAAACGGCATCTCTTAGTTGTTTGGATTAATTGTTGCGTTTAGAGACAGAAATCAGGGCTTTGATTGGAGGAATGACCGGTCAAGTTTCTCTTTCTCCTCCAATCTGCTTGCACCTTGGTCCCGCTGCACCTTCTAATGTGACTTATTACACCTAGACGGAGGGAGTAGTACGAGATACGGTGGCACACTGACTTAGGTCGAATACAAGTGCCCAAAATTGTGTGCATGTTATAATAAGGATTCACTTAAAATAGTACGCGAGCGAACAGAGGGATCAATTGGGCAGTGTTCCCAAGCAGTAGCGAGATGTGTGAGGTAAGATACACCGCTGGCACTTTTATTTTTTCTTATTAATTTGTTTGTTTCACCCTCTGACTGGTGGGACCCAACGTACTACGTCGAGAGAGGTAAGGTGACTAAGGCTGCATTATTTCTGCACCACTGTGGATAGTCTTACCACCAAAGCCACATGACACGATTATGATTTAAATCCCAATGACTCCCACACAAAAAAACACGGCATGCTTGTTACACGAATGCAGGAATGTATAAAAGGTTATTTTCCTCTCGTTGAACATAACGGGAGGGTTGTGTAGCTGGTTAGCCTATTCGCTCATCAAACTTGAGGTCTCGGGTTCGATAACTACACTTGAGCATAATTCATGCCAGGAGGATTATTTGACTGGTCAAAATGGATGGATACGGAGCTATACGATCTTGTAGTGACCGTATAATCACCTCATCACATATAAGCTGCAGCCTCGGCGCTTGTTTTCTAGGGTTTGCACTCTTCCCACACTCTCTCTAGTATATATATACACGCTGGAGCCTCAGCGCTTGTACTTGCTCTCTTCACACTCTCTCACCCTCTCCAAATCTATACAAGACTTCGTTGGCCTCTCTCTCCCCTCACTACTGGTCAAAGAGCCGGCAGGATCCATCCGCCGGGAAGGGAAGGAGGCTTAACGCTGTCGCCATCGGTGAGGGAGGGAATCCACTACGGGCGGAGCTGTTCACTTTCACCCAGCTGCGGCGCGGGGGGGCCTCCGACCCCTTCTTCTTCGCGGCCGTACATAGTGTGGTCCGAACGGCCTCCGTCGCCCACCGAACCACACCCCAAGAACCTTAAGGTATAATTTACTTATTCCACATGCATTGCTCTAGCTGCATGTGGGATTTTTTTGCTTCTACACTCGAATCTAGGTATTGGATCAAACATGAAAGTAGTGGGGAAAGTTGTATACCATGAATCTAGGACGTGGTTCAAAGAGGAAAGGAATGGGGGAAAGTAGTGGGAAAGTTTGTATAACATGAATCTAGGACGTGGTTCAAAAAGGAAAGGAAGGAGGGAAAGTAGTGGGGAAAGTTGTATTGCATGAATCTAAGACGTGGTTCAAAGAGGAAAGGAATGGGGGAAAGTAGTGGGGAAAGTTGTATAGCATAAATCTAGGACGTGGTTCAAAGAGGAAAGGAAGGGGGGAAAGTACTAGTACAGAATGGCTATCCAGTACCTACGTTGGTCGAAAAGGGAAAACAATGATAAACGTAGTACGCACATCTATAACGAACTGATCTTTTGTTTTGGGGGACAAGGCTGTAGAGTTTGAGCAGGACTAGATTTGCTGCGCTCACATAGGGAAAGGTGTCTAAAGATAACAAAACTGGGACCAACACAAATATGCTCCTTGGTTGTTTGTTCTTTGTTGCAACAGACTGTGCATCACCCCAGTACATCGGTAGATGCACATGGTGCTGGTGCGTCCACTGTCCCGTGCAACTCTTTAGCTGTTGTTAATCTAAGGCCCTGTTTGGTTAAAAACTCCCTAGTCCCTACCTGCTTGGTTCCGGGGATTAAACATGGACTAAAGGTTATTAAATGACATGCTAAAAGACCATGTTACCCCTAGTAATGAACTAATAGAGACAAGGTGCGATGCATGGCAGGGGCAACTGTTGGAAAAAGTCCAAAAAAGACTCTCCCTCGGGGTCTTCTTTCTTTAGTCCCAAATGCCCACTTTTAGTCCCTAAAAGTCCCTCCTGTTTGGTTTAGATGGGACTGACATGGAGTTTTTTTAGTCGCTACACCAAAATGTCCCTGTAAACAAACACCCTCTAATAATGCCGCTGGAAAATTGATGCAATGCCACAGTTAAAAGCAAATTACATGTTTTAACAAATTTTGTTGTTAATATAATCTCTCTGTTAATATTAATCAATGCCACCGTTTGAGAAATGCTACTGTCTTGATTTCTTTCCCATTTAAATAAGGTAGATGCTTCTTTTTGTTGGTTTCTGTGTCATCAACCATTATTGACCACTAGTTGTTTCCTTCGCACCTCTGTGTAAACAGGGTTATCTACTTCACCTTGTTGGCATTGTGACCTTTTGTTGCACTAAGGTCAAAACGGGGGTCCTGTTCACCGGGAGGGGTGTGGCGTACAGCAAAACGGGACTCCACGAGATACTGTTCATCTCCACCGTCGACCTCCTCCAGCCTCCATGGGCTACTGTTCATCCACCGTCGACCTCCTCCAGCCTCCACGTGCGACTGTTCATCCACGGGCTCATGTTCATCCAGCCTCCAACGCGCGCTACTCCACCGGCTACTGTTCAACCATCCCTCTCCATGGGCTCCTGTTCAACCACCCTCCACGGGCTACCGTTCATCCAGCCCTCCTCCGGCTACTGTTCAACCAGCCCTCCACGGGGCTGTCTTGTTCATCCAGCCCTTCATGGGGTCCTGTTCATCCAGCCCCAACCGGCTCGATCGATCGGGATCCTGTTCATCCAGAGGCAACACCACGGGGTCCTGTTCATCCACCCCCACCGGGAGCTGTTCATCCAACCCCCCCTCCCAGCAACGCTCACTGTTCATCCAGAGGCAGCATCGATCGACTTCAGTTAGCAGCAGTAGCGAAGGAATCGCTCGATGGGTTCAGTTAACAGCCATCGATCGATCGCTCGGGTTCAGTAACGCATAACCTGCAGTGCAATCACTCAGTTTCAGTAGGAGAATGCCTCGCTCGGGTTCAGTTAGAGCCCAACGCCTCGCACCCATGTGCGTGCGTGTACAAGAGAAACACGCAAACCTCCGTACATCGCTCGGCCCCGACCACCCACCGTAACCGGGAACACCCCGATATTTTCCTCGCCCTCGCTTCTACCATGATTTTTTCAGTCATGGACGGCCCAAAGAATGTCATGCAGCTGCGCCTCCGGCCCGCCTAGGACGAAAATCCCATTTACTGTCATGATTTTTTGTCATAGAAGTAGGAGCCCACCACATCTATGATGATACCGGGTTTTGTCACAATTATCATCATAGAAGTGTCATAAGTATGACAGATTTTTTTTTGTTCGGCCCAAAATGTCACAGATGTGTCTTTTTTTTGTAGTGGGGACAAGGTAACCTAATGCTTTCATGGAAATCATCATATGTGCAATTCATTCTATGTCTATGGATATCCTTATATGTTCCTTGTGGGACTAACCCATGTAGGTATTGGAAGTGCAACACTCCAATGGATTGCTCCAAATGATCTACATCAACATTAAGCATCCACATCTTCACTATCTACATGAAGCCATCATTGACAAAACCCAAGGTTAGTTCATCCCTCTTAGGGGGGATATCACATCTAGGGGGAGCTTTGCTCTAAGAACTAATCTAAAACAACTCTAATGGTGTGAACACATCAATGCTTTGTGTAAAAGTGGTAACCCCCACTTGTGCTTAAATGATGAGTATGACCTACGATCAAATGTTCTCATTTGACTTCTCAGTCAATAATACTCATATATAGATGAGCTAGTCATCGCCAATTTCTTGATAGATGCTAGAATTGTTTGTGCATGCTTTGTCACATACTTCATTTGTTATCTTACTGTGTGAGCATCTTAGTTGCATAATTTCTCTATTCGAGGACATCCATTTGTTGTTTTGATTGTCTTGGTTTTTATTGGCCAAATGGATGGACAAGAATGCCTAAGAACCTTCTCTAGCTATCTATGATTTTTCTATTCTCAAACTCTATTCATGCTACATCACAAAAATTTAACAAGTATTTTTCGGACCCTCCGGGTGAGGAGCACTCGGAGTCACCGATCCGTCAAGGGTTGCCTTCCAAAACCTTCTTATGATTTTCGGTCAGACCAACTCACTCCTATTTGGGCCCACCAAAATCAGCAGATTGATCTAGGTTTTCATCTCATGATACCGATTAGAACGACTCCGTCCCACCGAGTTGCACTAACTGCATGCAGTTTTACATCTCGGCGCCATCGAACCATTCCATTCGGTGCCACCGAAAGCGACTGGGTATATATACTCTGTGTACCTGTACGGTTGAAAATTCCTTCAAACCGCACGAGCTCGCGCCCAGTGCTGCCGCCCCTTGGTCTCCGGATCATCGCCGTCTCTGCCTGTGCACCTCCGCTACAGGTCTCCGCCGCCGTCAACAAGATTCTCTACCACTGTTGCTGCCGTAGCAAATTGTCACCAAGTTAGGGTACAGTTTGACCACTTTGTGCCATTCCCCTTTCTGATTCAACACACAAAGTTTTTTCCAAGTTTCTCACCACATATGAAATCATCCTATCTAGTGAAAAACTTCTTTAGATTAGATTCGATGGAAAATCTTAGGGTTAGGTTTTCGATGAGCTCATCTCGGACCAACTGAAATGAAGTTTTTGGTCCCACCGATTGGCCCTGGCCATTGCACTAAGTACAACTCGGTGCCACCGAAGTGTACTGATCGGTGAGACTAAAAGCAAAACCTCAGTGAAACCCTAGCATCTTAGAGCGGTCCGACCGATGTTTTACGTTTAGACTCTGTTAGTGCTTCGATATCACCGAGATTTTCATATCGGTAGCTCCGAAATGCTTTATGCAGAAAAGTAAAACTAATATTTTAATTCATTTTTTTGCAAAATCAGCTGCTTTTTGTGATGCTCATCCACTCTACCCATACCTATCTATTCACAGGGTCTGTCTGCAAGATGTCTAAAGCAAGTGATAGCCAGAACATGTTAGAGGAGCAAGTTAACCTCAGTGAAGGCTCAAGCCCTAGTGGAAGCTATGATGAGGGCAACAGAAGCACTCCTAGGAATCTGCCCAAAGCTACCACTAGACAAAAAAAGAAGAGGAAAGAAAGAGTCAAGAAAACTATTGCCAGAGTGGTTGACACATCATCCATGATGAGGGATGAAGATGAAGATGAGGAGGAAGAGGAACTAGCTGCACCCCCTGCTAAATCTCAGAAGTTGATGGCAGATGCCATGAAAACTTCAGGTGCAACCTCCAAGCCCAAGCCTGCACCTAAGGCTACTGCTCCAAAGAGATCCACTAGAAACATCCCAGCTGCTGAGAAGAACAAGGCCCCAGTGCCAAAGGTTCAAGAAGATGAAGAGCCCTAAGTGCTCAGAAAGTTGAAGCCCAAGATTCCAGACCATGATGATGGACATCCAGTGGCTGAGAACATGAATCTTGGGAAGGACAGTGGACTGAGAGCCTGGAGGAACACTGATCCTTATTCTGTCAGGAGGAGAACAACTGTTGATTATCGTTTCCATACCAAAGAACAACAAGATTTCTATGAGACAATTTTGCTCGACAAGAAGCCCATCATAAGCAACATCAAGTGGGTGGATTGGAAGTACATAGACAACAATGAAGATTACTCCCCCCATGTTCATGATAGCTTCTAATTGACAAGTGTTGATGCTTTTATGGTACAAAAGCTAACCAAGTGGAATGATGAGATGGTGATGCAGTTTTACTCTACTACACACTTGTACCCAGATGGAAAGATTGTGTGGATGACTGGGGGCACTAGATACCAATCAACAATCTCAGAGTGGGCTACTCTCATCAAGGCCCCAGAAGAAGGAGAGAATGACATTGATGTATATGGCAAACCCAGGATGGATCACAACACATTGGCTCACATGTACGAGACCATTCCTGATGAAGCATTGGATACTCACAAGTTTGGATCCATATACTTTTTGCTTTGGTTTGGCCACTATAAACTATATCTTAAGGCACACCTTGTTGCCTAAGTCTGGAGATGAGAGAATGATCCATGGCCACTCCATTAATCTACTGCATTTGTTTGACATACCACAGAAGTTCAAGGTCATGAGCCTGATTGTTGAGACAATCAAACGGATTGCCGCTGATCAAAAGAGGTCATGTGGATATGCACCACATATACAGATGCTTATCAACTCCAAGATTGGTTCTAACACATATCTGCCTGATAGAGAGCACCTTCCTCTTCGGCCAGAATTTGAGGATAATGAAGTGGTGATGGATGCTTCCCATCCAACTTCAGTTGAGGCCCAGGAGAAGGCTGAAAAGGCAAAGGCAGCCAAAGAAGCAAAGTCAACAAGTGCTCCAAATGTATCCATTGTGAATCTCAAGACCAAGCAAGATCAACTGACATATCTGCTGGAAGCAACTCTGAGGATTGAGCTAAGTTTGGCCAACTTAACCAAGAATCAGGAGAGCCTATAGAGGATAGTGGAAGATAAGATGTATAATCTCGATGTCAAGGTCACAAAGACCCAATCCATTATTTAGAAGCTGCGAGATGATGCTGAGGATAGTGATGACTGACCTACCACTCACAGATTCCAGACAGTGCCTAGGGCACAAAGGCCATCAATTGAGCCAGTTGCAGATACTAGGACTACACACTCTGCTCCAGCCGCCACTGCCATAGTGCCACCACCAGTGTCAACTCCACCTTCTCAACAGACATCAGTCGATGCATTTGTAGAGGCAGTTCTCTCAACGCCATCTACACACACCGGAGAGACAAGCCAGAAGACCCTTTCAAGAGTTCCCGAAGATCATGCCTAGAGTGTCATATATCACTATACTTTTTCAAGCTTTTCGGTAACTTGTTGCCAAAGTGGGAGAAAGTATATAGATCATAGTCTGAGAGAGAGAGAGAGACAGAGAGAGTCTTTTACTTCTTTGTTGGTTTTTATTGCCTTGCTACTTCGTTTGGTTGATGCTACTTATTGCTTTATGCTCGTGAGATACTTTGTGTGGTTATGTTTTTGATCATACTATGCTTAAAGTGTGACATATGCCTATCTCTATGATTATTTGTGTATAATTATTCACTTGTGTTTGGTGATGCATGCATGTTATCTCACTCTTATCATTCTGTGCGCTCCACCAAGATGTTGTGACATGGAAGAGTGACCCATGATCCTAATCGATTGTGCATTTTCATTCAAACACAAATTTCAAATAATGCACAAATTTAGGGGGAGCTCTTGCTCATCACATACTTATCAAAGCGACGATGTATTTCATTAATTTTATCATTTGTTGAAGCTTTGATCTATATGTTGTCATCAATTACCAAAAAGAAGGGAGATTGAAAGTGCAACTAATCCCCGGGTGGTTTTGGTAATTCTTAAAAACATATAGCTCATTGAACTAGTATCCATTCAAGATAAATATTTCAGGAAGTTCAATGAATAGCATGGCATGGACTAGAGATGTGGAACCCCTTCAAGGTGCAAAGGACAAAGATTGGCAAAAGCTCAAGACTCTTCTTCTTTATTCTAGTGATCCAAGATCACATTGAGTCCATAGGAAAGCCAATACAATTAAAAGGGGATGAGGTGTTGCTTAATGGCTTGCTTGCTCAAATGCTTAGTGATATTGCTCCAAAACCCTCAACCAGTTTCTCCATCCAAATATGTTAAAATCCTAAACTCCAACTCGGCCCCACCGATTCTTTCTATCCGGCGCCACCGAGTTCATATGACACAACCAATGGCAGAAACCCTAGCAGTTCGGTCTCACCGATATGGGTCTCGGTCTCACCGAGATGGCCCCGGCAACACTCTGTGACTTATTGCATTTATTTCGGTCTCACCGAGTTATGCAATCGGTCTCACCAAGTTGGCTTGGCAGATTCTCTGTTGCCTTATTGCTTCACTTCGGTCTCACCGAGTTGATGCAATCGGTGCCACCGAGATGATGCTTGCCCTAAAGCCCTAGAACATCAGTCCCACAAAGTTGTTCCAATCGGTCCCACCGAGATTCCTAACGTTCACATTTTGAACTAATCGGTGCCACCGAGTTTAATCATTCGGTCTCACCGAGATGGGTAAAATGTGTGTAATGATTGGATTTTGTGTGGAGGCTATATATACCCCCACCCGCTTCTCCATACATGAGAGAGCCATCAGAATGTGCCTACACTTCCACCATACATTTTCTGAGAGAGAACCACCTACTCATGTGTTGAGATCAAGATATTCCAATCCTACCATAAGAATCTTGATTTCTAGCCTTTCCCAAGTTGCTTTCCACTCAAATCATCTTTCCACCATAGCCAAATCTATGACAGAGTTGAGTATTAGGGAGAATATCATTTGAAACACAAGAGTAAGGAGTTCATCATCAACACACCATCTATTATTTTTTGGAGAGTGGTGTCTCCTAGATTGGTTAGGTGTCGCTTGGGAGCCTCCGTCAAGATGTGGAGTTGAACCAAGAAGTTTGTAAGGGCAAGGAGATTGCCTACTTCATGAAGATCTACCTGAGTGAGGCAAGTCCTTTGTGGGCAATGGCCATGGTGGGATAAACAAGGTTCATTCTGCATGGAACTTCCGTTACCCTTCATGGGTTGGAGTCTCCATCAACGTGGACGTATGATAGGACCACCTAGCGGAACCATGCCAAAAATCTCCATGCCTCCATCACGTTTGCCTTCTCTAAACCCTTACTTTACCTTCATATGAAATGTTTTACCTTCCGCTGCTATACTCTTAGAATTGCATGTGTAGATTGATTGCTTGACTTGTGCTAATTGCTAAAATCCGCCCACAACTAAATTTGGGAGAATGATAGATTTCTATTTGGTCAAGTAGTCTAATCTCCCCCCTCTAGACATACTTTCGCCTACTCCTTGGCTCCCAAGTAGATTCACCCCCCACACACACAAGGTAAGGGGGTGCGCCACTTCCATATGGGCCTAAGTGGCGCCCATATTTCCTTCCACCTCTTGGCCTTTTAGGGCCCATTGATATTTTCATTAAATATAAATATTCTAAATAATGAACTAAAGCTATG
Source organism: Triticum dicoccoides (assembly GCF_002162155.2). Classification (NCBI taxonomy): domain Eukaryota; kingdom Viridiplantae; phylum Streptophyta; class Magnoliopsida; order Poales; family Poaceae; genus Triticum; species Triticum dicoccoides. Next base: position 653,813,222 of record NC_041391.1, on the reverse strand, counting down.
AATCTTAATTCTCCCTCATGTTACTTCTTATGTTTATTACCTATATCTACTCTGTGCTTCTTTTAACTCAAAGAAATATAGCCAATTTAGTTCACAAATGACACCAAGATGACCAGATCATATGTTCAATTCACAGCCCACCCCTTGTCTCCTACTATGCAACCACGCAATTAGAGATGCGTACCAAAGCACTGAAGTGGACAAAAAAACAGGGATGCTTCCTTCCTGATGCATGTTGTTCTTGATGCCGAAGGACCATGGCTTGTGTAGAGAGCAGACCATCAGATAATTACGCACACCAAGCCCAGCACGCTGGACACATGCCACGCACATGACGACGGAGATGCATTGTCAGGACCCCGACTCAATGCCACATTGATCTAGCATGTAACACCTCATATCACTTTGCGGCCTCACGCACGGTATTCCCACAGGTGTCGCCTTACCTTTGCCCGGGACCGTTTGCGCCTTTTTGGCACACGTATATGACAGTGTCGCTAGCATCCATATGATAAGGAGCCCGGGCTAACATGGCTAGTCGTAAACCCAAAGTGGCACAGACTTACAGGGACAGGCATCCATGACCCAGCATCGAACGTGTCGGTCATCAGCGAGTGAATCCAGGCTGTAGCACTGGGCTAGCAGGACTCCGGTGAACCGGGCTGTAGCGGGCTAACAGGACTCTGGCATTCATCGCGTGACATTTCCCCGAAGGGACAGACACAGGAACGAAGAAGGACACATGCCGGCCAGCCTAAGTGTTCCGGAGCAGTAGCAAGCTACCATGGCTCGGTGGAAACACTAGGAGACATTTCCCGGTAAGAGAGGCTACTAAAGATAAACAACTAGATAGTCAGATCCCACACATACCAAGCATTTCAATAACATACACACAATATGCTCGATATGTGCAATACAACATGGCATCACAAAATGACTCTACGACTCAAGTAGTTTATTCAATAGGCTCCGAGGAGCGAGACATTACAAACATGGGTCTCATGACCCAACAATCAGAGCATACAAATCAAAGCACAAGCGGAAGCTATCATGTCTGGGTACAGACATCTATAACTGAAAAAGGCTGAGAAGCCTGACTATCTACCAGATCCTGCCGGGGCACAAGATCATAGCTGAGGTAACAAGCTAAACGTCGAAATCCACGTGGAACTACTAGTGAGACTGAAGTCTCTCTGCAAAAACATAAAATAGGCAAACGTGAGTACAAATGTACCCAGCAAGACTTACATCAGAACTATCTACATATGCATCATTATCAACAAGGGGATGATGGGGTTTAACTGCAGCAAGCCAGCTTTGACTCGGTGGCTATCCTAAACTACGACTGCAAGTAACTCTTTTGAGGTGGCGCACACGAGTCCACATATTCACCATATCAATACACCACTATGGATCCGCTCCCGTCTCCCTACGAGAACGCCATCCATAGCACTCACGCTTATCTTGCGTAATTTAGAGTATCCACTTTCACTTGTCTATGAACTGATATAAGCAACCCAGAAGTCCTTTTCCGCGGACACGGCTATTCGAATAGATCATATTAACCCTGCAGGGGTGTACTTCTTCACACACGCTCTCACCACTTACCGCCGTTTACACGACATGTACTCGGCAACCTTCAAGCGGAAGCCCAACGTGGGTGTCGGCCACGACCTACCTAATCACCTAAGTCTCTAGTCCAGGTTTATCGCCTATTCGGGTTCCATCCATGAGGAGATCCGGCCGGAGTTTCGCTCACAGCCCCAAACGATGTGAACAGGGTTCCCGAGACACCAAACGGGCGCCCGGTACACCGTGCCACGTGCCTACCGCATCACAGCCCACCCCTACGGTCAGCGCTGCGCACGGCCTCCAGCATACTACAAACACCAGAAACTACTTGCAACTCGTGGACAGAGGACAAGGGTGATCAAGAAGCCGAGAGGGTCCATTGGTTTCGGGCCCAATGCGTGGTAGTAGCTGAATCATGGATCACAAACACAGAACTCAGTTCCTGAGGACGGCTGCAATGAGACAACCCACCATGTACTCCTACATGGCCTCTCACCGCTACCTTTACCAAATCGTGTTCACACACTTAGCTCACACACAGTAGGACATGTTCACACACCTCTGATTCATCCCGGATGAATCAGACCTGACACAACTCTAAGCAGTAGCAGGCATGACAAACAAGCATGAATGAGTAGGCACAACAGGGCTCAAACAACTCCTACTCATGCTAGTGGGTTTCATCTATTTACTGTGGCAATGACAGGTCATGCAAAGGATAAAGGGGTTCAGCTACCGCAGCAAGTAACAGATGAATCGATGTTGTCCTAATGCAGTAAAAGAGAGCAGGAGCGAGAGAGTAGGATTGTATCGGAATGAACAAGGGGGTTTTGCTTGCCTGGCACTTCTGAAGATAACATTGAGTCTTCATCAGTGTCAACGATCACATCATCGGTATCACGTCTATCGAGAGGGGACAAATACCGGTAACACAGAAGGAAACATAATCAATGCAATGCACAATATGATGCATGATCATGACATGGCAAAATGAATGTGTTTTGGGCTAATGCAACTAGCCACAGATTAAATGAAGTTGGTTTGTGTCAGGTCCCCGACTCGATGTCACATCGATCTAGCTGGTAACACCTTATATCACTCTGCGGCCTCACGCACGGTATCCCCACGGGTGTCGTCTTACCTTTTCCCGGGACCGTTTGCGCCTTTTGGCTCACGTATATGATAGTGTCGCTAGCATCCATATGATAAAGAGCCCGGGCTGACATGACTAGTCGTAAACCCAAAGTGGCACAGACTTACAGGGACAGGCATCCATGACCCAGCTTCGAACGTGTCGGTCATCAGCAAGTGGGTCCGGGCTGTAGCACTGGGCTAGCAGGACTCCGGTAAACCGGGCTGTAGCGGGCTAACAGGACTCCGGTACTCAAAGCGTGACATTTCCCCGAAGGGACAGACACAGGAACGAAGAAGGACACATGCCGGCCAGCCTAAGTGTTCCAGAGCAGTAGCAAGCTACCATGGCTCAGCGGTAACACTAGGAGACATTTCCCGGTAAGAGAGGCTACTAAAGATAAACAACTAGATGGTCAGATCCCACACATACCAAGCATTTCAATAACATACACAATATGCTCGATATGTGCAATACAACATGGCATCACAAAATGACTCTACGACTCAAGTAGTTTATTCAATAGGCTCCGAGGAGCGAGACATTACAAACATGGGTCTCATGACCCAACAATCAGAGCATACAAGTCAAAGCACAAGCGGAAGCTATCATGTCTGAGTACAGACATCTATAAATGAAAAAGGCTGAGAAGCCTGACTATCTATCAGATCCTGCCGAGGGCACAAGATCGTAGCTGAGGTATCAAGCTAAACGTCGAAGTCCAAGCGGAACTACTAGTGAGACTGAAGTCTCTCTGCAAAAACATAAAATAGGCAAACGTGAGTACAAATGTACCCAGCAAGACTTACATCAGAACTATCTACATATGCATCATTATCAACAAAGGAATGGTGGGGTTTAACTGCAGCAAGCCAGCTTTGACTCGGTGGCTATCCTGAACTACGACTGCGAGTAACTTTTTGAGGTGGCGCACACGAGTCCACATATTCACCATATCAATACACCACTATGGATCCGCTCCCGTCTCCCTACGAGAACGCCATCCATAGCACTCACGCTTATCTTGCGTATTTTAGAGTATCCACTTTCACTTGTCTATGAACTGATATAAGCAACCCAGAAGTCCTTTTCCGCGGACACGGCTATTCGAATAGATTAGGTTAACCCTGCAGGGGTGTACTTCTTCACACACGCTCTCACCACTTACCGCCGTTTACACGACATGTACTCGGCAACCTTCAAGCGGAAGCCCAACGTGGGTGTCGGCCACGACCTACCTAATCACCTAAGTCTCTAGTCCAGGTTTATCGCCTATTCGGGTTCCATCCATGAGGAGATCCGGCCGGAGTTTCGCTCACAGCCCCAAACGATGTGAACAGGGTTCCGTGACACCAAACGGGCGCCCGGTTTACCCGGCCACGTGCCTACCGCATCACAGCCCACCCCTACGGTCAGTGCTGCGCACGGCCTCCAGCATACTACAAACACCAGAAACTACTTGCAACTCCTGGACAGAGGACAAGGGTGATCAAGAAGCCGAGAGGGTCCATTGGTTTCGGGCCCAATGCGTGGTAGTAGCTGAATCATGGATCACAAACACAGAACTCAGTTCCTGAGGACGGCTGCAATGAGACAACCCACCATGTACTCCTACATGGCCTCTCACCGCTACCTTTACCAAATCGTGTTCACACGCTTAGCTCACACACCGTAGGACATGTTCACACACCTCTGATTCATCCCGGATGAATCAGACCTGACTCGACTCTAAGCAGTAGCAGGCATGACAAACAAGCATGAATGAGTAGGCACAACAGGGCTCAAACAACTCCTACTCATACTAGTGGGTTTCATCTATTTACTGTGGATTGACAGGTCATGCAAAGGATAAAGGGGTTCAGCTACCGCAGCAGGTAACAGATGAATCGTTGTTGTCCTAATGCAGTAAAAGAGAGCAGGAGCGAGAGAGTGGGATTTTATCAGAATGAACAAGGGGGTTTTGCTTGCCTGGCACTTCTGAAGATAACATTGAGTCTTCATCAGTGTCAACGATCACATCATCGGTATCACGTCTATCGAGAGGGGACAAATACCGGCAACACAGAAAGGAACACAATCAATGCAATGCACAATATGATGCATGATCATGACATGGCAAAATGAATGTGTTTTGGGCTAATGCAACTAAAACCAGATTAAATGAAGTTGGTTTGAATCCAAGATTCAAATTCAAACTCCATATGTGATTATTTAAATGTCATTCACTTCATTTGTCCTAAACAGTAGTGATAAGTTGTTCTAACATGCATGAAAATGGTACAGATGGATTCCTTGAATTTTTCTGATAATTTTTCATATATAAATTATTTAATTTGGAGTTACGGTTAATTTTCTATGATTTTTAGAAGTTTATACAATTTTCTGGAATTTATAAATTATTTCCTAATTTATTTTAATTCCAGAAAGGAATTATTGCGTCAGCGTTGCGTCACAGTGACATCAGCAGGGTCAACTGGGCGCTTAGGGTCAAACCTGACGTGTGGGGGCCACACGTCAGTGACACAGGTTAGACAGGGGGGGGGGTTAGTTTAATTTAATTAAAGATTAGGGCACTAGGGCCCACATGTCAGTGGCTCTGGGGTTAGATTAGGTGGTGATTAGCTTAAGCTAATCACCTGATGGCGGGGGCCCACTTGTCATGGACCCAGGGGGGTCAAAGGTCAAACCTCCTGGTCGGCGGGGTCAACTCGCCGGCGTTTAGCCGCCGGCGAGGCTAAACGCGGCGGTGCAGGTGCGGGTTTCACGTACAGGGCACCGTTCGGGGCGCCGTTGGGCGCTATGGATAGCTGGGAGTGGCCCGCGGCGAGTGGTGCAGGTAGTTGGGTTCGGGGACGCCGGAAAAGGCGCTGGCGACGTGTTTGGCGGCGGCCGGAGCTACGGGTTCGAGCGGGGCAAGGCCACAGAGAACGGGAGAGATGGTTAAGGGGCTCACCGGGCTCCTGAAGATGCTAGGAGCACGGTGCCGTGCTCGGTTTCGAGCCTTACTGGCTGCAGTGACGGTGGCGACATGGTCAGCGGCGGCCGGAGTTCGGCCGCGACGGAGCTATGGCCTAGAGCTCGCAAACGCGAGGGGAGAGAGAGGGGTTCTGCACGGAGGCTCACCGCGGAGCTGTAGGGAGGGTCAGTGGGCTCGGGGGCGCGCCGGAGTGGCCGAATTCGACGGAGACGGCACCGGGGCCGAAGCATGGAGATGATGACGATGGCGGCTGCTCGGGGCCCTTCTGGTCGCGTGAAACGTCGAGGAGGTCGAGGGAGGCACTGCGGAGCTCTGGGAGGCGTCGGGGAGGCGAGAGGGGGATGGTGGCCGCGGCGAACGGCGTCGGTGGCGACGGCTCCGTTCGGGTCCGAGGTGCGGAGCAAGAGGGAGAGCAGGAGAAGGGGATGAGTACGGGAGGGAGTTGAGAGAGGCCTGAGGGAGCCGCGTGGCGTCTCCAGGGAGTAACGGAGGCAAGCAGGGAGGCAGGAGGTGGCCGAGGCGGCATCGGCGCTCGCCACCGAGCTGCTTCGGTGCGAGGGGAGGAAGATGACAAATGGGAGGAGGTGGGCTGGGCCGGCCAGGTGGGGGAGCTGGGCCGGTTCTGGTGGGCTGCACGGGTGAGGCCAGGTAAGTCCTTCTCTCTCTCTCTCTTTTATTTACTGTTTTCTATTTTTGTTCTGTTTTATTTAATTGGCACTGAATTTTAATTCAAACAGAATTTGAAAACAGTGCCAAAACTTCCCTGGATATTTTTAAGTCACCTAATGGACTTCTCCACACATAACAAAAATATCTTAGGTCATTTGAAAATATATTCATTATATATTATGAATATAACTCCAAATTCTAATAAAATATTGATTTAAAATCAGAGCCCAATAATTCCTTAGAAATGTCCCAAAATTTTGGTTTGATTTATAACTCTTGCCAAAATTGTCAGAGCTATTTCTAAGGCATGTTGGATTTACTGATTGCAATTTTAGGGTTTCTTGCCCCTCTTTTATTTAAGGTTTTGAGGCTTCCAAAATTCCTCAATTCAAGTTTCAAAAATATAGACATGATGCACACATGAAGCTAGCCTAGAGCACTACCAGCAGCTAGGGATGTGACAACTCACCCCCACTAAACAAGAATCTCGTCTCAAGATTCAAGCGTAGGGTAGGATGAAGGGGAAACACAAACTAGCACAATCTTCACGATCCAGGTTGCGCTTCGAATGAACGTTGATTCGATCACCATCATTGTCTCGAAGTCTTGCTCTGAGAACTTCAGCTAATCATGACAAGAAGTGGAAAGGAAAACTCTAGAAGGATCGGTCTTCTCGAAGGTCGAACAACTCAGGATTAACTCACGGAATGAGACTTAGAACCATCTCTCGGGTTGAGACACGAGATACACATCAAGAGGGGTGGAAAGAAACGGATGACGAAGGTTCACTAGGTGGACAATAATTCCACACTTAAGAAGGTGGTAAACGATTGTCAACGTAGCAAGGAGTTGAGTTGCCATGATACCACAGCGAGGCACCTTAGGGATGGTGACTCGTAGAAATATCTCCTTAAGTGGCAAAAAGAATTACCTTTGATTCAGAGATCATCGAAAATCTTTTATACCAACCTACGGCAATTCTCGAGCGATCATTTGGAGGGGGTCGGTAGAATGGCATACTCGGACTTGGATGATGTGGATTACCTTGTTGAAGACAACATAATGGATGAATTTGCTTATCACTGGAAATGGAAGAGACCCATGGTAGAATGGCACATTGGTGGTGCAAGCTGGGAACAAAATGCAAATGCTAGGAATGATTCTGGTAACTGGGGAAGAACCCAACAATAAAGAGTGAATTCACTGTTTGAATAGGTCATAGCATTGCCGAGGAAACTGAGAGCAAACCCAGTTAGTGCCGATGAAAACACGTAGCGCTTGTGTGTGCTCTCAAGAACTTGAGCATTTCCATATTCATCAAGGTTTTACCAACATCCGTGTCAAGGATCCTGGCAACACAACATACCACCATGATGAACAACGATGGACGATGCACATGCAAAGGAAGATAACACTTTCTCAGATTTCACCCTAGCGAGGCCAAGGAAAAAAATCTGGATGATCGACCGAGAGACATTTAGCACTCCGCTTCTAATGTTCTCCTTGACGTGCTAGTGTAACCCATTCATAGGTATGGTTTGATAACTAGAACATCAAGTAAAGGTCGGACTTTGGGAGCAATGGAATCCATACGGAACAGTTACGGAGGTAAATCCTACGAAATCCTTATGGGGAGGTGGCCAACTTCCTCAAATAAGATACTACAATGATAGGTCTTCCGGCTGGGTGTGTTGGCCACGGCATCCACTTTACCAGTTATCGAGGAACCAATATTATAGTTCTTGGGGAAATGTTCCAACCATCATATCTGCCTGAGATTCAGATCTGGTTGGTGTCAGAATATTCCAGACCCATCGAGTCTAGGAAGAAAAACGGAAGTTTGCAACACAAATCGACGAGATAATGTTGCGGGATTCTCAGAAAATGAACTATGATAGCAAGCTCCAAAACATGAGCTGGTTCTGCTACGCACGTGTGAACATGTTGTCTCAGACAAACATGATCACATGGTAGTCTTACAATAAAACACTACCGAGTTCTGGTTGGGAGCCATCATCGAGGATACCGAAGTCCTTGCATAAGTCATATGATTAGCTCTTATGAAGGAACTTCTTCTCCTTGAACAAATCAATCAGTGGCTTGGTGTGCTCGGGACACATATGGAATGAAGGTTGCAAGTCTCCAGACCACAGAATACTTCGCACGTGTGCATGACTGATTTGGGATGATTCCAAGGAAACAAAACAATCTTCCTCGAATTCATGGCGGCAACTTGCATCATATGCACATGAATTAGGGAAAGTCACTACTTTCATCCAAACATATGCTTCATGAACGAAACACGAAGAAATGCTTACCCAAGTTTCCAACACTAGGTTGATGTTCAACATGATCCATGGGGGGAGACAAAATGCTACTGATGGGCTCAACAGCAACTCATCGGAATTTCCATATCACTGGACTTCCACCATCATGTGAACACGGTGATAGCATTGATCAGACCCAAAAGATATAATGGTGTATGCTCGAGGGATCAACCACGAGTAAGACAATATTACGAACATCGTTGGTTCTGACTTGATTTGACGATAGCCCACACTCAAATCAAAGGATTGATAAGACAATAGGTCCAGCAACTGATCACAGAGACCAATCGATGAAGATATCATCTTCTTTCAACACACACTACACAAGAATATCCCTTTGGAACGAACTAAGTCAGACAAGCTTTTATCTTCCAACTCTCCAAGTTGTTGTCCAGCTTAACCAACTAGCTCAGGGATATCTAACACTGATTCTTGGAAAGAAGGTGGTTCATAAGAAACCAACTTGATCACGGGCTCAACATAACGGTCAGGTGACGACCTGGTGATACTTCCGAGAAGACATTCAGAAAATCACGAACCACCGGTATGTTACTAAGCTCGAGAACAATCTCGCTTTTGAGGGCAAGACGATATAATCAAATGAGTGAGGACTTGACAAGATCCTAACTCATCAATCGAAGGGTGCACCGAAATAAGGACTAGGTAGCACGATCAGTCTTAGAAGGATGATTCAAAAACCAACATGCTAAGAATGAAATTATTATCCTCTAACTACTAAGCAACGAGGTTGCTGGGAGTATTGATTTCACACATCACAATTCATTTGTCGGTATTCCGGTTGCATCAACACGAGGGCCGAGGAATGACTAATGATGGTGAGAAGTATCACTACGTCAAAATTCATGAGAGTTGGTGCAGTTCTCATGACAATTCTGACATAAAGGGGGTAATACTCCAAGGTAGAACAAAACCAAAAACTGGATTGGCATTTGATCTGCGGAATACAACTACTTTGACCCAATCCTGGATATGGAAGAGGTACTGGAGTTTGTTTCTCCTAGTCATTCTGCGATAGAATGGCTTGACGGACCACAAGAGTAATAGGCATCGATAAACGAACGCACGCATACTCTTGACTATCAATTGATAGACGAGGGTCAGAATGCAACTAAAGAGAACAACTCAAAGGAACATACGATTTTCTGAGTTGTGGATGCATGGTTTAGCATGTCGAACGAATTCAACATATTTCTTCCGGGTAACCCATGCAGGAAGGTAGAACTGGCAGAGTCACAATGTAGAATCGAGAACCCATCGAGAGCACTCTGATTGTGATCTTTCGATCAGCGAGGAACATCTGCCATAAGCGGTTCATAGTATTTGGAAGAAAGGAATACCACGAACATCGAGGACTAATGCAAATGTTACTAATAACCTAAAGGAACGAGCAAAACTATCAACATGAAGCAAGTAGGGTGAATCTCGGGTTCAAAACCCAGGGATAGAATACCTACTACTAAATAACATCACGGGATGCTTTCGATAATGACGGCCAGAGTCATCACACTGGAACATAAATCATGGCTGGACTACTAGATGATCCCCTGAGACACCTAGGGTCATAATAGTAACTCCAACATAATGTCAAGGCAATAGAATACCTCAACTCAACAATTAGTGTGATTGAGCTGGCATAAAGGAACATCGAAACCAGAGGGAAAGGATTTTGCAAATGCATCAGACTATTTAGAAACCTGGAATGACTCGAACAGCATAACGGCTGTAAATGCTCAGAAAAGATTTGAGACATTCACAAAAATGGTGGCATAACCACTCAGAAGCACAATATCAAGGTTCCGAGATCAACAATTAACATACGGAAGTAGTAGGAACTGAACTGAGACTTAAACCCAACAATCTTAAGTCTACGGATTAGTAACACGTGATCCTAATAGAAAGATGAGAAGACCTAGTTCCTTAACCCCGTAGGAAAGAAGATGATGACTCAGATCAGAAAGCCATGAGGTATAAGGAGTAAAAAGAGCCTTATGTTCCATCCCACAATCAATTCCCTTATATAACTAAAGAATTTCTAGACTCAACTTCGACCAGTTTGGCTTGGTAAACCTACAGGCAGTCAAGCTCTGATACCAACGCTGTCAGGACCCCGACTCAATGCCACATCGATCTAGCATGTAACACCTCATATCACTTTGCGGCCTCACGCACGGTATTCCCACGGGTGTCGCCTTACCTTTGCCCGGGACCGTTTGCGCCTTTTTGGCACACGTATATGACAGTGTCGCTAGCATCCATATGATAAGGAGCCCGGGCTGACATGGCTAGTCGTAAACCCAAAGTGGCACAGACTTACAGGGACAGGCATCCATGACCCAGCATCGAACGTGTCGGTCATCAGCGAGTGAATCCAGGCTGTAGCACTGGGCTAGCAGGACTCCGGTGAACCGGGCTGTAGCGGGCTAACAGGACTCTGGCATTCATCGCGTGACATTTCCCCGAAGGGACAGACATAGGAACAAAGAAGGACACATGCCGGCCAGCCTAAGTGTTCCGGAGCAGTAGCAAGCTACCATGGCTCGGTGGAAACACTAGGAGACATTTCCCGGTAAGAGAGGCTACTAAAGATAAACAACTAGATAGTCAGATCCCACACATACCAATCATTTCAATAACATACACACAATATGCTCGATATGTGCAATACAACATGGCATCACAAAATGACTCTACGACTCAAGTAGTTTATTCAATAGGCTCCGAGGAGCGAGACATTACAAACATGGGTCTCATGACCCAACAATCAGAGCATACAAATCAAAGCACAAGCGGAAGCTATAATGTCTGGGTACAGACATCTATAACTGAAAAAGGCTGAGAAGCCTGACTATCTACCAGATCCTGCCGGGGCACAAGATCGTAGCTGAGGTAACAAGCTAAACGTCGAAATCCACGTGGAACTACTAGTGAGACTGAAGTCTCTCTGAAAAAACATAAAATAGGCAAACGTGAGTACAAATGTACCCAGCAAGACTTACATCAGAACTATCTACATATGCATCATTATCAACAAGGGGATGATGAGGTTTAACTGCAGCAAGACAGCTTTGACTCGGTGGCTATCCTAAACTACGACTGCAAGTAACTCTTTTGAGGTGGCGCACACGAGTCCACATATTCACCATATCAATACACCACTATGGATCCGCTCCCGTCTCCCTACGAGAACGCCATCCATAGCACTCACGCTTATCTTGCGTAATTTAGAGTATCCACTTTCACTTGTCTATGAACTGATATAAGCAACCCAGAAGTCCTTTTCCGCGGACACGGCTATTCGAATAGATCATATTAACCCTGCAGGGGTGTACTTCTTCACACACGCTCTCACCACTTACCGCCGTTTACACGACATGTACTCGGCAACCTTCAAGCGGAAGCCCAACGTGGGTGTCGGCCACGACCTACCTAATCACCTAAGTCTCTAGTCCAGGTTTATCGCCTATTCGGGTTCCATCCATGAGGAGATCCGGCCGGAGTTTCGCTCACAGCCCCAAACGATGTGAACAGGGTTCCCGAGACACCAAACGGGCGCCCGGTACACCGTGCCACGTGCCTACCGCATCACAGCCCACCCCTACGGTCAGCGCTGCGCACGGCCTCCAGCATACTACAAACACCAGAAACTACTTGCAACTCGTGGACAGAGGACAAGGGTGATCAAGAAGCCGAGAGGGTCCATTGGTTTCGGGCCCAATGCGTGGTAGTAGCTGAATCATGGATCACAAACACAGAACTCAGTTCCTGAGGACGGCTGCAATGAGACAACCCACCATGTACTCCTACATGGCCTCTCACCGCTACCTTTACCAAATCGTGTTCACACACTTAGCTCACACACAGTAGGACATGTTCACACACCTCTGATTCATCCCGGATGAATCAGACCTGACACAACTCTAAGCAGTAGCAGGCATGACAAACAAGCATGAATGAGTAGGCACAACAGGGCTCAAACAACTCCTACTCATGCTAGTGGGTTTCATCTATTTACTGTGGCAATGACAGGTCATGCAAAGGATAAAGGGGTTCAGCTACCGCAGCAAGTAACAGATGAATCGATGTTGTCCTAATGCAGTAAAAGAGAGCAGGAGCGAGAGAGTAGGATTGTATCGGAATGAACAAGGGGGTTTTGCTTGCCTGGCACTTCTGAAGATAACATTGAGTCTTCATCAGTGTCAACGATCACATCATCGGTATCACGTCTATCGAGAGGGGACAAATACCGGTAACACAGAAGGAAACATAATCAATGCAATGCACAATATGATGCATGATCATGACATGGCAAAATGAATGTGTTTTGGGCTAATGCAACTAGCCACAGATTAAATGAAGTTGGTTTGTGTCAGGTCCCCGACTCGATGTCACATCGATCTAGCTGGTAACACCTTATATCACTCTGCGGCCTCACGCACGGTATCCCCACGGGTGTCGTCTTACCTTTTCCCGGGACCGTTTGCGCCTTTTGGCTCACGTATATGATAGTGTCGCTAGCATCCATATGATAAAGAGCCCGGGCTGACATGACTAGTCGTAAACCCAAAGTGGCACAGACTTACAGGGACAGGCATCCATGACCCAGCTTCGAACGTGTCGGTCATCAGCAAGTGGGTCCGGGCTGTAGCACTGGGCTAGCAGGACTCCGGTAAACCGGGCTGTAGCGGGCTAACAGGACTCCGGTACTCAAAGCGTGACATTTCCCCGAAGGGACAGACACAGGAACGAAGAAGGACACATGCCGGCCAGCCTAAGTGTTCCAGAGCAGTAGCAAGCTACCATGGCTCAGCGGTAACACTAGGAGACATTTCCCGGTAAGAGAGGCTACTAAAGATAAACAACTAGATGGTCAGATCCCACACATACCAAGCATTTCAATAACATACACAATATGCTCGATATGTGCAATACAACATGGCATCACAAAATGACTCTACGACTCAAGTAGTTTATTCAATAGGCTCCGAGGAGCGAGACATTACAAACATGGGTCTCATGACCCAACAATCAGAGCATACAAGTCAAAGCACAAGCGGAAGCTATCATGTCTGAGTACAGACATCTATAAATGAAAAAGGCTGAGAAGCCTGACTATCTATCAGATCCTGCCGAGGGCACAAGATCGTAGCTGAGGTATCAAGCTAAACGTCGAAGTCCAAGCGGAACTACTAGTGAGACTGAAGTCTCTCTGCAAAAACATAAAATAGGCAAACGTGAGTACAAATGTACCCAGCAAGACTTACATCAGAACTATCTACATATGCATCATTATCAACAAAGGAATGGTGGGGTTTAACTGCAGCAAGCCAGCTTTGACTCGGTGGCTATCCTGAACTACGACTGCGAGTAACTTTTTGAGGTGGCGCACACGAGTCCACATATTCACCATATCAATACACCACTATGGATCCGCTCCCGTCTCCCTACGAGAACGCCATCCATAGCACTCACGCTTATCTTGCGTATTTTAGAGTATCCACTTTCACTTGTCTATGAACTGATATAAGCAACCCAGAAGTCCTTTTCCGCGGACACGGCTATTCGAATAGATTAGGTTAACCCTGCAGGGGTGTACTTCTTCACACACGCTCTCACCACTTACCGCCGTTTACACGACATGTACTCGGCAACCTTCAAGCGGAAGCCCAACGTGGGTGTCGGCCACGACCTACCTAATCACCTAAGTCTCTAGTCCAGGTTTATCGCCTATTCGGGTTCCATCCATGAGGAGATCCGGCCGGAGTTTCGCTCACAGCCCCAAACGATGTGAACAGGGTTCCGTGACACCAAACGGGCGCCCGGTTTACCCGGCCACGTGCCTACCGCATCACAGCCCACCCCTACGGTCAGTGCTGCGCACGGCCTCCAGCATACTACAAACACCAGAAACTACTTGCAACTCCTGGACAGAGGACAAGGGTGATCAAGAAGCCGAGAGGGTCCATTGGTTTCGGGCCCAATGCGTGGTAGTAGCTGAATCATGGATCACAAACACAGAACTCAGTTCCTGAGGACGGCTGCAATGAGACAACCCACCATGTACTCCTACATGGCCTCTCACCGCTACCTTTACCAAATCGTGTTCACACGCTTAGCTCACACACCGTAGGACATGTTCACACACCTCTGATTCATCCCGGATGAATCAGACCTGACTCGACTCTAAGCAGTAGCAGGCATGACAAACAAGCATGAATGAGTAGGCACAACAGGGCTCAAACAACTCCTACTCATACTAGTGGGTTTCATCTATTTACTGTGGATTGACAGGTCATGCAAAGGATAAAGGGGTTCAGCTACCGCAGCAGGTAACAGATGAATCGTTGTTGTCCTAATGCAGTAAAAGAGAGCAGGAGCGAGAGAGTGGGATTTTATCAGAATGAACAAGGGGGTTTTTGCTTGCCTGGCACTTCTGAAGATAACATTGAGTCTTCATCAGTGTCAACGATCACATCATCGGTATCACGTCTATCGAGAGGGGACAAATACCGGCAACACAGAAAGGAACACAATCAATGCAATGCACAATATGATGCATGATCATGACATGGCAAAATGAATGTGTTTTGGGCTAATGCAACTAAAACCAGATTAAATGAAGTTGGTTTGAATCTAAGATTCAAATTCAAACTCCATATGTGATTATTTAAATGTCATTCACTTCATTTGTCCTAAACAGTAGTGATAAGTTGTTCTAACATGCATGAAAATGGTACAGATGGATTCCTTGAATTTTTCTGATAATTTTTCATATATAAATTATTTAATTTGGAGTTACGGTTAATTTTCTATGATTTTTAGAAGTTTATACAATTTTCTGGAATTTATAAATTATTTCCTAATTTATTTTAATTCCAGAAAGGAATTATTGCGTCAGCGTTGCGTCACAGTGACGTCAGCAGGGTCAACTGGGCGCTCAGGGTCAAACCTGACGTGTGGGGGCCACACGTCAGTGACACAGGTTAGACAGGGGGGGTTAGTTTAATTTAATTAAAGATTAGGGCACTAGGGCCCACATGTCAGTGGCTCTGGGGTTAGATTAGGTGGTGATTAGCTTAAGCTAATCACCTGATGGCGGGGGCCCACCTGTCATGGACCCAGGGGGGGTCAAAGGTCAAACCTCCTGGTCGGCGGGGTCAACTCGCCGGCGTTTAGCCGCCGGCGAGGCTAAACGCGGCGGTGCAGGTGCGGGTTTCACGTACAGGGCACCGTTCGGGGCGCCGTTGGGCGCTATGGATAGCTGGGAGTGGCCCGCGGCGAGTGGTGCAGGTAGTTGGGTTCGGGGACGCCGGAAAAGGCGCCGGCGACGTGTTTGGCGGCGGCCGGAGCTACGGGTTCGAGCGGGGCGAGGCCACAGAGAACGGGAGAGATGGCTAAGGGGCTCACCGGGCTCCTGAAGATGCTAGGAGCACGGTGCCGTGCTCGGTTTCGAGCCTTACTGGCTGCAGTGACGGCGGCGACATGGTCAGCGGCGGCCGGAGTTCGGCCGCGACGGAGCTATGGCCTAGAGCTCGCAAACGCGAGGGGAGAGAGAGGGGTTCTGCACGGAGGCTCACCGCGGAGCTGTAGGGAGGGTCAGTGGGCTCGGGGGCGCGCCGGAGTGGCCGAATTCGACGGAGACGGCACCGGGGCCGAAGCATGGAGATGATGACGATGGCGGCTGCTCGGGGCCCTTCTGGTCGCGTGAAACGTCGAGGAGGTCGAGGGAGGCACTGCGGAGCTCTGGGAGGCGTCGGGGAGGCGAGAGGGGGATGGTGGCCGCGGCGAACGGCGTCGGTGGCGACGGCTCCGTTCGGGTCCGAGGTGCGGAGCAAGAGGGAGAGCAGGAGAAGGGGATGAGCACGGGAGGGAGTTGAGAGAGGCCTGAGGGAGCCGCGTGGCGTCTCCAGGGAGTAACGGAGGCAAGTAGGGAGGCAGGAGGTGGCCGAGGCGGCATCGGCGCTCGCCACCGAGCTGCTTCGGTGCGAGGGGAGGAAGATGACAAAGGGGAGGAGGTGGGCTGGGCCGGCCAGGTGGGGGAGCTGGGTCGGTTCTGGTGGGCTGCACGGGTGAGGCCAGGTAAGTCCTTCTCTCTCTCTCTCTTTTATTTACTGTTTTCTATTTTTGTTCTGTTTTATTTAATTGGCACTGAATTTTAATTCAAACAGAATTTGAAAACAGTGCCAAAACTTCCCTGGATATTTTTAAGTCACCTAATGGACTTCTCCACACATAACAAAAATATCTCAGGTCATTTGAAAATATATTCATTATATATTATGAATATAACTCCAAATTCTAATAAAATATTGATTTAAAATCAGAGCCCAATAATTCCTTAGAAATGTCCCAAAATTTTGGTTTGATTTATAACTCTTGCCAAAATTGTCAGAGCTATTTCTAAGGCATGTTGGATTTACTGATTGCAATTTTAGGGTTTCTTGCCCCTCTTTTATTTAAGGTTTTGAGGCTTCCAAAATTCCTCAATTCAAGTTTCAAAAATATAGACATGATGCACACATGAAGCTAGCCTAGAGCACTACCAGCAGCTAGGGATGTGACATGCATGCAGCCGGCCAACATGCTTTGCTGCCCGAGTGGTGCACATGAGCGCGCATCGCATGTCACGCTCGCCGGACACAGTTACTGGATGCACGCGGCACACCAGCACAACCGTTGTCCTTGTCAAACCCACCATCTGCTGCTAGACAACGGACGTCTCGGTCATCTCATCCTCGTGTTCCCTTCCTCCTCCTCTCCAATCGGGAACTGCTAATTCCCTCGATCGATCAGGGGGGCGCGTAAGCGACGGACGGTCTCGAGCGTTGCCAGAAAGCGCCACGACGGGGCTTTGGGACTCGCTTCTCAACTGGTTCCGAAGGTTTGCCGCCTAGCACTCCTCTTCCATCCTTTTCACCCACGGTCGGCAGGAGGGACGAAGCACCCCGTGGAATTTGCCTCATTGTATGCCTCCTCTCGTCCGATGGCTCCATCTGCTAGTCCGCCTCTCAGGGCCGTCTCCAGAAATTTGGGGCCCCGGGTGAAAACCAAAAAGAAGGGCCCAAAATTTTGAACAATTCCTATAATAGAAGAATTAATAGCAATAAAGCACAGTCTCATTTTATTATATAATTTCAAGTCTGTTTTTTGTACAATATTTAGACATATATCAAACATGTATGCTAAAAAACAGTAAATAATAGTGCAACAACAAACTAACCTCATGTTCTACCAAAAAGGAGCATCCATCTAGTATTTCATTGAATAAAATCTTCAATGATATCTTTATACTTAATCTTTTCCGACATATTGTTTTCAAGTGCTGTTGTGGCCAATCCGTTGAGTATTATCTAATATTTTAAATAGCGCGCTACAAAATATAGCGAGACCCTTCTCTAAATGCTACACAAGTTATAGCGCGCTAATAGCGTGCTATATTTCAAAATAGCGTTTGCAAAAAAAATCAAATATATCTAGAAATAAAGTATTTAAGCAACTAAATTTTTCATAGGAGCAAACAATATATGCATCTGATAAAAGAAGTGAGAAAGCTAGTGGGAGAATCTGATAAAAGGAGTGAGAAAGCTAGTGGTCGTGGGTTGGTTTTGGCCTGCTGGGCCTGCTGGGCTGTGCTTATTTCAGTTTTGCATGGTCTGCACGTTGTAACGTTATAACGTTACAACGTTATAGCGTGTGTAGCGTGCTAATTATGCGATTAGCGCCGTAGCGTTCGATTTTTCCAAAACGTAATGTCTCTCTTCCAAATATGCTATAACCGCGTTATAACAGCGAAATAGCGCCCCTTCATCGACAAAATTACCATCATCATTTTTTTTCCACGAGGAGCCGTCAACCTCTGCTGCATTATCATCAAGACCATTATCAACATTCACATCTGCAGTTTGATTTTCAAAATCAAGTTGAGTGTCTCTCACAATATAACCATCATGGGCATCCATTTGATATTAAGCCTCAACTTCCAGTAGCTTTGCAGCACAAAAATTATCTTTGTAATTCTAGTAGACATGATGAATATTCAGGAAGAAAACCTAACAGGTTATAAATGATCAAACGGAATAAAATTAGCTTCATATGGTAATGATCTGGAGATGGCTAGATCTTCAAATACATAAAAATAAACTGAAAAAAGAACCTGCCCCTTGAAGATTAAAATACAGTCAGTAGTCCGGACATGGGCATGTTCCTGAATGATTTTGTTGGTGGTCTTCCTGATCGAAGCAAGGAATGGCACCACAGTCCGTGGCTGTTGTGTTTTTATGGCAGCAAGACGATCAGCTGATGGGATCGGATCGGATCATCTTAAGCAACTGCGCCAGTACGAGCACGACTGCTAGGGCCTCGCCTCGGCGCCTCGCTGTATTATTCGATCGATATGCTTTTCTGTCCTGGATTTAGGCCTCCAGTGCCTCCGATCAGGGCATCGGGCCTTGATATGTTTTTTGGGCCTTTCAGAATTTGACCGTCTGTGATCCAGCCATCAAGTAGCAGGGACCTACGTTTCCTGTACTGGTTTTTTGGCGACTTTTAATGAGACGAGGCAATGAACCAAGCTTTCATCTCTAGGTTTTTTTTCTCGAGGAACGGACGGGAGACGTGTCTTGCATAGAAGATACTACCAAAAGACCCCGTGTGTTGCAACGGGAGAAAAAAAAATAACACACACTCTTAACCCAATAACCATAATATGTTCATGCACTTTATTTTAGCGAGGCATTATTTTTATGTTGCCGCTTATCCTCCTTCTCACCCTCAGTGGCCTCAGTGTTCACACAAACCAAAGTGTGTTTGAATGTTGTTTTTCCCCTGCCAGTTTTTTCAGAGGTGCTCATGTGTGGTTATCAATGTTTTCTTTTGTCTCTTTATGATTTTAGTGGTTGTTTATTTGCAATCCAGATCGTCGTGGTACGAAAGAAAAACGGGCGTGTCCTATAGGTTGCAAGTTTGCTTTTAAAATAATATTTTAAAATATTTAATAGGTAAAAATAACATCATATTTAAATTCTACATATTTTTCTATTCAAATTTCATATATAACATGTTAAAATTGGAGTTACGGTTTAATAGATATGGATAATTAAGAAAAATATTTGTTTGACTTAAATATCTTCCAAAATAATATTTAAAAAATATTTAACAAAGAAAATAACATCATATTCAGATTCTACACATTTTTCTAATCAATTTTCATATATAACATGTTAAAATCGGAGTTACGGTTTAAAAGATATGAATAATTTAGAAAAACATTTGTTTGACTTATATATGATCGGCGGGTGAATTATCTAATACGTCAGGGGGGTTTCCATAAAAATGTAAAATAACGGTTCGGTTATGACTTAAGTGTGTACTGCGGGTTAATTCATGAAAAATGCAGGGGGTTTTCTGCAAAAGTGCGCGACGGACGAGGGAAACCCAATTTGCTTTATTATTAGGTAGAGATGTAGGTTGCACCATTGATGGATATCAAATTGGTTGTATAGGATATCCCCAAATTAGTACCACCTCGTTTATATTACAATTTTGTATATACAAATCGTAGAAGCGTATTACGACTGGACGAAAGCGTATTGTGACGGTGAACCCACAGAGTCAATCTGTACTTTATTATTAGGGAAAGATACACACACACACACACAACTTAACATCCCCAGAAACATTTTCCACCTATATATAATTAATCGGTAATACACCGAAACCCTTCCGTTGACCCCGAAACGCTTCCGGAACCTCTCGGAACTATTCCGAATATTAGTGAAACAAGTCCACAAATATATTATCATTACTCCCATCCTACTAATACTCAGCAGATCGTAATTACCTTAAGCTTGTGAACCCGTAGGTTTGGTAAATCATAGACATGAACGAAACCCCTTCGTTCAATGACAAATAGCGGAACCGTCGACATCCATATTGGTCCCTATGATTACACGAATGATATTCGAGTGAACCTTTGGTTATCATGTGATGTTCCCTTTGCTTCGTGATACTTTAAAAAACCCGATGTGCATCGGCATCCTCTGGAGTCATTGCCATGCTCACTATATCATTGCTCACGTTACTGGTTTTGTTCTTCTTTCTCGTTGACATGTTCTGGAAACCCCGTGACGTAGTCACCTGTGTCTGGACAAACAATGATGGATGCCATCACACTGAGAGGGCCCCAAGAATATCTCTCCATCATCGGAGGAGCAAATCCCACTCTCAAGCTGTCTGGTCACTTGTCAAACTTTCAGGTGAGCCTGAAAGTTGTCGTTATGATCACCTTGTTACACATGACGTTTGAGCAACCGCAAAGCCCACCGTACAGTAGGAAGTGACCAATACACTCTCATGGTCTGAGGAACTAAAACACATGCTTATAATAGATAATTTTAGACCATGCAATCACATAGTGTTGGTGATATAACTCCTAGGTATGACCCACCAAGGAGGGGCTGGGTCATGCCATTGGCGACTTAAGCATGAAGATGGCGGTTCATGGATCAAGATGATTAAAGGCCCAAGGCCCGGAGGCGACTCAAGGCCCAGGGGGATGAGCCGCCATATGTTTAACTTGTTTTGTAAGGCAAACTTAGTTAGAAACTGAGCCGGTCATGTTTGTGTGAGCCGGTCGAGACTCTGTAGCCACCGGGCATCAACCTGTATATAGAGGGGTGACCCGACGATGGGTTAACACAAGAAACAATCAATCGAGCACTAGGTCAAGCCTATTCGCTCCCTGGTAACTGAAACCCAAGCAATACAACCGAAAGGAGGAGTAGGCTTTTACCTCATTGAGAGGGCCCGAACCTGGGTAAACTCTATGTCCTTTGTCCCGTTCAACCCCTTTAAGCTCGATCCACACCTAAGTCCTTTTGCTAGGGCATCTGCCGTGTTAAATCCATGACAGTTGGCACCCACCATGGGGCCAGAGCACGGTGGTTTCAAGTTCTTGAAGGCAGCTTCTCAGTGATCAAGGGATATGCCGTGGGCCGGATGACCAAGAGTCGCGGCAAAATCTACATCAATGACGTAGGCTGGGGTCCCGAGGCTGATTCAATTGAATATGGGTACCGGGTCCCCTTCGACGAATCCACGTCTTCATCGGCAAGATGGGCGAGTCGGAGCCTGAGCCGGACACCTACACCAACATAATCGAGACGGCTCAGCACATGCGACTCGCCAAGGTTCAAGCCTCTATGAAGCATGCTTTTGTGGGTTTTACTCAAGGAGTGGATCTTGAGGAAGGATCTGTTTCCGGTGGCGAGACAACCATCTACTCTGATGATGAGTCCTCAACCGGCCAGACCAATTCTATGTATCAATTGCAAGATGGTAGGCTTGGGGGCTGTTCCGATGGTGACAATATTCTGGACCCCTATGAGCTGCCGAACAAAGTTGCGATCTTCATGGCCAACATGCAACCTATGCAGAATTCGTCAACTCAGCGGCAATGATTTCCGGTTCAGCGGCCTCTGCGACAGCTGGGGCAGGAGGCCCTGTGCACCTGTCGGCTCAAGTTTTATCTGAACTCTGGGAGGCTTTGGCAAATTTGCTAACTGTGGAGGTAACTCCGACGAATCAAGCACAACATAATGTGGACATTGCAAAGTTGCGAGATGAGATAGCTCAAACCAAGGAGGACCTTAATGCTGAGAATGCTAGGATGGCAACAGAGCGAGCCACCTTGGATGTAGAATCATAGTGGATTCAAGCAGAAAATTTCTGCTTAAGCTTGGATCAAAGTGCATCAAACACAGTTTTTCACAGGAGATACAAGAGTCGTCTGCCTCACGAGTTCAATGCAAGGAATATTTTCAGCACGCCTAGGGCAGGACCAAGTAACCCGCCTGGTGTGACCCGGCCCCCTGAAGCGCCTAGGACCGGAGCGACTGTGGCACCCCGGCTCAAAGCAACCGGTTTACCTTGCATTACCAGCCCAGAGACCATGTCTTCTGGCAACACACAACATCTTGGTATAGAAAACAACCGCTTTCTTGATGCTAGCGGAACATGGTTCATATTACAACAAGTTAGGAGGCCAAGCGGCACACACGGTGCAGCTGAACAATATGTACATTATTTAATGAACGTAACGGGCCTCGATCATGACAACTAAGCGGCAACGGAACGACGATGAAGCGGGACTCCATAGCACGGGGACACCGATGTGAACACGATCTAGACTCGAACAACACTCCGTTCCAACGAAACTTTCCTGAAATCTGGCATGACACGCCAGGTCAGTACATTGAATGTACTTGCAAGCTCACAACAAGCATAAACATAATGACAAACAATATCATGATATTACCCAATTTTAATCATTAATGCAAAATCATACTATGGATGCGGTGAATGAAATCTCGTGCCTCTTGAGCACTGCGTTGGATTTTCCCGAAGAGGAGAGGATGATGTAGTAAAGTAGCATAAGTATTTCCCTCAGTTTTTGAGAACCAATGTATCAATCCAGTAGACCACGCACAAGTCCCTCGTACCTACACAAAACGATAGCAACTCGCAACCAACGCTTAGGGGTTGTCAATACCTTCACGATCACTTACGAGAGTGAGATCTGATAGATAACATTTTTGGTATTTTTGATAGATAGATGCAAAGTAAAAAGTAAAAGGCAAAGTAAAAACAAAGCAAGTAAATAAAGTGATATTGATTGATATGATGAGAATAGACCCGGGGGCCATAGGTTTCACTAGTGGCTTCTCTCAAGAACATAAGTATTCTATGGTGGGTGAACAAATTACTGTTGAGCAATTGACAGAATTGAGCATAGTTATGAACATATCTAGGCAATGATCATTTATATAGGCATCACGTCCAAAACAAGTAGATCGAAACGATTCTGCATCTACTACTATTACTCCACTCATCGACCGCTATCCAGCATGCATCTAGAGTATTAAGTTAAAAACAATGTAACGCCGTAAGCAAGATGACATGATGTAGAGGGATAAATTCATGCAATATGATAAAAACCCCATCTTGTTATCCTCGATGGCAACAATACAATACGTGCCTTGCTGCCCCTTCTGTCACTGGGTAAGGACACCGCAAGATCAAACCCAAAGCTAAGCACTTCTCCCATTGCAAGAACTACCAATCTAGTTGGCGAAACCAAAAAGGATAATTCGAAGAGACATGCAAAGATAACTCAATCATACATAAAAGAATTCAGAGAAGAATCAAATATTTTCCATAGATAATCTGAATCATAAACCCACAATTCATCGGTCTCAACAAACACACCGCAAAAAGAAGATTACATCGAACAGTTCTCCACAAGAGAGGGGGAGAACATTGTATTGAGATCCAAAAAGAGAGAAGAAGCCATCTAGCTACTAGCTATGGACCCGAAGGTCTGAAGTAAACTACTCACACTTCATCGGAGGGGCTATGGTGATGATGTAGAAGCCCTCCGTGGTGGATGCCCCCTCCGGTGAAGCTCCGGAACAGGCCCCAAGATGGGATCTCGTGGATACAGAAGGTTGCGTTGGTGGAATTAGGTTTTTGGCTCCTGTTTTGATCGTTCAGGAATACGTAGGTATATATAGGAGGAAGGAGTACGTCTGTGGAGCTCCGAGGGGCCCACGAGGTAGGGGGCGCGCCCAGGGGAGGGGGGCCCCTCCACCCTCGTGACCTCCTCGGGCACTGCTTGGAGTAGGGTCCAAGTCTCCTGGATCACGTTCGGTCGGAAAATCACGATCCCGAAGGTTTCATTCCGTTTGGACTCCGTTTGATATTCTGTTTCTTCGAAATACTAAAAAAGGCAAAAAACAGCAATTCTATGCTGGGCCTCCGGTTAATAGGTTAGTCCCAAAAGTAATATAAAAGTGGAAAATAAAGCCCAATATAGTCCAAAACAGTAGATAAAGTAGCATGGAGCAATCAAAAATTATAGATACATTGGAGACTTATCGGGCATCCCCAAGCTTAATTCCTGCTCGTCCTCGAGTAGGTAAATGATAAAAAAGAATTTTTGACGCGGAGTGATACTTTGGCATAATTTCAATGTAAAACTTCTTAATTGTGGCATGAATATTCAGATCCGAAAGATTCAAGACAAAAGTTTATATTGACACAAAAATAATAATACTTCAAGCATACTAATCAAAGCAATCATGTCTTCTCAAAATAACATGGCAAAGGAAAGTTCATCCCTACAAAATCATATAGTTAGGCTATGCTTCATTTTCGTCACACAAAGATGTTCCCAACTTCTATACCCCCGATGCCAAGCCAAGCAATTGTTTCATACTTAAATAATCTCAAACTTTTTCAACCTTCACGCAGTACATGAGCGTGAGCCATGGATATAGCACTATGGGTGGAATAGAATATGATGATGGGGATTGTGTGGAGAAGACAAAAAAGGGAGAAAGTCTCACGTTGACGAGGCTAATCAACGGGCTATGGAGATGCCCATCAATTGATGTCAACATGAGGAGTAGGGATTGCCATGCAACGGATGCACTAGAGCTATGAATGCTCAACAAAAGAAAACTAGTGGGTGTGCATCCAACTCGCTTGCTCACGAAGACCTAGGGCATTTGAGGAAGCCCATCGTAGGAATATACAAGCCAAGTTCTATAATGAAAAATTCCCACTAGTATAAAAAGACAACTTATGAGACTCACTACATGAGGAACAAGGTGCTACTTTGAAGCACAATATATGAGACTCACTACATGAAGAACAAGGTCCTACTTTGAAGCACAAGTGTGGAAAAAGAGATAGTAGCATTGCCCCTTATTTTTTTGGGGCCTTTCTCTTTTTTTGGCCTTTTTTTATTTTTTATTTGGGCAATGCTCTAATAATGATGATCATCACACTTCTATTGATTACAACATAAGGATTACAACTCGAAACTTAGAACAAGATATGACTCTATATGAATGCCTCCGGCGGTGTACCGGGATGGTGCAATTAATCAAGGGTGACATGTATGAAAAATAATGCATGGTGGCTTTGCCACAAATACGATGTCAACTACATGATCATGCAATGGCAATATGACAAAAGTAATGTATGTCATGATGATGATGATGGAAGTTGCATGGCAATATATCTCGGAATGGCTATGGAAATGCCATAATAGGTAGGTATGGTGGATGTTTTGAGGAAGATATAAGGAGGTTTATGTGTGATAGAGCGTATCGTATCACGGGGTTTTGGATGCACCGACGAAGTTTGCGCCAACTCTCAAGGTGAGAAAGGGCAATGCACGGTACCGAAGAGGCTAGCAAAGGCGGAAAGGTGAGAGTGCGTATAATCCATGGACTCAACATTAGTCAAAAGAACTCATATACTTATTGCAAAAATTTAGAAGTCATCAAAAATTCAAGTACTACATGCATGCTCCTAGGAGGATAGATTGGTAGGAAAAGACCAACGCTCGTCCCCGACCGCCACTCATAAGGATGCACAAGCTAGGTACACTTCATGTTTCAAATTTGTTACACAACTTTAACCATACGTGCATGCTACGGGATTTGCAAACTTCAACACAAGTATTTCTCAAATTCATAATCACCCAACTAGAACGACTTTGATATTATCACCTCCATATCTCAAAACAATTATCAAGCATCAAACTTATCTTAGTATTCAATTCACTCAAAAGAAAGGTTCACATATCTTGAACACCAAGTATATTAACATTAAGCAAATTACCATGCTATTAGTGACTCTCAAAATAATCTAAGTGAAGCATGAGAGATCAATAGTTTCTTTAAAACAAATCCACCACCGTGCTCTAAAAGATATAAGTGAAGCACTAGAGCAAAAATTATCACGCTCAAAAGATATAAGTGAAGGACTATGAGCAAAACTATCAAGCTCAAAAGATATAAGTGAAGCACATAGAGTATTCTAACAAATTCTAGTTCATGTATGGCTCTCTCAAAAGGTGTGTACAGCAAGGATAATTGTGGTAAACTAACAAGCAAAGACACAAATAATACAAGACGCTCCAAGCAAAACACATAACATGTGGTGAATAAAAATATAGCTCCAAGTAAATTACCGATGGAAGTGGACGAAAGAGGGGATGCCTTCCGGGGCATCCCCAAGCTTTGACTTTTTGGTGTCCTTGGATTATCTTGGGGGTTCCATGGGCATCCCCAAGCTTAGGCTCTTGCCACTCCTTGTTCAATAATCCAACAAAAGAATTCACCCAAAACTTGAAAACTTCACAACACAAAACTCAACAGAAATCTCGTGAGCTCCGTTAGAGAAAGAAAACAAACGACTACTTCAAGGTACTGTAATGAACTCATTCTTTATTTATATTGGTGTTAAATCTACTGTATTCCAACTTCTCTATGGATTATAAACTATTTTACTAGCCATAGATTCATCAAAATAAGCAAACAACACACGAAAAACAGAATCTGTCAAAAACAGAACAGTCTGTAGCAATCTGTAACTAACACAAACTTCTGGAACTCTAAAACTTCTACCAAAATAGGAAGTCCTGGACAATTTTTTTATTGATCAGCAGCAAAAAGAATCAACGCAAAAGCACGTTCCTGTGATTTAACAAAATTATATTCGTGCGCGTAAAGATTCTGTTTTTTCAGCAGAATCAAATCAACTATCATCGTAGGTTATCCTATAGGTTCTACTTGGCACAAACACTAATTAAAACATAAAACCACATCCAAACAGAAGGTAGATGGATTATTTATTCCTAAACAGAAGCAAAAACAAAAAACACAAAATAAAATTGGGTTGCCTCCCGACAAGCACTATCGTTTAACGCCCCTAGCTAGGCATAAAAGCGAGGATAGATCTAGGTATTGCCATCTTTGGTAGGCAATCCATAAGTGGATCTCATGATAGATTCATATGGTAATTTTATTTTATTTCTAGGGAAGTGTTCCATACCCTTATTTAAGGGAAACTGGAATCTAATATTCCCTTCCTTCATATCAATAATTGCACCAATCGTTCTAAGGAAAGGTCTACCAAGAATAATAGGACATGAAGGATTGCAATCTATATCAAGAACGATAAAATCTATGGGCACATAATTCCTATTTGCAACAATAAGAACATCATTAATTCTTCCCATAGGTTTTTGAATAGTGGAATCCGCAAGATGCAAGTTTAGAGAGCATCATCAAAATCACGGAAATCTAGCAAATCACACAAAGCTTTGGGAATAGTAGAGACACTAGCACCCAAATCACACAAGGCATGAAACTCATAATCCTTGATTTTAATTTTAATAGTAGGTTCCCACTCATCATAGAGTTTTCTAGGGATAGAAATTTTCAACTCAAGTTTTTCTTCATAAGATTGCATCAAAGCATCAACAATATGTTCGGTAAAGGCCTTATTTTGACTATAAGCATGAGGAGATTCTAGCACGGATTGCAACAAGGCACTACTAGGGAAAAGGCTAGCAGCAGTGCAGGTGGCCGCGCTACTAATAAGGCGCTACAGCTAACTCATAGTAGTAGCGTGGTCCTAACCCACGCTACTACTGTTGACGATATCATCAACGCTTTTTGGGAACGCGCTACTATTAACTAGCTGTAGCGATTTCGCCATCCCTTGCTACTGCTATATCTTTCATCATTTCCCATTTCAGTTCTCCTTTCAGATACTAGATACTAGGTACTGCTAGTAGATATCAAATTCATAAACCATTACCAGGTACGGTAGTACTCCCTTCGTTCCAAATTACTCGTCGTGGTTTTAGTTCAAACCACGACGAGTAATTTGGAACGAAGGGGGTACTAGATAACAATTTCATGCATAGCCAACATGCATCCTCAAGCAGTACAAGGTCATATCAACGGCCATCATCATATGTAGTTCTAGATGATATCGACGACGATCATCATATGTAGTTCTAGATGATATAGCCACACACACATATGTAGTTCTAGATGATATAGCCACACACACATATGTAGTTCTAGATGATATAGCCACACACACATATGTAGTTCTAGATGATATCGAAGACAATCATCATCCTCAGCCTGGGCGGTTGGTGTTCCTGATAGTAATTAGGATGGCTTGTCCAACACGAAGATTCTTGCCATCGAGGAATTTCTTCCACCCAACCGAGTTTAAGTGTGTGCGACCATCCGTGTCCACGCGGTAAGTACAGGTTGTGACGGAGCCCCTTGTAGTAAGGCGTAGTCCAGCTGAGCCTTCTTCATCAGGCTCGATACCATAACTCACAGATATGCTCTTTGCCAATTTCTGAATAAGAAAAACATATCAATTAATAAGCATGTGATCGAACTCTACACTAAAACATATATATCATCGACTAGATTCCACACAACATACCATATCATTGGACTGTACACTAAGTAATTCACACTATTAATTTGCATTTGTAAGTATAACATACCATATCATGTCGATCAACCATGGTATTTGTCAAGCGGGTCACGAATGGCACCCCGACAAAGTCAGCACGTGGCGGAATTATGTCCCACAGGTTGCACACCTCCTCCTCACTCAGCCTTGTTTTTTGAGCTACGATGGCTTCATGAAGTGGGTCCTCATCATCTTCACCGAGTGGGTCCTCATTATCTTCATCATCTTCATCATCTTCGTCATCTTCATCATCTTCCACCAGGTTGAGATAAATGACAGCTAGCTTGGGTCTTTCTGCTCGGAAGTTGAAGCTGATCAACTCACCACCAGTAAGATGCATGTGAGCGACGAAACGGGCCCATCCATCTCCTCTAATCTGCGACATATTGCGTCCTTTCTCGACCTCCATAGTGTACGGCCCCCCAGGAGCCTCAAATGTCACAGTGTCTCCTGTCAGCTTGTTGAATTTCAACCTCACATTGCATGGGACGATCTGTGTAAAATAAGCAAAATGACACAATGCAGTAATGCCAACACTAAAAATAAAATAGTTATTACATTTCATCTAATTTCTTACCGCCGCATGATGAAAACTCGGCTGGAAGTAGATGCCGAACAGCTTGCCAGTTGCAAGGCTGCTGGCGCATCTTGACTTGCACAGTTGACATAGTGGTGGTGGTGGTGGCGCCATTCTTCCTAAAGCAATATGAGCAAGGATTAACGATCAACTAAATCAAAATGTTCTAAGTGAACTAAATCAACTAGCCTACTAAATCAACTAAATCAAAATGTTCTAAGTCAACTAAATCAACTAGCCTACTAAATCAACCAAATCAAAATGTTCTAAGTCAACTAAATAAACTAGCCTACTAAATCAACTAAATCAAAATGTTCTAAGTCAACTAAATCAACTAGCCTACTAAATCAACTAAATCAAAATGTTCTAAGTCAACTAAATCAACTAGCCTACTAAATCAACTAAATCAAAATGTTCTAAGTCAACTAAATCAACTAGCCTACTAAATCAACTAAATCAAAATGTTCTAAGTCAACTAAATCAACTAGCCTACTAGGATGGAGGAGGAAGGCGGAGCGAGGAGGGGCCGGCCGGCGCGGCCAGTTGAGGGAGGACGGAGGAGGAAGGCGGAGCGAGGAGGGGCCGGCCGGCGCGGCCAGTTGAGGGAGGACGGAGGAGGAAGGCGGAGCGAGGAGGGGCCGACCAGCGGTGAGCGGAGAGGGAGGACGGAGGAGGAGGCCGGTACCGAGTCCAACAAGGAGGAGGAGGTGACGGCACGCGGCGCAGATGGAGGAGGGGCGACGGGGGCGTGCGGCGCAGACGGATCAGAGAGGATTGAGTGGCTGTGTGTG
This sequence comes from Triticum dicoccoides, assembly GCF_002162155.2. Classification (NCBI taxonomy): domain Eukaryota; kingdom Viridiplantae; phylum Streptophyta; class Magnoliopsida; order Poales; family Poaceae; genus Triticum; species Triticum dicoccoides. The sequence goes on along the minus strand of NC_041391.1, from coordinate 653,782,801 downwards.
TGAGTGGATCCGAATGGAGGAGATGAGGGAGATGAATGGCTTAGTAGTAGCGCTCTTCAGGAAAAGACGCTACTGCTAAGCTACCTAGCAGCAGCGCCTTTCACAGTAAAGCGCTACTGCTATGTGTCAGCATGTAAAAGTAGACTTTGTTCAATATATCAAAGACACATTGATCATCAGCGATCTTTTTGTGTACAATCTGATTTGACAATATGAGTCCTCACCGGTTTAGGAACAGGTGAAGACTCATATTGCAGCCACAAATTCTACACATAGAGTTCAATGAAGATCAAGTGCTTGTCAAAGTGTGAGAAGTAACATATTTAATGTGGTAGAAACTCTCTTCACGGAGCGAGGTGGGACTAAATTTTTGTAGGAAACTTAGCAGTAGCGCTTATCAGAGAAATGCGCTGCTACTATGCCACGTAGCAGTAGCGCGCATCACCTTAACGCGTTGCTGCTATAACTACCCTCGCGGCGGCCTCGTAGGAATTATAGCAGCAGCGCATCTTTGGGGTGATGTGCTACTGCTATATTTGTCTCAGCAGCGGGTTTCGTCTGTCCGTGCTATTGCTAGTCAGCAGCAGCGAGTTATTTTGGAGCGCGCTGCTGGTAAGATTCTGTGTATAGGCTTTTCCCTAGTAGTGAGGAAATACAACCAATCAAAGAGAAATTTTCATAATTAAATTCCTTGAGATCCAAAATAGTGGGTTTAGCAACATCTAGATTTTTATTTCTTTCAATCCCACTTTCATCAATTTCATTATCAAGATCTAGAAACTCCGAATTCTTAGAACGCCTTCTAGGTAAAGGAAGATCATATTTGGTTTCATCAAGATTCATATTGCAAAACAAAGATTTAATGGGGGACACATCAATAACTTTTAGATCTTCATCTTGATTTTCATAGGAATTGTAAGAACACACTTTAATAAAGGCATCTTTGGAAGCACGCATCCTAGCGGTTCTTTCCTTGCACTCATCAATGGAAATTCTCATGGCTTTGAGAGACTCATTGATATCATGCTTAGGAGGAATATATCTAAGCTTTAAAGAATCAATTTCAAGATAAATTCTATCAACGTTCCTAGCCAAATCATCAACTTTAAGCAATTTCTCTTCAAGCAAAGCATTAAAATTATTTTGTGAATTCATAAACTCTTTAACACTACTCTCAAATTCAGAGGGCATCTTATTAAAATTTCCATAAGAGTTGTTGTAGGAATTTCCATAATTATTAGAAGGATTACTAGGATAAGGCCTAGGATTAAAATTCCCTCTATAAGCATTGTTTCCAAAACTATTCCTACCAACAAAATTCACATCCATAGATTCATTATTATTCTCAAGCAAAGTAGACAAAGGCATATCATTGGGATCAAGAGGAGTATTTTTAGGAGCAAACATCTTCATAAGTTCATCCATCTTTTCACTCAAAACATTGATTTCTTCTATAGCATGCACTTTTTTACGAGAAGATCTTTCGGTGTGCCATTGAGAATAATTAGCCATAATATTATCAAGCAATTTGGTAGCATCTCCTAACGTAATTTCCATAAACGTGCCTCCCGCGGCCGAATCTAAAAGATTTCTAGAAGCAAAATTCAATCCGGCATAAAATTTTTGTATGATCATCCATAAATTCAAACCATGAGTAGGGCAATTGCGAAGCATTAATTTCATTCTTTCCCAAGATTGGCAACATGCTCATGATCAAGTTGTTTAAAATTCATGATATCGTTCCTAAGAGTGATAATCTTAGCGGGAGGAAAATACTTAGAGATAAAAACATCTTTGCACTTGTTCCAAGAATCAATACTATTTTTAGGCAAAGATGAAAACCAAACTTTAGCACGATCTCTAAGTGAAAACGGAAATAACTTCAATTTGACAATATTGTTATCCGCATCTTTGTTCTTTTGCATATCACACAAATCACCAAAATTATTTAGATGAGTAGCGGCATCTTCACTAGGAAGGCCGGCGAATTGATCTTTCATAACAAGATTCAACAATGCGGTATTGATTTCACAAGACTCATCATTATTAAGAGGAGCAATCAGAGTACTAAGGAAATCATTATTATTGGTATTTGAGAAATCACACAATTTGGTATTATCTTGCGCCATGGCAACAAGTAATCCAACACACAAGCAAACAGAAAGGCAACAAGGAAAAGACAAACAGGAAAGAGAGGAGGAGATTGGGAAAGAGAGGGCGAATAAAACGGCAAGGGTGAAGTGGGGGAGAGGAAAACGAGAGGAAAATGGCAAATAATGTAATGCGAGAGATAGGGATTGCGCTGGGTACTTGGTATGGTTGACTTGCTTGCGTGAGACTCCCCGGCAACAGCGCCAGAAATTCTTCTTGCTACCTCTTGAGCACTGCGTTGGATTTCCCCGAAGAGGAGAGGATGATGCAGTAAAGTAGCGTAAGCATTTCCCTCAGTTTTTGAGAACCAAGGTATCAATCCAGTAGGAGACCATGCACAAGTCCCTCGTACCTACACAAAATGATAGCAACTCGCAACCAACGCTTAGGGGTTGTCAATCCCTTCACGATCACTTACGAGAGTGAGATCTGATAGATAACATTTTTGGTATTTTTGATAGATAGATGCAAAGTAAAAAGTAAAAGGCAAAGTAAAAACAAAGCAAGTAAATAAAGTGATATAGATTGATATGATGAGAATAGACCCGGGGGCCATGGGTTTCACTAGTGGCTTCTCTCAAGAACATAAGTATTCTATGGTGGGTGAACAAATTACTGTGGAGCAATTGACAGAATTGAGCATAGTTATGAACATATCTAGGCAATGATCATTTATATAGGCATCACGTACAAAACAAGTAGATCGAAACGATTCTGCATCTACTACTATTACTCCACTCATCGACCGCTATCCAGCATGCATCTAGAGTATTAAGTTAAAAACAATGTAACGCCGTAAGCAAGATGACATGATGTAGAGGGATAAATTCATGCAATATGATAAAAACCCCATCTTGTTATCCTCGATGGCAACAATACAATACGTGCCTTGCTGCCCCTTCTGTCACTGGGTAAGGACACCGCAAGATCGAACCCAAAGCTAAGCACTTCTCTCATTGCAAGAACTACCAATCTAGTTGGCGAAACCAAAAAGGATAATTCGAAGAGACTTGCAAAGATAACTCAATCATACATAAAAGAATTCAGAGAAGAATCAAATATTTTCCATAGATAATCTGAATCATAAACCCACAATTCATCGGTCTCGACAAACACACCGCAAAAAGAAGATTACATCGAATAGTTCTCCACAAGAGAGGGGGAGAACATTGTATTGAGATCCAAAAAGAGAGAAGAAGCCATCTAGCTACTAGCTATGGACTCGAAGGTCTGAAGTAAACTACTCACACTTCATCGGAGGGGCTATGGTGATGATGTAGAAGCCCTCCGTGGTGGATGCCCCCTCCGGCGGAGCTCCGGAACAGGCCCCAAGATGGGATATCGTGGATACAGAAGGTTGCGGCGGTGGAATTAGGTTTTTGGCTCCTGTTCTGATCGTTCGGGAATACGTAGGTATATATAGGAGGAAGGAGTACGTTGGTGGAGCTCCAGGGGCCCACGAGGTAGGGGGCGTGCCCTGGGGGGGGGGGCTCCACCCTCTTGACCTCCTCGGGCACTGCTTGGAGTAGGGTCCAAGTCTCCTGGATCATGTTCGGTTGGAAAATCACGATCCCGAAGGTTTCATTCCGTTTGGACTCCGTTTGATATTCTGTTTCTTCGAAATACTGAAAAAGGCAAAGAAACAACAATTCTAGGCTGGGCCTGCGGTTAATAGGTTAGTCCCAAAAGTAATATAAAAGTGGAAAATAAAGCCCAATATAGTCCAAAACAGTAGATAAAGTAGCATGGAGCAATCAAAAATTATAGATACGTTGGAGACGTATCAGTGGCTGACAGCAGGCCCCGCTAGTTAGGTGAGAGGGAGGGGGAGAGGGCTGTGGTCGCCGGAGTTGGGGATGACGGCGACGAGGGGCTGCCCCAGTGGCTCCAACCGAGTCGGATGGCACCACTGAAGCACGGCGGAGGCTCTGGAAGAGTCGCCTGAGCTTGGGAGGGGCTGGAGTGGTGAGGACGGACAAAGGGGATGGCCAGCGAGCTTGAGCTCGAGGACGGCGGCCCGAGGCCTGCCCGGCCGCGCTACGGCTTCCTATTGGCTTGTGGAGTGTGTGAGTGGAGCTGGTGATGCTCGAGAGGGCTGGGGGGCTGGATTTATAGCCGAGCGGGGTGAGGGGTTCGGGCTCTGCTGGAGGACACCTAGACACTGCGCCCGGCAACAAACAGCGTCAGTGAGCGAGGGGGAAGGGAACGCAGCTCACGCGGGCACTGTGAGCGGGCGGAGACGAGCACATGAACGAGTGTGTGGCGACGAACACAATGCACATCGCACTGTTGGGTTGGCCGGACCGCGCCCATGCTCGCTGCGGTGAGCTCGAGCGTCAGCGAGTGCCAGAGGGGAGTTAATGGAGTCGAGACGATGATGGTGGCGAGGTTAGGCAGGCGGGGAAGAAAGCACACGCCGAACAGAGCACTCGGTGGCACTCAGAGCATGGTGACAAGCATGCTGGCACCATGCACACGCGTGGTCATCGCGTGCACTACGGCATAGAGCCATGGCTGGCCCCAATTCTCATGTCTGGTGTGTAGTCCTTAGTGTTTAGGTTAGGGCCAAGACTTTGAGTCAAGCTCAGGTGCGGTTAGCTGGAGTTTTACTTCATGGTAAGTTCCTGGTCAGTAACTTTGAGATCTTACTATGGTCAAACGGCTAGGAGTTGGGAGCTGTGCTTTGGGGGTTAGCAATCATCTAGGAGGGTAGTGATGCACAAGAAAATGCAGCAGCATTGGAGCAAGTAAAATGGTAGTTGCTGTAGAAACTACCATTTCTGTCCAGAACAGAAAATATTTTCTGTAGCAAAAATATTCCAAAAAGTGATGCAATATTTTTGCTCAGGGAGGTGCCCTAGGGTTCAAAGGATTTTTGTGAATTTTCTCAGATTTTTGTGGGCAAGAAAAATTGGGGTTGCTTTGGAGCACAAGTTTCTCCTTAGGGTTTTTGAGAGGAAAATGAATATTTTTCATTTAAGAAAAATATTCATGATATTATTTTGAGGTAGACCAGAGAAGAAATGATGGCTAGGGAGAGAAATGAGTCACTTGGGTGAAAGCCAAGGTAATGCCCAAGTGTTTAAGTCCAACTGAAGTGATTCAAACTCCAAATTTCAAATCAAAACCAAATGAAATTCAGAAAAAGAAAGGAGGGCAAAAACCAGGCTGTCACAGCAACAACTCAACCCCACGCGGCGGATCCAGCCTGTGTCGATTTAACCCTGCCTCAGGGAGTCTCAACACCTCCGGGTCACTTCTCTAACTCGTTGGACATCATGATTGCCGTGGCATCAAGGCTGGCGGCTCTCCCAGTGACAGGCGAGTCTCCTACGATGGTTGAAGCTCGGAAGGTTGTGGAGCTTCTTCAGACGGCGGTGGCTCAGCAGGCGGCCTACTCCTACAACTGCGGTCGGATTCATTCAACTCCACGTTAGAGTCGGAGCTATAGCTGACGCATTGAGTCGCCGACGGTTTCAAGAAGTGAATGGCACCGTAACCAGCCCCACGGGCATGACCCGCCACGGGCTGATAACCATGCCCAACTTTTGGTAGATCAAGCTAGGGCACGTCGAGAGTCATAGCTGGCAGCTCAGTTGGCGGCCCAGCAACCTCAGTTAAACCCTTCAACGTCCATAGAAGCTAGGATGACTTCCAAGACGGTGGGTGTACCATGTTTAGTGTCGGCTCTACGCAATGAGCGGTTACCCAAGGTCTTCAAGGGCCCTCGAAAAGTACCCAATTACACAGCGGATCAACCACCGAAGGCTTGGATTGAGAGCTACGAGATGGACATGGAGATGTTGGACGTCAATGATGCCGCGTGTGCTAAGTATTTCACCATGTTGGATGGGTCGGCTCTCACCTAGTTAAAGGGATTGCCCCCTAACTCCATCAGATCATGGGCTGAATTGAAAGCGCGTTTTATTCAGAATTTCAAGGATACATGCAAGCAACCTACATCGATTCTTGATTTAGACACTTGTGACCAGAGTGAGGGCGAAGCAACTGCCCATTGGGTACGCCGACTCTCGGCCACTATCCACTCGTCAGACAACATCAATGTCGGCTCAGCCGTCCTGATTCTGGAGAAAAATTGCCGGTTCCTTATGTCTACTACACAACCTTCTTCTTGTAGACGTTGTTGGGCTTGCAAGTGCACATGTTTGTAGGACAGTAGCAAATTTCCCTCAAGTGGATGACCTAAGGTTTATCAATCCGTAGGAGGCGTAGGATGAAGATGGTCTCTCTGAAACAACCCTGCAACCAAATAACAAAGAGTCTCTTGTGTCCCCAACACACCCAATACAATGGTAAATTGTATAGGTGCACTAGTTCGGCGAAGAGATGGTGATACAAGTGCAAAATAGATAGTAGATATAGGTTTTTGTAATCTGAAATTATAAAAATAGCAAGGTAGGGAGCGATAAAAGTGAGCGTAAACGGTATTGCAATGATAGGAAACAAGGCCTAGGGTTCATACTTTCACTAGTGAAAGTTCTCTAAACAATAATAACATAGATAGATCATATGACAAGCCCTCAACATGCAACAAAGAGTCACTCCAAAGCAACTAATAGCGGAGAACAAACATAGAGATTATGGTAGGGTACGAAACCACCTCAAAGTTATTCTTTGGGATCAATCTATAAAAGAGTTCGTACTAGAATAACACCTTAAGACACAAATCAACCAAAACCCTAATGTCACCTAGATACTTCATTGTCACCTCAAGTTTCCGTGGGCATGATTATACGATATGCATCACACAATCTTAGATTCATCCAACCAACACAAATGTACTTCAAAGAGTGCCCCAAAGTTTCTACCGGAGAGTCAAAAACATGTGCCAACCCCTATGCATAGGTTCATGGGCGGAACCCACAAGTTGGTCACCAAAACATACATCAAGAGGCACATGATATCCCATTGTCACCACAGATAAACACGGCAAGACATACATCAAGTGTTCTCATAAAAGACTCAATCCGATAAGATAACTTCAAAGGGGAAACTCAATTCATCACAAGAGAGTAGAGGGGGAGAAACATCATAAGATCCAACGACAATAGCAAAGCTCAGGATACATCAAGATCGTGCCATAGAGGGAACATGAGAGAGAACACGAGAGAGAGAGAGATCAAACACATAGCTACTGGTACATACCCTCAGCCCCGAGGGTGAACTACTCCCTCCTCGTCATGGAGAGCGCCGGGATGATGAAGATGGCCACCGGTCAAGGATCCCCCCTCCGATAGGGTGCCGGGAAGGGCTCCTGAGAGGTTTTTGGTGGCTACAGAGGCTTGCGGCAGCAGAACTCCCGATCTATCTTCTCCGTGGTTGTTTTTAGGGTACGTGGGACTATATAGACGAAAGAAGTTGGTCAGGAGGTGCTCGAGGGGCCCATGAGACAGGGGGCGCACCCTACAGGGGGCACCCTCCTATCTCGTGGAGTCCTCGAGTATCTTCTGACTTGAACTCCACGCCTCCAGGATGATATTCTTCCAAAAAATCACGTTGCCGAAGGTTTCATTCCGTTTGGACTCCGTTTGATATTCCTTTTCTTTGCAATACTGAAACAGGCAATAAAACAACAATATGGGCTGGGCCTCCGGTTAATAGGTTAGTCCCAAAAGTAACATAAAAGTGTATAATAAATCCCATAATCATTCAAAACAGATAATATAATAGCATGGAACAATCAAAAATTATAGATACGTTGGAGACGTATCAGTTCCTTCCCCTCAAACAGAAGCTGGGGCGGCTTAAGCGCCACTGCAATGATATGGGGGAGCTTATGGCGGCTCTTGTCAAATATGCTGATTCTGATAACACTAAGGACCCTGAGTCTGATGAGGAGAAGGCTGGCAAGGGGAAGAAGAACGATAATGCAAAGGGACAACAACACAATGTGGTGGGTCAAGGTAATAATGGTAAGAGCAAGCAAACTGATGGCGGTTCAGACTTTGTGGCTAATACCAACGCTCAGAATAATAATCAGCATCGTAAGGGGTGGCGGTGTCCTGGACTAGGGGGTACTCAACACGTCGTCTCCCGAACAGGTGTATCGGGCCGAGGACCCCCGTGGCGGTTCACTCATGGGCCACTTCGGGCAGCCCATGCCGCATACAAGGAGGATTCCACAAGACTTGGCGCCCAAGACAAGGACTCCTCTAAACCCTAGGCCTCCGGTGTGTTATATAAACCGAGGCCAGGCTAGTCAATAGGACATCTAATATTTATTAGAACAATCTCGTGGTAGATACATGTACTATGTACTATCCCTCCATATGAATACAATCAAAAGCAAGACGTAGGGTATTATCTCTTCAAGAGAGCCTGAACCTAGGTAAAATCCTGCGTCCATGTTACCATAGCTCCAAGACGCCTAGCTTAGGACCCCTACTATGAGATATGCCAGATTTGACACCGACATTGGTGCTTTCATTGAGAGCCTATTGGGTGATCATCACGGATCGATGAGATAATCAGTCCAGAGATCGGCAAACGACGGTGTCCGAAGCGATGAGCGCATCGGAGATCAATCGGGTGTTGGCTCCTATGTAGCCCCGGTCCCGAGGAGTGCCAAGGACAGGCTAGTGCCGCACGCAGCCGAGGACGCTCCACGGCAGCGGCCAGCCATCCAGAGAGACTTAGTTGACAAATACTACTACTATTTGACTAGTAGTAGTACTTCACGTTGTCGATTACTACTACCGGATCGGCGCGATATGTAGGGAGATACTCCATCCTACCTTCTCTCTTTATTGTATTTAATTAAAGCATGGCCATAGCTTTTTTGCAAGTGTTCTGTCTTCCATGCATGTCTCAAGTACTAGATTGATTGATTTAACCTAACATTTATCTGAGATCAAGGTCCAAAGGAAAATTGCTACCGGCAGTGCACTCGTACGTAGCATCCTGCATTCTGCCACTGTAGGAAGATCAGCAGACGACGACATCTAATCGTAGCAATCGCGCCCAATCAAGATCAATTAGGCACTGGCCTCGCGAGTCGCGTGTCACTGGGCCCGTGGAGTACGTGCCCAGCACAGCCTGTACTGTGCAATTACAGGCCGAATACACTCCCGTGCGGAGGGCGACTACCAGGAATTTCTTTCCTTTTTTCATTATGTTTTTTCTCTGGTTTTATTCAGTACATAGATGTCGCTGCCGTGCACTAGCACCCTGGCAAAGTAGTATTTTTCTTTGCCGCATAACTAACTCAATCTAGTGCTAGTTTTTGCAGCGCGACTTGTTAAGGTCTAATTGATGAACAGTGCAAATTAGCTTTGCATTAACCGGCGTTTTGTCTGCATGCCTTCCGCAGTCTGACGGACATTACATTTGCAAACAAACCTCGACTCTCAAGCTATATTTCTCTAATTATTTACTTTGCTTAATTTAATTAAGTAGAAGAACATTTTTAAGGTATATTATTATCATTACTTGTTATTACTTTTGTCTGGCACTATTTTATGTGCACAGTTGAACCAACTTCGGCTGATCTGCATTGCCATCTCGGTAAACTGACGTCATCGTCCCTCCAACATGCTATATTTCTTAAAATTATTTATTTTACATAGATAAATTATACAAAGGGAATTTTTATTTTCCATCTTGCGCTGCTTTATGTATGCAGGAAAGTTAACTATGGTCATGCTATGCTGCCACCTCAGCAAGCCAACGTCGTCGTCCCAATCGATATAAATCGGCTCGCGTGATCACCTTGTTGGTCGAATTGCCATACCGACATGTTCGGTTGCCTCGGGGACTTCGGCAATGCTGAGAGAGTTCTACCTCATCGATTATTCGGCACACGGGCCATATTTCTTTTATTACTCACTTTCCATAAATTATTTATTAAGCTATGATTTTTTATTATTACTATCATCTCCAGCTTGCACTATTTTTTGTGCATAGGTAAATGATACGGGTTGGGCAGCAATGTCATATCGGCATACCGACGTACCACGTAACCTCGGCTGGACCGGGGGCTTCGTCATCACTTTATTAACCCATGCCAGGGACTTCGACGTCATACTGCCGGCCTGCTCCGTCGCCTCGGTCGGACTGGGGGTTCCACCTCGCCACATTGGTTGTGCTATGTTGCCACTTCGGAGTGCCGAGCTCTTCGCTCCGCCACCTTGAGACCGGCTTGGGGGCTGGGACCTCGTCCCGCCGTAAGCTCGGGCCGCGTCATCGACACCAAACACATTAACCAGCTAAGTCGCTTTCATGCTCAGCTTTTCCAATTTTTAATTCTTGTTCGGTTCGACCAAACATTATATTTGTGTTAAAAACTTAGTTTGTCAACAAACGTTGTTTGTTAAAAACACTTCCTTTACCATGTTAACTGGGGGCTCTTAAATTTATATGAGCTATTTTATAATAAGTGTTCTTCTTCTAAGTCGTTGCAAAGTCTTTTTCTACCACTCCTTTCTCGACTCGAGTGTGTGGTCAATAGTCGGATAGCCTGTTTTCTCTCTAATGCTGCGCGAGTTTAGTTCGCCAAACTAGCCTAACGAGCAGTACTCCGCCTTTGGGATAGGAGGTTGTAGCCGTAGGCTGACCCGCTTGAAGTCTTGAGATCGGATGTGTCATATTAATGCACAACAGAAGCACAAAAGTAAGACCAATTTTTAGATTGGCACCAAAAACTTGATTTAGTTCGGGTGTATAGTTTTTTACTGAGTTTTTTTTGGTTTTTCAGCCTATGGCACTTTTAAACTATTTGTGTGTTTCCAGCATGAGTCTCGTAGTGCAACGCCGGACACCTTTAGAGATTCGGCAAAACATTCTTCGGTATTGCTTTATATGCATCGTTTTTGAATTGTGTCCTCGGTCAATAGTTGGGTTGCCCGGCTCCACTGCTTGCCTCCTATGTTCTGCTTTGTTCGGCTAGGTGTGCAAAGGGAGAACCACTGCGATTGTACTTCCAGCTCTCATGGTTAAGCGCCTTAGTGGAGAAAGCCAAAAACTGACTGTCACAATAAGCGTAAACTGGTCAGCGATCCGATGTCTGTGTTAAACTATGTGCCATTCATAACATTGGCCGAACTGTTAATGGCTAGACTTCGGTCGGTCCTGAACACTAACCGGGGGCTCGCAGCTAGCTTCCCCACTTTAAAGCTCCTATGACTAAGTGAAAGTTATAAAGCCTGCATATCTGATTGCCTTGTTTCCCTAACACAACCGCCTCCTGGCACCGAGACATCGCCTAAGGGTTGTCTTGTTACTGTGGGAAGCACCCTACATAGTATCTACAAAGGGGTGGAAGCCGACGATGGGCCACTTTCAACTGATAAACGGTCGTAATGGAGTCAAAATAAACATATCATCGGTATTTGTATTTAATATATGAGAGCTGCCTTCCGTAATCATCGTTATAAAGCCATAAATATGCATCAGTTTGACTTAAGATTTTGGCCAAGCTGGGTTTCTTGGCTCCTGTGCTTACCCCTACGTTCCCGGTTCTTTGGCTAGGTGGTAAAGGGAGCACCTCTGTGATTGTTACTACCGGGTCATCCTAGTTAGTACCTCAGACTGGGTGAAGCCGAAAGCTAGCGATCTTAAAGGATATAATTGGTCGGTGACGACGGAAGTGAAAATTTAGGTTTGCTAAAGACCACATAGTTCGGGAACTTCCCCCAAACTAAATCCTCAATATTTTTCTCCCATATTGATCGGAGGTGAAGTTTCATGATCATGGTTGGCATGATAACCCAAAGAAAGGAACCGATAGCGGTACTATTTTCTTTGGAAGATATTTATTACATTAAATAGTAATATAACATTCTCTCCGCATACCTTTGTTTATAAAACCGTATGGCCGGATTGCCTTGTTTGTCGTCAATCTTTGCCCTCATACATGCTTTTTAAAGTAGGACAAACACTCCTTAGCTACGGGCCGAGGAGGTTGAAGCCATGATCGGTCAACAAAGTTTTGTACAATGCGGATTCAAGTATTAATGATGTAGAGTACTTGGGTACATAGAATCATTACACATAATTTGTGATATTACTTTGGATATCGATCCTTAATTTGGCCACCCAAGCCCATATTAAGGCTTGGGGGCTACTGGGCTTTGGGCTTATCATTTACAAATATTAAAGGGGCACATCGATCCCCTGATCTTGTGTTGCCACCCGAGCAATGGCCCAGGAGCTACCGCATTGCCTATTCAATGTAGAAAATTCAAAGTGCTCAGTGTTCGGCTTGATCGAACTATGGGCAAACGTGTCTTCAGACAACAATAGGTACCATCTGGGACTTATCCGGCATCAAGCTAATATATTGCAGCGACTTCTCAAAACCCTCGCTCAAGGGCTCGTCCGCCGATTACTATCTCCTCTAATGTGCGTCTCGGATTTTAGGACGACACACATCTTGAGGGCTACTGGCTATATATCTCGGCGTAGAATACATTGCACAAATCAGAATTAAATCCGCAAACAATCAGCCCACGGCTGAGGTGGTGCACCACCTCGGATGTAGTCCGGCATAAAGCTCGGATACAAATGGTTGGCTCCATAGAGGGCATTTCCGGCATTAAAAGCTCGGTTAAACTCCTTCGACTTTTTTGAGCCGAGGTGATCTATGACACCTCGGATATAGTCCAGCGTTGGAGCTCAGATACATTCCGGTGTTAGAGCTCAGATATAGTCCGTGTTGGAGCTCGGGTACATTCTGGCGTTGGAGCTCGGATATAGTCTGGCGTTGGAGCTCGACTGCAAAAAGACACCTCAGATATAGTCTGGTGATGGAGCTCGGATACATTCTGGCGTTGGAGCTCAGATGCGAGAGGACACCACCGCACGGGAAACACTTCAAGCCTGAGTTGTGGCATAAAAATAACAAGGCATTGATAAAGGCCGAGAACTTAAAGGGGCTCCTCGGATACCCGACATGTAAAAACTCTTTGAATTCACTTTGGTGATTCTCAAGATCGAAGATGAGAAGATTTGTTGAACCAGTTTTCAAGACCGACGACCGAAGATGAAGAACAGTTCGGAAGAATCGAGGAGCATCCTCAACTTGAACACCAGTTCAGGGGGCTACTGACGGTGTCCTGGACTAGGGGGTACTCAACACGTCGTCTCCCGAATAGGTGTATCGGGCCGAGGACCCCCGTGGCGGTTCATTCATGGGCCACTTTGGGCAGCCCATGCCGCATACAAGGAGGATTCCACAAGACTTGGCGCCCAAGACAAGGACTCCTCTAAACCCTAGGCCTCCGGTGTGTTATATAAACCAAGGCCAGGCTAGTCAATAGGACATCTAATATTCATTAGAACAATCTCGTGGTAGATACATGTACTCTGTACTATCCCTCCATATGAATACAATCAAAAGCTGGACATAGGGTATTATCTCTTCGAGAGAGCTCGAACCTGGGTAAAATCCTGTGTCCATGTTACCATCGCTCCAAGACGCCTAGCTTAGGACCCCTACTATGAGATATGCTGGATTTGACACCGACAAGGGGAAGTCATCAATGCCATGGTTTGGCGGGCCTAAATTCAACCTTGAGGCGATAATGAATCATCCTTGCCCAAAGCATAGTACTCAAGATAATCCGATCACGCATGTATGGAAAGATTGCTTCATCATGAGGGAATATAGAAATTCTGGCTTTTATTAGGACAGTCATGGCCTGCATGGCGAGCCAGGATCTGGCTCTCAAGGGCCCGACTTTGGAGGTGGCGGTTCAAACTCTAGATTTCAGAGCCAAGGTAATCAAGGCAGTTTCAATCAGCAACCTAATTAAGGTAATCAACAGCAACAGTCCGGTTATCAGAGTAATCCAAAGCAACTGAATAGTGGTCAATTTCATGTGTTTACCACAAGTTTGTACAAACAAGACCAGAAGGTTCATAAGCGAGTGGTGAACTTGATTTAGCCGGTGATGCCTCGATACTTACGTTGGTCAGAACAGCCAATTGTACGGAGCCGTGAAGATCATCCGCTCGGGTTGATAATCCGGGTGAAGTAGCTTTGGTGGTGGCACCTCAGGTCGGAGAATACAAGTTCACTAAGGTGCTCATGGATGGGGGCAGTAGTATCAATATCCTTTACTATGATACTTTTCGCCATATGAATTTGACTGACAAAGATCTTAAGCCGTCCTCTACAGCCTATAGTCTTTCATGGGTTGTTGGCCGGTAAGTCGGCATATCCAGTTGATAAGATAGCCTTGGAGGTAGTTTTTGGTAACGAGTATGACTACATGGATGAAAAAATGACTTTTGAAGTAGTCAAGATCAAGAGCCCTTATCACGCCTTGTTTGGAAGGCCGGCTTATGCCAAATTTATGGCATGACCTTGTTATGTTTATCTGCAGCTTAAGATGTCGGGTTATAAGGGTATCATCATGGTGCATGGAAATAGAAAGATAGCTTTGGAGTGTGAAGAGGGCGATGCTGCTTATGCTGAGTCGGCTTGTGCAACGGAGGAGCTGAAATTCTATAAAGATAATGTTGACCCTGCAAAGATGACACCCTTGAAGAAGCCAACCACAGAGCAGGACCATTTGTTGAAGTTTAAGTCGGCGGATGACACTAAACAGGTTGACTTCATCCCTGGCGACTCATCCAAGCAGTTCATTATCAGTGCGAATATGGATTCGAAATAGGAAAGCGCGCTCATCGAGTTCATCCGTGAGAACCGAGACATCTTTGCATGGAAGCCTTCTGAGATGCCAGGTGTACTGAGGGAACTCGTTGAGCACACTCTCAATATGGTCTGAAGTTTAAACCGGTCAAGGAATTCCTTCGTTGTTTTAATGAAGAGAGGCGCAAGGCCATTGGTGAAGAAGTGGCCGGCTCTTGGCGGCCGGGTTTATCGTTGAAGTTTTTCATCCTGAATGGCTGGCTAACCCGGTGCTGGTACTTAAGAAGAACGACACTTGGCGTATGTGTTTGGATTACATGGACCTTAACTAGGCCTGTACAGCTGATCCTTTTGCTCTCCCTCGTATTGATCAGATCATTGATGCTACGACAGGTTGTGAGCGTTTGAGTTTTTTAGATGCTTATTCTGGTTATCATCAGATCAAGATGGCAGTTAAGGACCAGGAGAAGACATCTTTCACCACTCCCTTTGTATCTGTCTGCTATGTGTCTATGCCTTTTAGGCTCAAGAGTGCCCAGGCGACTTATCAACGATGTGTTTAGAATCACCTCCATAGCTAGATTGGATGCAATGTTCATGCTTCTGTGGATGATATTGTTGTGAAGTCCAGGAAGAAGGAGACTTTGCTAGATGATCTCAAGGAGACCTTTGACAATCTCCGGGTCTACAAGATGATGCTTAACCCGGCCAAGTGTGTTTTTGGCGTGCCAACAGGCAAACTCTTGGGTTTCTTGGTCTTTGAGAGAGGTATTGAAGCTAACCCTAAGAAAATCAAAGCTATCACTTCTTTGGCTAAGCCGACATGTTTTAATGACATTCAACATTTGGTGGGTCGTATTGCGGCCTTAAGTCGTTTTATAAGCCGCCTGGGGGAAAAGGCTATTCCTCTATACCAGACGATGAAGAAGACAAATCACTTTGTTTGGAGTGATGCTGCCAATGAGGCATTCGTGGCACTTAAGAAACAGTTGGCTGAGCTGCCGGTTCTTGCAGCTCCTATTGATAAGGAGCCCTTGCTTTTATATGTGGCTGCTAGCAGTAGAGCCGTCAATGTGGCAGTTGTTGTGGAGAGGAAGGAGTCAGGCAAGGAATATCCGGTTGAAAGGCCGGTTTACTATGTCAGTGAAGTATTAATTGAGTCTAAGCAAAGGTATCCACATTGGCATAAGCTAGTCTATGGAGTGTTCATGGATAGTCACAATTTGAATCATTATTTCCTTGGTCATCCCATCACTATGGCCAGTTCTGCTCCTCTTGGGGATATTATTCAAAACAGAGAAGCTACAGGCGGGTGGCTAAGTGGGCCACTGAACTTGGACCCCATGGTCTGAAATATGTGCCTCGAACAGCCATTAAGTCTCAGGCACTTGTGGATTTCATCAATGACTGGACAGAGTTGTAGATGCATGAGGATAATCCGGATAATACATATTGGACTATTCATTTTGATGGATCTAGGCAGTTGGAAGGCTCAAGAGCTGGAGTTATTTTGACTTCCCCACGAGGTGATAAGTTTTATTATGTCTTAAGGCTAATGTTTCCTTGCACTAACAATACAATTGAGTATGGGGCTTTACTCCATGGTCTTCAGATGGCCAAAGAGATGAACTTAAGCCGGATTAGGTGTTTCGGTGATTCAGATCTGGTGGCTCAGCAAGTCTCAAGAACTTGGGACTCCAAAGACCCACTCATGGCGGCTTATCGCCGGGCGGTTGATGTGGAACATATTGATCGCAGGAAAAATGAGGTGGATGATGCTTTAAGCCGGCTGAGGTCCTAGCGTAAGCCGATACCACCTAATGTTTTTCTTAATGTTCTAAATAATCCTTCAATTAAATTGCCTACTGAAGAGGATCTTGCTATCCCTGACCCGGAGGCATAGTTGGTGGCAGCTCTTCATGTTATTCCAGATTGGACAGTTCCATATTTGTCTTATATGACCCGAGGTGAGTTACCCGATGATGAAACTTTGGCCAGGAAAATAACCCAGAGGTCTAAGTCAATGACCATTGTTAATGGAGAGTTACACCGATGCAGTGTTACATGGGTGTTTCAATGATGTATCTCTCCCGAGGAGGGCCGTGAAATTCTAAGGGAGATTCATGAAGGATATTGCAGCCATCATGCCGACTCTAAGTCTCTCATTGCTAAAGATTTTCGTCATGGGTTTTATTGGCTGACGGCTCATGCTGATGCGTAAGATCTGGTTAGCAAGTGCGATGGTGTCAGAAATTTTCCAGACGAGCTCATGTGCCGGCTCAAGAATTGAGGATGATTCCAATTACTTGGCCATTTGCAGTCTGGGGGCTGGATATGGTTGGGACTTTCAAAAGATCCAAGGACAAAAAGACCCACCTTTTGGTGGCGGTTGACAAGTTCAAAAAGTGGGTTGAGGCAGAGCCGGTCAGCAAATGTGACGCGGCAATGACGGTTCAATTCATTAAAAAGGTGATTTTTTGTTTTGGCTATCCTCATAGCATCATAACTGATAATGGCACTAACCTGTCTAAGGGTGCTACGAAAGAATTCTATCAACAAAAGCATATTCGTCTTGATGTTTCATAAGTGGTTGACCCCTAGTCCAATGGTCAAGCCGAAAGGGCAAATCAAGAAATCTTAAGAGGTATAAAACCCCGGCTTATGGTCCCTTTGCAGAGGACGCTGGGTTGTTGGGTTGAGGAGTTGCCCTTAGTGCTTTGGAGTATCAATACTACCCCCAACAAATCCATGGGTTATACGCCTTTCTTCATGGTCTACGGGGCTGAGGCGGTTCTTCCAAGTGACATCTGCCATGACTCGCCCCGGGTGGCAACTTATGTTGAAGATGGTAACGGAAAAGCTAGTCAAGATGCTCTCGATTTGTTGGATGAAGAGCATGACCTTGAGGCGGCTTGTTCAGCGATATACCAACAAGATCTGCGTCGCTATCATAGCTGTCAGGTTAAAACTCGAACCTTTTAAGAAGGCGATTTGGTGCTCCGGCTCATCCAGGATCAAACATACATGCACAAATTATCCCCACCTTGGGAAGGGCCCTTTGTGGTCAGGAAAAACCTGAACAACAGGTCCTACTACCTCATTGATATTCGAGACCACAAGGACTCACACACATTGGAGGAGGAGACCTACCAGCCTTGGAACATTGCTCATCTTCGGCCTTATTACACTTGAGCCACTGGCTCTTGTGTTGTACATATTTTCGTCCATATATATATTATGATCAAGTATAATAAAGCTGGCACCCCTGATAATTCAGGGCCTCTGTAGTTTCATTTCTGAGTATCTGAGTCTTTATTGTCAATTCATAAGATCACTTGGGGGCTTCCTGCTCATTGAGCATAGCTATGACTACCCTCTTGATCCGGCTTGCATGCCTTGCTAAAAATCACTTGGGGGCTTATTACCCAAGTTAAAGGTTACCAAAGAGAACTTGCTGCAATGAACAGTTCAAACATAGGTATCTTGCCTTGAGGGCTCATCATACATAACTTGGTGGCTCCCTGTTCAAGGAACATAGCTTTATTTACCCTTTTGATTGGCTTGTACGCCAGGTGTAAAACACCAAATTCCGGTTTATCCTGCCTTGTATGTCTGTCACTCCACCCAGGTAATCTTGGAATGACCCGCCGTACTCTTGACAGTCAATCTTATAAAGACCCTGAACTTGTCGAAAGTTAAAACTGCGGTTGGTCATGTGAGGTCCGGCTTACAGGTTTGAATGAAGGATTAACTTAGTGGTTGTGCAGCCCATGAACAACACTTGATATTGAGGTTTGGCAGCCTATGAAAGCCTTGTTTTTCCTAATTTTATTATTTTCTCTAAACATTGTTTGGGTTCACATCTTTGTACCATATTGACATATGGTTTAAAACGATTCAGGCCATGTAGCCTTAATCATTATGGCTCTGATAACCCGTTCTAGCTTTGGACATTAATTCGCCAGTATATTTGGATTGTGCACTCGGAGTTATGCACTCTAAGTTGTTGAACTGTCATCCTCACCGGATATGGCGATGAAAGTCGGCAATATGAACCATTTTCACAGGTATGTTTTACTTGTTATATGAATATGTGCGATTTTGATAACCCGCCCTGGTTATAGACTTTAAGTCACCAGACCATACTATGTTGAACATTATAACCCGCCCTGGTGTAAACCGCCAGGGCACATGTTATTTATTTTTGTGTGTAGGCAGCACAACACTGTCTATCATGAACCGTCTGATGAATGAATGTGATAAAGCATAAACTGTGGATCTTTAAACATCAGAACAACGATTTAACATATCAAACATCAAAACATGCATGATGGCATGGCAGATCATTGTTTTCAACTAGCCTATTACAAGACTACCATGAAGCCCGAATGATTAAGTGTTTTTCGAGAAAAAAGTGTCATGGTGAAGTTGGCAAGCTTCTTCTTCTTCTTCTTCTTCTTCTTCTTCTTCTTCTTCTTCTTCTTCTTCTTCTTCTTCTTCTTCTTCTTCTTCTTCTTCTTCTTCTTCTTCTTCTTCTTCTTCTTCTTCTTCTTCTTCTTCTTCTTCTTCTTCTTCTTCTTCTTCTTCTTCTTCTTCTTCTTCTTCTTCTTCTTCTTCTTCTTCTTCTTCTTCTTCTTCTTCTTCTTCTTCTTCTTCTTCTTCTTCTTCTTCTTCTTCTTCTTCTTCTTCTTCTTCTT